>NW_021703772.1:78044189-78610983 GCF_005190385.1 Monodon monoceros | reverse complement strand
TCATCCTTCACGTCCCGGGCTCCAATGTGATGGCCAAGCTGCTTGCGAAAAGCTTCCTTGTACTTGTACTAAACGAAAAAAAAAGAAATCATGTCTTATTCTTTTTAAGATTAACTTATATTACTATCTTTGTGGCAAATTACAGAGAACATATATCCCAAATATCACCAAGGGTAGAGAGCCACAGATTTAAGGTTTTTTTGAGAGTAAAGATTAAAGGCTAAATCCTACAAATTCCATACATAATAAATGCATCCTTGAATTTATCCTCATCTCACACTGCGTCCCTGGGATCATTTCACTGTGTTTTAATTTGTTACTTGGAGGACTGTGTTCAATTTAATCTTAAATTGAGACTGCTCTGAAGTGAAAATTGCAATCCAATCAATACAAACAAGGGAGAAAGTCTTACTTCGCTGGCAATTTCTCGGGATGCTTTTGCTGCTTTGAGTGGTATGGCATCAACGGGAAGATCGTAACCTTTTTTCTTCAGCTCCTCATAACCCATTCGGTAGTGTTTCTGTTAAGAGATGAAAATCACTTTGAAAAAAGCTATTTTCCATAAACATCTGCATCATACTGAATCCAACGTGCTAAGTATTTTAAGAGCTCATGAGGATAGTACAATATGTGCTCTAGAATACTCAAATGTAATTGGAAATTATGCTCATTGATTGCTGATGATCCTGTTTTAAACTTGAAAGCTCTTCAATTACTTAGATCAATAAGATTAAATGTCATCTCTTCCCAAATGTTTATGAGAATGAGACAGACAGAAGTAAATTGGTAGAGAAATGAAATGAAATTATCATTTAGGTGCTGTTTTCCAATTAACTTTGAATGTTTCATTAGAAGTTTTTGTTAGAAAAGAGCAATGCCTTTTTAAAAAAATTTTATTTAATTAATTTATTTTTGGCTGCGTTTGGGTCTTCGTTGCTGCGCACAGGCTTTCTCTAGTCGCAGTGAGCGGGGGCTACTCTTCATTGCAGTGCGTGGGCTTCTCATTGTGGTGGCTTCTCTTATTGCGGAGCATGGGCTCTAGGTACGCGGGCTTCAGTCATTGTGGCATGCGGGCTCAGTAGTTGTGGCTCACGGGCTCTAGAGCGCAGACTTGGTAGTTGTGGCGCATGGGCTCAGTTGCTCCTTGGCATGTGGGATCCTTCTGGACCAGGGCTTGAACCATGTCCCTGGCATTAGCAGGTGGATTCCCAACCACTGCACCACCAGGGAAGCCCAAGAGCAATGCCTTTTCCCATCTAACACCTCTAGTGGGGGAAAATCACACCTAACGGACTACGTAGCTAACACATTGTGAAACAAAGTCTATTTCACAATATAGGGCTGTCCAAAAGTAGGATACACATTTTTAGGTAAGAAACAAAGTCCTTCATAATTTTTAAAATGTAAGATTTTAAAATGTAAGATTTTTTGAGGAAAGTTTAAATATTGAATTAAAAAGCTTAAGTGAAATAATGTGCTTCTTCAGATTTGTTACATAATTAAATAATTGAGAATCTAATTTAATGCACTTCATTTAGAAACCAGATTGTTTAAAGTGCCTATTGATCTTGGACTTGTTTTTATATTTTAGTCCTTTGTGTCATTACTCTAGTACATTATTTAAGCTAAAGTGTTTGTATTAGAATTTAGAACTTGTCTTTAAAATATTAATTTTTACATCCATTATTTTCAGGAGATTATGCCATGATGACAATAAAAATGAAATTATCCTGCATGAGTTTTTTTTTTTGGTGCATGAGTTTTTTGTGTATGTGCATGAGTTTTTTATGCTCACTCATTTAAATTTTATTGAATTTCATGTATATCAGGCACTATACTAGCTAAGCACTGCAGATCAAATATGAATTGTCTCTGCTCCCAAGAAGTTCTTATCCACATAGGGAAGAGCTATACAAACCATTATGTTATAACAACATGCGTAATAATGGACTATAATGAACAGAGAGCACATCCTTCCAACTCTATCTGACATAGGGAGTGCCAATTATTTGGATGTTCAGGCTTAAAACCACTAAATGAGGACTCTAAGTCACTTGTAGTTTGTTAATTAACATGATTCAAGTATTCAAAATAAATTCCAAATAAATTCACTGCCTTAGACGCAATTAAAATGAGCTTTCTGGGGACTTCCCTGGTGGCGCAGTGGTTGGGACTCCACGCTCCTAATGCAGGGGGCCCAGGTTCGATCCCTGGTCGGGGAACTAGATCCCACATGCATGCCGCAACTAAGAGTTCACATGCCACAACTAAGGAGTCCTCCTGCTGCAACTAAGACCCAGTGCAACCAAATAAAAATAAATAAATAAATAAATATTTTAAAAAATAAAAATAAAATGAGCTTTCTGAAAACACATGCTGAATTTGGAAACTTACATCACTTGTATTGATTAAGTTTGCTTTAGCCAGAATAATGCCAGGTGTATCAGGCATGATGTGGATTTGAGTCTTGTCCTTGTCCCAGGCTTCTCTATAAAGTCTCTAAAATGAGAAATAAGTGTTTTTCAGTGGTGCTATAAGACTAATGAGTGACATAGTTAACTTCAAACAGTATTACTGATTCATCTAAATTAAGCATCACAATAGCAAAAGCAGATAACATAAGCAGAGAATAGATATAGTATTTTTTGACTCATCTGAGACATAACTGCCTTCAAAAATATAGATTATGGATTACCTTTTCAAAGTTACAACTAACCTGTCTGTAAGAAATCAACCCAAGTATTTAAAGCCTTTGCCAACATCATCAAATGGAGCAGCAGTTCTCCCCCTGTTGGATTGTAAAAGTCTCCCTCGGTGTTTAACTGGGGGACAGCCCTTATCTTCTGAAAAGATGACATATTCAGGGTATGTCTATATATTAGGCAGTCTCATTTCCTATGTGGTTTATTATATGGTTATACCTCATAATTACTTGGGAGGATTAGGATTCCCCCAAAGGATTTTGTATGAGATTTATCAAAGCCTCTTTTATGTCTTGGGGTCATCATCCGTCTTTCTTCAACAGAAGACAGAGGGACCCAAACAAAAATCTCATTGATATATTAAAAATAGGGGGTGAAAGTCTGATGAAAAACTTTGTTTACATTGTCAGAGAATCTTCCCACAAGATACTTATCAATTACAAAGGACAAAATAGTAACCAGACAGTGGAGAAAGCTGGCGACACCATTTCACCCAAGTAATCAAAGTTAAAATGATCAGTAATGGGACAGATTGATACTATGTGCCTATATGGAGGAGGATGCAACATGTGCTATCCTGCCAAAAATACAAAACCTGAATCTAATCATGAGGAAACACTAGACAAAACCAAATTTAGGGAGGTTCTACAAAACAACTGGCCTGTGCTCTTCACAAATGTCAAGGACTTGGAAGACAAAGAAGTGAACCAGTTCAGATTAAAGGAGACTAAAGACATGACAAGTAAATTCAACGTGTGGTCTTGGATTGGATCCTGGATCAGAAAAGATTTTTTACTTTCTATAACGGACACTTGTGGTAAAATTGAGTAAATTCTGTAGACTAGTGTTATTTCAACACTACTTTCCTGATTTTGATCATTGCACTGTGGTTATCTAAGAGAATGTTCTTATTTTCAGGAAATACACATTTAGGGATAGAGTGGCATCAGGAAGCAACTTATACACATACACATACATATATACACACACACACACACACACACACACACAGCTAAGAGAAAGAGGTGGGAGGGAAGAAAGAAAAAGGCGAAAGTGACAAAATGCTAATAATTGTGGAATCTGGGTGAAAAGATATATATACGTATAAAGATGTACATAAATTATTTGTACTATTTTCAACTTTTCTGTATACCTGAAATTATTTCAATATAAAAAGATTTTAAAGTCTCATTGGTTCCTTGGACTTATCAATTTCCCTTTGAGGTGTGCAGTGTGGGGTGTGAGGGGTTGGCACTTTTCTCCTTCCTGAATATTCTTACTATGGTCCATGTAACCCAGAGGAGCCAATTAAAGACATTCAGGACTACAATAAACCAAGGCTTGTGAATTTCCATATACCTTTACCCTGGTTCTGGACTAACCTTTCTGATTAAGAAAGATCAGAGTTTCTCAACCTCAGCACTATTGGTGTTGTATACCGGATGATTCTTTGTTGTGAGGGAACTGTCCTGACTTCTATCCACTAGATGCCAGTAGCATGCCACCCTCAAGTTATGACAAGGTCTCTGCGTGCTGCCAAATGTCCCCTGTGGGACAAAATTGTCCCTGGTTGGGAACCACCAGATAAATAGATAACTATATACTCTTTATGACATTTCCACTGTGCCTGTGTAAGGTACTCAGAATATCTCCCTCTCATATACTCTATCCCAACAAAATCTGGGTCTTTAATGCACTCAAGTTTCAAAGAAAAAAATACGTTCAATAGATTTTTCTTTATGATTTGGATAAATAAATAAGCAAGCAAGATTTGGGTGACAAAATTTATACTAACCCATTTTTACATGATCCGGTGTAGGGTAACTGATAATTCAAATGAAGTAACCAAATAAAAAAACATTATGTTGTGTGATGCGATGCTGTGCTGTTCTACTAATTTATTAAGCAAATACTATTGAGCACCTACCAGGTATCAGGCACTATAATTTCTTTTATTTATTTATGAAGAGTTACTCACATCACTCCTATTTTTGGCATTTGTCTTTGCCAGAACTATGTCCATGGCATCAGGAATGCTGGTGAACTTGTTTCTGTCTGGAGGCTGGCGATATTTCTTCTCACTGATGATTTCTGAAGCCCGTTTGTTCTTTTCTACCTCCAAAGAACCCAGGGGACTCCATCCTATGCCTCTCAGCCACTCAAGGTCAGACTTATACAAATTCTGTGAAAATACAAATCAAGCCATCAAAATTCCAACCTCATCTGGACCCTTGACCGAAGTGATTCTATGCATTACAAACAGATGCATTTTAGATATTCAATAATAATTTATCCAGTTTCAGTCTGTCTATGATTAAATGGCTACTCATATGAGATATAAAGTACTACATAAACTATGAGATTTAGTAGAAACTGACCTCACTCTGTAGTTCATAAACCTTTTTAGCTTGAATAACGTCATTCTGGTCAGGCAGGCAGGTCCACTGGTGCAGGTAGTTCTTGTAGTCCACGTCACTGACCAAGGCCTGGCATTTTTTGGCCAGCACCACTCCCAACATGTCCACTGGGCTGCTGAACTTGGTTTTCCACTTCTCAAAGTCCTTCTTGTATTCCCTTTCACTCTGCATTTTGGCTACATTCATGGACAACACAAGCTTTGGATCATCTTGCAGACTCCGGAATCCAATGTGGTGGCCGACTTGCTTGCGGTAGCCTTGTTTATATTTAAACTGAAATCAGAGGAAACAGTTCTCTTATTAACATAAACACAGGGCAAGTTAAACTCAGTTTGCTTTGTTTGCATGTTTGTTTTCCAAAACTGAGAATTTCATTTAACTTAATAAGAAATGTGAAAACTTAAGTGGAAGCTTCCAAAAAAACATAATGTAGCTGAGTATCAGGACAGGTTATGATGAGAAATTAAAATCAACTAGAGGTAGAAATATATATTGGGATGTGCTAGACATTGTGTATGCTGACTCTACAGTAGTATTTGATAAACCTCTTGTGATATCCTTATGGGAATGATGGAAAAGTATGGCGGAACGGCAAAAAAAAAAAATTGGGAAGATTCAGGACTTGATGAACAGGCCTAATAGTGTGGATTAATTTATTAAGCAGCAGGGTTTTTTAGTGGTTTGCCATATAATTATGTCACATAAACTTGGCCTGTTCGGGATCCATATCTTCATGCACATAAAACAGCTAAACATGTTAAATTAGAAACAAAATTCCACAAGATCTCAACATATCGCCAAGATAGGTCAAATGAACTACATAAATGTAAGAAATTAAGAGTGAAATCTAGTATTTAGATTCAATTGGGAAAAACTGCATTACTGTTGGATGACAATGACAAGAGGGATAATAATAATGAGAGGAATAATAGCATTTACTTGATACCAGATGCTGAACATACATTACACTTCACAGAAGTAGGTTCTACTCTCTCTTGACACCCAGCTTCATGGTTATGTCTACTAAAAATACTCAAGAGTTTACGTGGGTTATAAGCTCAATGTGGGCAATCTGACAAAGTTGCTTTTAAAAAAGTAGATTTTTGTAAGAGATTCTGTAGGGGTACAGATAAAGGCAAATCGGAAACTCACTTGCTTGGCCTGACCTGAAACAGGAAAACAACACCGAGTTTTGAGGCACTCTATTTTGAGAGGGGTTTTGAAAAAATAGAATAAATCACAAGTGGAATGATCAGAGGATTGAAGGACCTATAAAGCTAAAACCAAAGGAGAATAAGTAAGAAACTTCAAATGTTTGAAGGGGTATCAGGTGAAAGAGGAAATATGCTACTTTTGTGGTGTTCTAAAACACAGACCTAGGGCTGATCAGTAACATGTTCGAAATAAGGAAATAGCTAACGTCAATTAGAGATGATCCAGCAAGGAAACAACCTGCCCTGAAGGATACAAAAATTCTTATATTTGTAAGTATCCAGAGACCAGTTGGAATGGAGAGAAGGTAGGATGCTGAGTGGGAGATTAGATTAAATAACCTTTATCTTCTAACTCTAAATTCTATGATTCTAATTTATTAAATTGAGTACTCATAAAAAATAGCTCTACTCTCCTTAGACTGTATAGATACAAGAACCATTTGAAACTGAGAGGAGATACAATCTCTACAATGGTAGGAAATTCATTTATAGGTAATTTAATTTTAGGGTACGATTTCGAAAGTTTCTAACAGATTTACGTGAAAAGAAATTAGGTGCTTTCAAATATTGTGTTGTTACGAAAGTATTGACACAATTTAATTTCCTAAACTATCTTTACCTCATGGGGAGCACTAACATTAAATGAAAATGAGTTTACTTTCCGGGGACCGTTCAAGCATCACTACTGCTTTAGGTTCATTACCACATCTATTCATTTTAATGAAGTATTGACCTGCAAGCCCGAGGGTGGGTAATAACACGTCATCTAATTAATTCTCAGCACTTCTGGAGTGCCACAGATTAACTGAATTAGAGAGAAACTTCCCTTATATTCTTAGAATTTATTGTCAGATTCTGTCTTTATTTTTTTTAACCTTTTTAATATTGGAGTATAGCTCATTAAGAATGTTGTGATAGTTTCAGGTGCACAGCAAAGCAACTCATCCATACATAAACATGTATCCATTCTTGCCCAGACTGCCCTCCCATCCAGGCTACCACATAACATTGAGCAGACTTCCCTGTGCTAAACAGTAGGTCCTTGTTAGTTATCCATTTTAAAAATAGCAGTCTGTACATGTCAATCCCAAACTCCCTAACTATCCCTTCCCTCCCCCCTTCCCCCCAGTAACCATAAGTTCATTCTCTAAGTCTGTGAGTCCGTTTCTGTTTTGTAAATACGTTCATTTGTATCATTTCTTTTTAGATTCCGCATATAAGTGATATCATACGATATTTCTCCTTCTCTGTTTGACTTAATTTCACTCAGTATAACAATCTCTAGGTCTTTGCTGCAAATGGCATTATTTCATTCTTTTTTATGACTAATATTCTATTGCATATATGTACCACATCTTCTTTATGTCAGATTCTGCTTTCTCTCCAAACCAAATCCTTGTTTTGCTTTGTTGCAAAGATTTTGATTAAGAGGTTGTGCTTCCCTATGAAATTCTGGTAATTTATTCTCTATAACCAAAGTTCTCTGAATTTTTGGTGTTTAATTTTTGGGGTTAACAAAATTATATGTTTTAGTGTTTGCAGAATATCTAAGTTGAATACTTATAAAAATTTAATTGATCAATAGGAACTATATCCAGTTTATTTATCAAATTTACTACCCTTTCCAATCATAAATAGAAGTTGCCTTGGGAATTCCCTGGCTGTCCAGTGGTTAGGACTCGGCGCAGTCACTGCCATGGCCTGGGGTTCAATGCCTGGTCGGGGAACTAAGATCCCACAAACTGTGTGCGGCCAAAAAAAAAAAAAAAAAGAAGTTGCCTTGGAGAGTGAACATCCTTGTTTTATGAACTTTCGACCAGATATCCGGGGAAAGTTAAGTCCTCTGGATCTTAAACCTAAATTCCTGCCACTTTCTGTATTTTCTATACCCTGAGCCAATTTATTATGATTACGTAAATGCAAGGATGGACTAAATAGAAAGAATTGGAAGCTAATTTTAAATATGTGCAAAGAAAAATCTATTAACATTAGGTTGTTGAGGTTATTTATTATCTGGCACTTTGAATTTGTCTAAAATATACAAATAGAAGCCAGAAAAATTATTTGCAGGCAAGCAGGGGAAAACGGAAATCTCTGGTACTTTTGTAATGTCTAGAAACATCATGTCTTAGTGTAATGCACCTTGTAGGTCCTCTGGCTCAGTCTCTGTCCAGGCAGCCGCTTTTTTGATATTCGATCAGTGAGAAACAAGAGTGAATTTGGGGTAAGTGAAGAGGGTAGGAGAAGATGAAGGGGACGGCATTACATTTTGAAAGGTAGGGCCTATCTGTGAAAATCATTACCAGCATTAAGGTACTGGATTCAGATAACAGTATATCCTCATAGAAGTCAAACAATACTTACATCACTAGCAATGTCTCTTGAAGCTTTGGCCAATTGTACAGAAATTGCATCAACTGGGAGATCATAGCCTTTCTTCAAAGCTTCTTCCCATCCAAGTTTATAGAGTTTCTGAAAATTAAAGAAATTATTTAGCATTATTCAGTGTATATTAAAACCCAAACAGATTATTGAACAAAAGTGTACCTAAAGAGTAGACAGCAGATTTTAACATCATCTATCTTATCTCTGAAGATATGGATAAAAACAAAGCAAGCTGTTTAATAGAGCAATGACTTAGCATCACATGATCTGGCTTCTTTTTTTGTTCTTTGCCTCTGAGACTCACTCCCCACCCCCTTGGTAGTGCAGTTGATCATGTCCTTTTCTGTTCAGACACAATATGGTCATATCAAGTATATTAGGCAGATTCCCTTTGCAGTTAAGTACAGTCTAGGCTCACTATTTTGATTACAGATGTTAAATTGATTTTAAAAAAAAGGGTCAGGTAACATATTTTAATTATCTAAATGATAAAAGTAATAGATAATGAAAAGCCTTTTGTAAAGTGCAATAAATAAGTTAATCTTTTTGAATCAAATTTATTGAATGGATGCACGTATGTTAAAACTGGACAATAATAAAAATAGCTGAAGGCCATCCAGTGCTTACTATGTGCCAGGCACTGTGATGAGAGCCCTTCATGGAATTTCTCATTTGGTCCTCACAGCAATTCAATGTCATAGGCACTTTTATGGTCCCAGTTTTAGGGATGAGGAAATTAAGGTTTAGACCCAATATTACACAATTCATAAATGGCATAGTCAAAGCTCATACCAGGTCTGTTTGGTGCAATTTTTTCTTCCAACAGCTATTTATCAATTTTCTATACTGCGCCACGCACAATGAGTACTGAAATAAACAAAACAGGCACAATGCCTACTCCATGGGATATATAATCACAGCCGAAGCACTTGCTTTAAACCACCATAAACTGCAACATCCCTGCGCTAACCAGTTTGAGTCATTCATTTCCACTGCTTCAGCATTTACATCAATGATATACCATGCCATCATTTAAAACGTTCAATTAGTTTCAAGCAAAATTTTTATGTAGCTTTACCTGACTGTAGTGTATTTGATTTTGCTTGGCTTGTAAAATATCTGGTGTATCTGGCATCACATGAATCTTGGTTTTATCTTTGTTCCAATCAACGGTGTATAGGTACTAGAAAGTTAAAAAGCATACATTTAAAATTTAATAACTTTTTAGGACAAACAAGAAAGAAAAAATTTAACAATATTTGAATGCACTCAATTTGGATTAGATTAAGTTAACTTAGTAACTAAAGTAGTATATGATTCAGAAAAGACACCAAAAATAAACTCAGAGTTAAAAAAATAATTTAAAAGAACAAATAATTTCTAACTTAATTAGAAGGGCAAGTAAAATAAAAATAAGAGGTTGGGAGCAGAAGAATATGGTGTAGGGGAGTGCTCTGGTACTGTTTGCCACTGCATAGAAGTGGTGGGCCCAAATTAAATTTCCCAAACAAGAACCAGAGACTGCTAGCCCTGTCTGGCTGGGAGCTACAAGGAAGGATAGCTGTTCTGTCTACCTTGTTCATGGTATGCGCATTCTGCTTGGCAAGAACCATGTCCATGGAGTCATTCAGCTTCTTAAACTGGAAGTTGCTAGGGTGCTGGCGGTATTTCTGATCACTGGCATTTGCAGTTGCTTTCTTGGCCTTCTCCACTTCTAGGGAACCAGCTGGACTCCAGCCAAGCCCTTTGTACCATTCATTGTAGTCCTGCTTATATTCATTCTATAAAGAGAAGAAGCACATTCTACTTTACCTTATCAATTTAGATACAAAACTGTGGCACAGGAGCCTGTAATCTCCCTTCTCATGCTAAGAATGCAACCATCACTCAGAAAGAAGAGAGCCTTACATCACTCTGTATGTGATTCATATTCTTGGACAGCTGGATGTTCATGGAGTCTGGAAGGAGGATGTACTTGTGAATCAGGTGCTTGTAGTTGGTGTTGGTGATGTTGGCTTGGGCATCCTTGGCGGCCGTGACACTGAGCATGTCGGCAGGGGTGTGGTAGCTGGTCTTGGTTTTCTCATAGTTTTTCTTGTACTCCCGATCAGATTGCATCTTGGCCACTTGCATGGAATGGACTAATTTGGGATCATCCTCAAGACTGCGGAAACCAACCATCTTCCCCCTCTCCTTTTCATAATTGTGTTTGTATTTATACTGTGAAGAAACATTTGAATATTTATTCAGAGCAATTCCCTTGACCAGAAATCATTCTAGTGTCAATATTCTGTATTTCATAAAAAGGGATACTTTTACAGAATTCTACAGTTCACAAAACACTTTTTTCACATTTATTTGTGTAAGTTGATCATCACAACTATACCTTGTGAGGTAGACAGCAAGGTTATTGTTACTGCCCCCATTTTAGAGAACAGTAAGCTGAGGCCAGAGGGGTGAGTGACTTGCTAAAGTCATTAAAGCTTAGAACATGGATCTTGTGATGATACACCACCCAGATTTTCACACATACCCTGTTGTTAAAGAACATTTAGTAGGTAATAAGTGTACAGCAAATGAGAGAAAAAAAAGCAGAATGTTCTAAGCAGTTTAATGTTGCCCTGAAAAATCATCCAGCCAGTCTTTCACTGATGAGAAGAGGCTTAGTTATGAGATACACAGTATAATTTTAGGGCAGCTTTATATTTGTGGAGGTTTTTTTCTTTTAAGACTCTCTACTCTGGTATAATGGGGGAGAAATTTTACTATTTATCACCAAGTTCCCTCTTTCATGGGGAGATCCTGATGCATGGAAAACTTCTTATTCTGCCTATCTCTTGTGGGTTCGGGTGTACAACTTAGGGGTTAGGAGCTGGGAGAGCCAAATGACTCCAGCACAATAGAGGGAGAAGTCTGGAGTCCTCAGGACAATGTAGGAGTGGGATAGGGATGGGTAGGTAGGAAAAATGAAGAGCAGAGATGGAAGAGGAAAGAGAAAGTAGACCTGGGGGATGGCTGAGGAACGAGTGCCCTGAATGTGCTCCTCTCATTACCCCCAAATCATTAAATGTTCACTATGAGTGGATTTCTTGTGGAAACAACCAAACGAAAGAACTGAGTTTCATAAAGGTGATGTGTTATGGCAACGGTGTGTTGGCACACCAGCTCTCTGGGGGAAAAAAGCCCTGATTTGTAGTGTTTGCCAATTTCTGTGGTGTAAGTTCTCCCATTATGGTTGATATCAAGCTACCAATAGTTTAACAACTGGTTTGCAAAATTCATGATTATTTAATAATCAGCTATCATGAGCACAAAAGATCAGGACCCCCAGCACACCACTTCCTGGGACATCCTGTTGGGAAGACAGAGCCTAAGAGGCAGGAGGCAAGAACAACACAAGTCTTAAGAAAACTTAGTGAAGGGCTTTGGATTTCTACTGGCCATAGCCTTGGTGATGGAGTACAAAGGTGGTCATAATGTAGCTGGCATTCTGTTTTTTCAGAATACCAGAGAAAACACAAGAGCAAGGCTAAGAAGCATTCACAGAACAGAATGGGACTATTATTAGCAGGCATGCTTTCCTTCTCATATTTTATTCACTCAGTGTTTCTAAAACTCAGCCCTTATTATTTTGGTAGATTAGAAACCCCCAGTCAGGTGACCGCTTTCCTTCAGACTTACATCGCTTGCAATATCTCTTGAGGCTTTGGCAGCTTTGATAGGAATGGCATCAGTTCTGAGATCATACCCTTTCTTTTTGGACTCTTCCAAAGAAAGTTTGTAGAGTTTCTGGAAAGAGAGGCAAAGGAAATAGTTTTCTTCTAAATAGGAAAGTCTGGGTTTATTTTAAAAGAGTAAACTGGCACTGCAGCATCTTTTTTTTTTTTTAATCTTTCAGCAGAATGCTTCATTGGTAGTTCAAGGGCTAAATGCTCTCACAAGTAACATAACTGTGTTTGAAAACAAAATCTATTACAAATTAAAACATCTTCAAAAAACCACCAGAAAAAGAAAGAGCTACTCGTCTCTATTAGGTTGTAAATATGCTTTTTAAAAATGTGAAAGCCCAGTAGATTCTTACTGATGCATTTTGTCAAATAAGAGTCAAGAGAAGAATACAAAATAGCCATGTTCTTACATCAAAAGACTTCACTGTTTTGCAACTGACACTTTTATGTATATAACTGTGTGGATACTACAATTCAAAAAGAAGTCAACAATTCCAAATCCCTGTGTAATTCAAACAAACAAAAGAAAAAAACTGGTAGAGGGACTTCCCTGGGGTCCAGTGGTAAAGAATCCACCTTCCAATGCAGGGGACCCGGGTTTGATCCCTGGTCAGGGAACTAAGATCCCACATGCCGTGGGGCAACTAAGCCCACATGCCACAACTACTGAGCCCGCACAGCTCAACTAGAGAGCCTGCAGGCGGCAAAAATACAGAGCCCATGCGCTCTGGAACCCATGTGCCACGGCTACAGAGCCCACCCACCCTGGAGCCTGCAAGCCACAACTAGAGGAGAGAAAACCACATGCCACAACCAGAGAGAAGCCCGTGTGCTGCAACGAAGATCTCGCATGCCTCAATGAAGATCCCGCGTGCCGCAACTAAGACACGATGCGGCATTTATTATAAATAAATAAATAATAAATCTTTTTTTAAAAAAACTGGTAGGATTTGAGGGTTTCCTGGCAACTGGTTAGGATGAGAAAGGAAGTAAAATAAAACACCTATGAAGTTTCTAACAGTAAGTTAGAACATTACATTCCTTACGGGGCTTGACCTAAATTCCTTACGGGGCTTGACCTAAATTTTTCAAAATGTTATTCTTCCCTTTCCATTTAACTTTTCCCAAGACTGCCTCTTTAGAATCATTTCAAAAACTTGGTAGAGGGACTCTTTAAGAAAGTCCTGGGATTCACTCTTTCCTTATCTCTTATCCTGGGCTCTAAACCACTCTCTTTACTTCTCTTAGTTTGTTAAGAAGTACCTACTACTAGAACAAAATCCAACTGCCCTTCGAATTCCTAACTGCTGTCCCATAAACAGGCCTACTCCTACTCTTAGCAAAGCAAGATTAGAAAGAGAAAGATTCTCATTTGTGGCTTCCCACTTATTGTCAAAACAGTCATTCTCAAAATCGAGCCATTAATTAGTTAATTTGTTTTTATTGGTTCAAATAGGTAGGAAAGAAAGATGACAACTGGAGGAATTATACTCACATCACTCATATTAATTGTATTTGCCTTTGCCAGAATAATCTGGGGGATATCAGACATGATGTGGACTTTGGTCTTGTCAGCCTCCCATGCTTGTTTGTAGAGGTGCTGGAAAGAAAAAAAAAGAAAAGAAAGGAAGGAAGAAAGGAAGGAAAAAAGAAAGAAAAAAAAGAGAAGAAAAAAGCAATGGAAGTTAGTATTTAAAAGTTTTAAAGGAAGTCAGTACATATATATTATTGTACACAAATATCATTATTTTATGTATTTTTATTAGCTGGCTCTTATTTTTAAAAAATTTAAAGGAAAAAGGTGCTCATTCAAACAAGACAGTGGAGAGGATGTCAGATGGAAAGTAAAATGTCCTGCCTTCCTATTTTACAGCCTGGATATAGCATCTCCATCCTAAAATTTTCTATGCATATTAAAGTCCACATATAGTCCTTTTTTTAATATAAATGAGGTTATATAAAACATGTTTTACATCTTGCTTTTTTACTTAATATTATAGGTTAGACATCTTTTAGCCCTCTTAATAATTTACTTCATTCATTTAAACAGCAGTGCAGTATTCCATGAAGAGGTGTAACCCAATTGATTTAACCAGTTCTCCTTTGACAGACATTTAATTTGTTGTTTCCAGTTTTTTTCTACTATAAGCAATGATGCCATGATCTTTGTGGTGGGCCTGGAGATGGACAACCCAGACACTCACTCAAGGAAGGACTGGTTGCACCAACTATTGGCAGACAGCCTCCAAACTGTCACTTGCTTCAAGGTTTTGTTGCCTCACTCAAGAGCACACTCTTCCCTGGTGGCCATCCAGTTACTCATCAGAGTGGTGGTACAAAGGCCTGGCCATTCCACCCAGTTCAGGACACGTCCGGCAGGCCGTATATACTCAAGAGACCTCTGGGGCACTGGCATAGGCTTTGTAGGGCTGGCATCACAGTCAGACCCCTCTTGCCCACCCCCCCTTTTTTTTTACATCTTTATTGGAGTATAATTGCTTTACAATGGTGTGTTAGTTTCTGCTTTATAACCAAGTGAATCAGTTATACATATACATATGTTCCCATATCTCTTCCCGCTTGCATCTCCCTCCCTCCCACCCTCCCTATCCCACCCCTCTAGGTGGTCACAAAGCACCGAGCTGATCTCCCTGTGCTATGTGGCTGCTTCCCACCAGCTATCTACCTTACGTTTGGTAGTGTATATGTGTCCATGCCACTCTCTCACTTTGTCACAGCTTACCCTTCCCCCTCCCCATATCCTCAAGTCCCCTCACTGGTACTGATCCCTGAAAAATGCCCTGTACTCCAAATTTCATCTCAGCATCTCTTTTTGGGGACCCTAACCTGCAAAAAATATTACCGTGTGTATGTATGTGTGTACATCTTTGCACATACATGAGGATTTCTGAAGGGTATTGGGCAACTGTTAATATTTTAACAAATATTAACAAAAACTGTTGATTAGAAGTTTACATTAACTCCCCTTCCAATACTGTATATCACACAACTTTTTTAATCTTTGCAAATCTTATAGGTGAAAAATGCTATCTCTTTGTTTTAGCCAGGTTTGATTAAAAAAAGAAAAAAAACTTCTGCTAGAGTCTTTTTCTAGATCAGGGGTCAGTAAACGTAAGGAGCCAGATAGTAAATAATGTTAGGCTTTGTGGGCCACAGAGTCTCTGTTATGAACTACTCAGCTCTGCTGTTGCAGTACAAAAGCGGCCACAGATGATATGCAGATGAATAGCTGTGGCTGTGTTACTATAAAATTTTATTTACAAATACTAATTTTCTGACTTCTGACCAAGTGATCTGTGTCATCTGTGTCATCAACACGACAGTCCCTAGCCACACGGGGCTATCAGTCACTTGAAATGTAGCTAATGTGAATGAAGAACAAATTATTAACATTAATTTTAATTAATTGAGATTTGTCATCACATGTGGCTAGTGATTATAGTATTGGAAGCACAATTCTAATGGAAAGAGCAACAGTTAGTCATTAGAGTACTGGTTCTAGTCCAGACCAGGTCATTGACCTGCTGTGTGTCTTTAAGGGAGGTGCCTTGCCTCTCTGGGCCACCCTTTCCTCAACTCTGCAAGGAAGGGGTTCAACCTGATGACCACCAAGATATCTCTCAGTGTTAGCATTTGCTATTTCTGTGATTCTCATCTTGGCATGATTATTTTAAAATGGTAATCTTTAACATTGAAAAAATGAAAGGCTTAATTTAATATTTAAAAAGTAAATGTATGTTTGTGGTAGTTTAAATTCTAAGTCTTAAAAGGGGCACTGAGACTTTTGCCTTGTGTCAACAAGTCCTTTTCAAAGAGATTGGTCTTCTTGACAAAATTCTTTCTCAGAAGACTCCAGAGGATTTACTCAGAGACTTAGCGTAATACAGCTCTATCTTTCTACATCATTTCCTGCAACCGTTTCGTGTTCAGATCCAAATTATTTTTCCCCTTTTTGGTTAATCAATGGCATTTCTAATTATGATCCACAAAATATAACCAATGCTGTTGCAATTATTTTATTTTTGCAACTTAAAAACAGATGTCCAAGGGTGATGTACTTGTTGGTCCTGAAATCAAATTATGGCTAATTATGTCAAACTACAGTAAGGCTTTTCTGAAGGCTGGAGTCATTAATGATCCAGGGAAGTACTAGTGGAGAGCTATCGCTCTCAGCATTGCCCAGAGAAGGCCCTGGCTCAGAATGCTGCTACAGCCATGTAATCTAGTTTTCTTTTATTCCATCAAAAGAGCAAGGAAGCAGGGGTGGGCTGCAACACCCAGCTGTTATCATCAGCCCTACAGTCTACTGATTCAGCATAATGAGCTTCTACTAACTTCGCCTTAGACAAATGGTACTCATTTTCAAGATCTGCATCGAAAGAAAAGAGTCCATACTTATTTTGTTATGTCTATTAGGTAGGGTGGTTCATTGAGCATTTGGAGAGGGCACTTATTAGGACTAATTTCTATCTTTTTTGTTTGTTTTTTTAACTACAAGACCCTTTTTCAAGGTAGAGGAAACATTACTTATGATGCTGTAAAACTGTTATCAAAACCTGTAGATTAAATGTAGGATATGCCTCGCTTATTCCTGATGCTTATGAAACACTACAATATTGAAAGACTTACTTCATTCATAATTTTTGCATTATTCTTGGCCAAAACCATGTTCACTGAGTCCATCAAGGTGGAATACTTCAAAGTGTCTGGGTGTTGGCGGTACTTCTTTTCACTGATAATCTCCATGGCTTTCTTGTTTTTCTCAGCCTCCAGGGAGCCCAGAGGGAGCCATCCAATGCCCTTCATGAAGTCAGCATAGTCAGCTTTGTACTGATTCTGCAAAAGAGGAAAAGTTCGAGGATGAGAAGAAACCAAATCTTCCAAGAACCATGAGTGGGTATTTAATATTCCATAAGTTCCACTTCAGTTTTCAACCGATAGTATATTCAACTTTAATTACTTTTAACCCTAAACTTTATTTTTTTTACATCTCCTTGCATGAGGAATTTAAAACAAGCAGCAATATCTTTGTGATTTATTTGCTTCTCTCAATGCCTTCATAAAGAAAAAGTGCTAAGAAATACCAAATAGATCAATCTACCATGTGACTACTATCTCAAGAAAGGTGACCATGCTGGACTAACTTTCTTACAAAAATCCCCAAGTCCCCTTGGTTAATAGGAGACTTAGAGGACTCCATTTCTCTCTTTTGCTATAAGCCTTTGAGCAGCCACCATGGTTACAACTCCTTCGGGTATGCCAGAAACCTCACTGATACTTTGTGCAAATTTCATTTTTTTCCCCTCAAATCAGACATTTCCCCCTATAACTGTACCACGGTTGCTTTCATTTGGGTACTTATGTACCTCTCCAGCTATAGCTCATCTCTTACATTTCCAAAGAGAAATATAGGCTCGGCATGGCCTGTATTTCGTTCATAATTTATATTCACTTTCCCCAGCCACCAAAGGGCCCCTATAGCTCAATTCTTGGCTTTACACTCTCTGTGCCTTCCTCACATTTATTCTAATAGCTGTTTCAGCCATCACCTCCTTACTATTTCATCAGTAAGTAAGATAGGCAATTATAAAGCTGGAAATGAAAGCTGGCTGGGAGTGAGGGACAGTAGCTCTCAAGTTACCTGACTTTCTGTTTTACCTCTTACTCCTTAATCAGGAACTTTTTATACTTCTGACTCTCTCTGCTAGATATATTTCCTTCAACACATTCTTTCTGAAACCAAATTTCATGTGTTATTGCTGATCTAGCATCCAATAATGCTCACAACAGTAATAGATAGGGTTCATCCCTTTTGTGTTAAAAAAAATAAATTCAATCTAAGGTAAAAACTGAAACACCTCATTGGGAAATTACATATGAATTTCTTTCAGGATTTTCAAAATGTCATTACTTATGGTCTTTCATGATTTGCTTATTATCCAAAGTAAATGCTCTGCAAATGTTGTGGCTGTCACGTACATCACTTTGAATCTGCATCATGTTTTTGGCCAATTCAAAGCTCATGGCATCAGGAAGCATGTTGTAGGCATGGATCACGTTCCTGTAGTTGGTGTTGGTGGCCACTTCCTGAGACTTCTTGGCTGCCACCATGCTGAGCATGTCTGCCGGGGTGTGGAAGGATGTCTTGGATTTCTCGTACGCCTTCTTGTACTCCTGGTCTGACTGCATCTTGGCCACTTGCATGAAGTGCACCAACTTGGGGTCGTCCTCTAGGCTCCGGAAGCCAATGTGTTTCCCTTTGGCTTGTTCATAGGCTTGCCTGTACTTGTACTGTGGATGGAAAAGAAACATGGTGATGAAGATAGTGAAAGAAAGAGAACAAAATATAATTCACTACGTGCCATTAGCTTTGTCATAGGTGTAGGGTTTTCTACTCTAAACTTACAAAGGGAGGAGTTGTTGGCGGGGTGGGGGGACTGGGAGCAAATTTTTTTTTTTTTGCGGTAGGCGGGCCTCTCACTGTTGTGGCCTCTCCCGTTGTGGAGCACAGGCTCCGGACGCACAGGCTCAGTGGCCATGGCTCACAGGCCCAGCCGCTCCGCGGCATGTGGGATCCTCCCGGACCGGGGCACGAACCTGTGTCCCCTGCATCGGCAGGTGGACCCTCAACCACTGCACCACCAGGGAAGCCCCAGGAGCAAAATATTTTTACTTCAAATTTCTTGACAGACTTGAGTCCATGAGGGGAAAAAATCATCTAGAGTTAATCAAAGTGATGTGTAAATAAGTTGTTTTAGGGTTATTTAGAAAGCAGCTTTTCCCACTCTGCTGTGTAACCAGCGGAAAAGGCTGCAGGCATCACTTTTCATGGTGCACCTCTACATTCAGGAAAGAGCTTGGTAATGGATCTTCTGGGTAAAGTGCATAGATCACATCCCTATGTTTGCTAGGAATTGCCCATAAACAACTTAAGCACTCTAAAAGTAACTTATTTTAACAAGACCCTGTCACTTTTTACATTGAATGACGAACAAATAATTAGAGCATCCTTGGACTGGGTGAAGGGAGGTGTCTTGTGTGTTACATGGGACAGTGGTCCCACCAACACTGGACAGAGCTGATTACAGCTCCTGCATACCCATGAGCTTGGTTCATTTGCTCTTTTTCTCGTTTAGACTAAATAAGCATCAGTGAAAGCACTTACATCACTGGCAATGTCTCTGGAGGCTCTTGCAGCCTTTATTGGGATGGCATCAGGCCTCAGGTCATATCCTTTCTTCTTTTCTTCTTCCCAGCCAGCTTTGTACAGTTTCTAAATGATGAAGTAGAAAAACACCAGCATCTTGTTAGTCGTGTTAGAATGGGGACCCTAATTTTAAAGTGGTTGTCATGTGGAAGACAGATATTCCACAACTATTAGTTCCCTTCAAGCTCTTCCCTCCCCCTGCCACCCCCCTCCCCCGCTCCCTGCATCTTTGTTGTTGTTGTTAATCTACTCACATCACTCATGGTGATTTGGTTGACTCTGGAGAGTAAAATGCCTGGAGTATCAGGCATGACGTGAATGGTGGTCTTGTCTTTGTTCCATTTTTCAGTGTAGAGCCTCTACAACAAGAAAGGCAGGCACATGACTGTACAGCAGGAAAAATCTGCAATGTGCTATCAAGAGGAAGAGACTCACATCTCCATGGTAGAAGAGGTTAAATCTGATATTGGAAAATGAATGAAATAGCAAGAAGATGGGCTGATGAGACTGGACACATGATTTTAAAAATCATCAAACAAGGGAGCCCTCTTCCACTGAAACAACAAACGCTATCTTGCTCCAACCACACATTACATAGAGTTTCGTGGTTCTAGCACACACTCGCATGACAGACAGCCTGGTGTTGGTATAAGTGGGAGCTCTCTAGACATGATGACGGTTATAGACTGCCCCCTCCTACCACCACCGCCACGACCACGACCATCAGAAAGATGAAAACGCTGATGAAGGTCAAAGTGGCACTGCCTGGTTCAATGGTCTGAGCACTGCAGGGGTTCTGAGGCTGAGGCCAGCAGGTGAGTTCTTACCTTGTTCATAATCAGTTTGTTACTTTTGTTTAGTGCTTGTTCCACTGTGTCCATGGCGTACGTGAACTTCAGCTTCTCAGGGTGCTGGCGGTACTTCTTCTCGCTAAGAATCTCTCCTGCTTTCTTTGCCTTCTCCACCTCCAGTGACTCTATGGGCACCCAGCCGATCCCTTTCATCCAATTGGTGAAGTCGGATTTGTACAGATTCTTCACAACGAAAAAGGAAATTCTCGTTTCAGTAAGAGTCAGGGCATGGGTTTCTTTGACCAGATGATTTGCTCATTTTTAAAAAGAGGGAAAAAAAAAAAGGATGGGGGGACTGGGAGAATAACCTGCTTTTTATTCCCTACCATCCTTCAGAAAAAAATTAATTACAAAGTGATTGTATTCATGGTGGTTTTGAACAGAAAATCCTGACCCAATAATTCCTTTAAAAATTTAACTTTCTTGGGGGGAACGTTAACAGAATTTTGCACTGGAAAGGATATTATATAGCACCCATTTGGACCTGTTAGTCTTTCACAGAATACAACATATATTGGGTCTAACTTCCAAAGTTTGAGTATCTATATATACATAATAACCAAAGAAAACGATATATATAGTTCAAATGAGTGAAACCCTAAAACTCCAAATTCTGGAGAGGATCCCTAATTACAGTGAGTCCAACCAGGTTTAGGATGGAGTAAATGGAATTGCTGATTTCTAGTTCTTCTTAGCCGTCAGCTAGAAATGGATAACTAATTTTATGCTGACAATCTGATGACTGCTACATACGTCACTTTGAATCTGCATCGCGTTCCTGGAATGCTCCACGTTCAAGGCATCAGGCAGCAGGGTGTAGTGGTGGAAGGGTTGTCTGTAGTTGGTGTTGGTGGCAACCTCCTGAGATTTCTTGGCTGCTGTCACACTGAACATATCCAAGGGGGTGTGATACTTGGTCTTGCTGGCTTCATAGCCCTTTTTGTACTCACGATCTGACTGTATTTTGGCTACATTCATGTAGTGAACCAGTTTAGGATCATCCTGAAGACTGAGAAATCCAATTTGTTTGCCTTTGGCTTTCTCGTAGGCCTCCTTATATTTGAACTACATGAAAAAGAAGGGCAGACAGAAGTTTGATAGGGTAGATTGTATGAAATACTAAAGCATTAAACTGAATTTATATCACAAATTAAGCAATAGCCAAATTCATTCTGAATCTAGGTAACACCTAAGTTTTTTAGTATTTTTAAGTAAACAACTAGCAAAGTATTTCCAATGGATGGTCTTGAGATCTGCTCTGGGGATAATTAAGAATGGAATAAATTGTAGTTTATATCTAGATTATTCATAGGTGGATTCTTTGAACACAATCAAAGGTTCCTGAAAAGTTTATTAAGGATTTGGTGTACATAGCTTTTATTATCTGTTTCTATGATTAATTTGCATCACCTTATAAACTATTTGCATAATCCTGAGTAAATTGCAGCAAAGACATTATAAAAATTAGTATATTGGACTCCAAATGAATTTCTACTCTATCAAGGTATATCAATTCCTGTAGAAAATATAACTTAATTTATAAAAAGTAATTAATTAAGTAAGCAGGTAACTGAAATGCTGTCGTTTAATATATAATTCTTCCTGGTTTTCCATATTTCACCAGATTTTTTTCTTTATGGAAATTATATTATCAAAAAATTGTATTCTTTTAAAATACTGGGAGACTTTCTTGATTTAGTAATATTTTAGTATACCAAGGCTTTTTTCTTAACAAAATCCAAATAAAAAGCAGTTTTCAAGTTCATAATAATAATACTAATGAGAATTCCATGTATTTGACAGTTAAAAAAAATTATCTTCTTTGTAACAACTTACTGAGTTTTTAAATATTTTTAAGATAAAAAAATCACTGGTACCTAAGATATTAGGAATTATTTTTATACTACAATTTTTTATTTGCTTCCTAATATAGCTCATATAACCTCATACACCATGTAAATATTTTTTAAATATAAAGAGAGTTTACTATTTTCAAATTAGACTTACATTGCTAGCAATATTCCTTGAACTTTTTGCAGCAACAATTGGAATGGCATCTGGTCTCAAGTCATAGCCCTTAGCAAGGGTTTTCTTCCAATCTGCTCTATACTTAGCCTTGAAAAAAGGAAAGATTATTTTATTATCTGACATAATTAAAAGAGGAATGAAACAGGAAACCAAAATCTTTCTTATAAAACATGTCATAATATATCCCTTTCTATTAAAAGAATCCAGAGTTAGGGCTCTAAGTTCACCTTTTAGAAATCTATTATTCTTTAAAAAAAAAAATCAGTAAACTATATACACAGTATGATCTCAACTGCTGTAAAAAATGTATATGTGTGCATTAAAAAAAGCAATGGAAAGGTATTGCTTTGAATGTGGGATAACAGAAGATTTTAATTCTTTCATAATTTTCTATATTTTCCAATTTTTCTATAATAAGCATGCAATGCTTTTATTTTCTTGTATTTTTTATAATGAAACATTTTAAACTTACAGAAAGATGTGGGTACTAAAATTAAAAGTTCAGATGTAGTACCACCCAGCTTTAATTAATATTAATTTTTAAATATTATTTATAAAAGCAGGAAAAAGTTTTAAATAAACCAAAAGCATAGAAATGAGTACTTTAAAAAATGTTTATTTGGAGATAAAAGAGAGCCTAAAATGTTAGGAAGAATGACTAAATCATCTTTTAAGAAATGAACAATTTTATCCAGGTTGGATTATGTCTTTAAATTAGAATTTACCAATTTTCTTTAAAAGCAAAAGGAAATAATTCATAATAGTAAATTTAAACATCGCCACCAATTAGAGAGAGATGCTAGTCACATACAAAGAAGAGTTTCTAAAGAAAATCATGGTAAACTTGTTTAGAAGTTTAGAATTTTAACATATAACTGAAACAAAAGTTATAGAAATAGCAATACTTATCCTTACTACAGACCGTGCATTCCTGTATTTTCCAATCCTCTCTGTCCTATTTTGTTTTACTTTTTAAAAAATGGAACACAACCTACTAGACTGATTTTATAACCCACTAATGAGTCATAGCCCACAGTTGGGAAAAGTCTGCATTAAGTGAAATGTATGGTAGGCTCTAGTCTCATATTCTATGATAAGGATCCAATCTGGAGACTGTTGGTTCGCAAATTGGTCCCCGTACATGGAGGGCAAGGAGAGACTGAAAAAACAGGCTGACCACTCCAGCTTGGTAGGCGGTAGGTTTAATAAACAAGGGAACTTACATTCGAGGGTTGTCTTGGGCAGTCACAAGACAAGTAGATCTTCACACCCGCCCGCCAGAACCTTACAAGTTTATTAAGGCCTCAAGTGGATTCAGTGCAAGTGGTCTCAACAACACATTGGTCTCTCAAGGCTGTGTCCTTGAAAATGGCTCCCACTGTGGGAACAGTGGGCAGAACTTACATTCCAAGGATGGGAGGGGGTGAGGAGCCTCCAATTGCCCAAGTCCAGCTCAAGGGTCACCTGTCAATCACGTCCTCTCAATGACCTCCTCTATCAAAGACTCAAAGGGTCCACACTCAGTTTGCTCACGCTAAAATTCCCAGTGCTAGAGTTATATAGAACTGGAAAGGAGAGGCCCATGTAAGCAATACTAGACGGGCACCAGGCCAAATACTCACATCACTTATGTTGAAGGCATTGACCTTGGCTTGAATAAACTGCGGTACATCAGGGTCCATAGTGTACTTGTGCTTCAGTTTCTCTCCCTCCACCTTGTAGTTCAACTAAAAACAAAGGAGGCAGCGTGCAAATCGTATTAGCTAACATAATGTAAGTTTCATCTAGCACACGTTCCTTTAAAAAGGAAGACTATCGTTTGTGTTTTTCCATTTATAAGGCAATTAGCTACATTATCACACAGAGGGAGTGTTGGCAGACATATTCATTGCTCATTCCACCCATATTTATTGGACAGCACTCTGATCAATAGGCAGCATGGTAGGTTCTGTGTTTAAAGTGGTTAAAAAGAAAAAGGCAGGGGCTTCCCTGGTGGTGCAATGGTTGAGAGTCCGCCTGCCGATGCAGGGGACACGGGTTCGTGCCCTGGTCCGGGAGGATCCCACGTGCCGCGGAGCGGCTGGGCCCGTGACCCATGGCCGCTAAGCCTGTGCGTCCGGAGCCTGTGCTCCGCAACGGGAGAGGCCACAACAGTGAGAGGCCCACAAACCGCAAAAAAAAAAAAAAAAGAAAGAAAAAGGCAGACCTGTCCTCTTGGAGCTTATAGTCCAATAGAGGAAACAGAGAATAGCACATAAACTGTAAGATAGAGCTAGAATTTGTGATGTGTTGTAAATTAAATAACTTTAGGAAAGAAATGAACAGGGTCAGGGTGGGGGGTCAGCAAAGGCTCTCTAAAAAGGTAACATTTACACCCAAACTTGAAGAAAAGGGAAGGGTCCGGGCAGAAGAAGAGCATTCAGGGCCCTGGGTCTAGAAGGGGCATGGCTAGCTTGAGGAACTGAAGGTCACTGGGCTGGAATGTGCTGAGTGGGGTCCCAGGAGGATTAGACAGGAGGGGGGCGGGGGCACAGAGCTGAGGGCTTTTTCAACCAAGTTAACAGTTTAGATTTTAATTTGAGTTCAAGGAGAAGCTACTAAGGGGTTTTAAGTATAAGAAGGACATGATTTGATTTATGTCTTAAGACAGTCTTTTTGGTTTTTGTGTGGCCCCAGGCAGGGAGTCCAGGTAATGGATTATTACAGTTGTCCACGTGAGATATGGAGGCCAGAACTAGGGTTGGTGGCAGCTGAAAGACAGAGAAGTGCTCCAACAGGATGGCTGAGAGATTTGGGAGGCTAACTCAGTAGATGCGTTGGATGAGGGGGGTTCACATGGGGAGGTGTCAATGGTGACTGCCAGGTTTCAGGCTTGAGTAACTAGGTAGATGTTGACGGCATTTATTGGGATGAGGAAGACTTAATATAGTGAGTTTAGGGTTTTCCTAGCTAACTGGAAAAACACAGGGATAAGTGACACCTCAGTCAGTACAAAAGAAATCAGAACAGTCTACACCATTTAGTACCACTAGAATAGAATTAATCTTGAAACATCTGTGGTAATGTGGGACTGATCTGAGAAATAAAATCCAGAAAACCCTCAAATCTGAACCAAAGAATGCATTCCCCACCTTCGAATATCTGGGGTTAAAGACACAAAAAGTCCTCTCTTCTTTGTTTTTTACTTACCACTCTATTTCTGGGGGAGATACCTTAGAACTCTGAAATTATCAAATGAGGGGAAGCACTGAGCATTGTAATTAGCCTCTGACTAAGAAAAAGGGTTCAGATAGACCTCGGCTCAGAAAGAAGACTCTGGATGACTCTGAAAGCAAACTGCTTAACTCTTCCCCAGAGGTGTCTCTCTCTCTCTCAGAATATCGCCCTATTTATTTTGCAAGGGGATTAGGACATTAGCCTTCTCCTCATCTGGCTAGGTAGAACTCTTACAACTATATATATATATATATATATATATATATATATATATATATAGAGAGAGAGAGAGAGAGAGAGAGAGAGAGAGAGAGAGAGAGAGAGAGAGAGAGAGAGAGAGACTTATAAATAACATAGACTCTCTACATTTGGAAAACAAAGCAAACTTGGAACATCGTCCTTCTCTCCTTCCTGTTCTTCTTAAGTCCCAAGTTGCTTCAAAAGTAAAACCTTTTGACATACCTCCGAAAGCAGATGATTTGCTAAGATAGATGCACACTCATGAATTGAATTAAGAAGGATTGTGGAGTAACTGGTCATGGGGTTACTCATGGACAAAACTCTTTGAAGGAAAACCACTTACATCACTTAGCTGCTTTGTGTTGTGCTGAGCCAAAACCATGCCCATGGAATCAGGCACACTTGTGAACTTGATGGTATCTGGGTGCTGTCGGTACTTTCTCTCATTTAATGCATTGCCTGCCTTCTTGGCCTTCTCAACCTCCAGAGAACCAAGAGGGATCCATCCAATGCCCTTGAAGAAGTTGTTGTACTCATCTTTATATACATTCTGTAAAAGAGTAGTCTCAGATGAGGGGATATCCTAGTGCATACTCAAGAGCTGTTTCTGGAATCTGTAATTCTATCCAGGGGGGGAATGAAGAGCAACCTGTCAGCATGCCTGTGTCTATACTGGAGCTTTTGGCTATCTCTGCCACAGAGCTTCTTACCCAGAATTTGGTCATAAGAAAAAGCAGTTCTGTTGTTAGAGTGCATTAACACTCCAGGAGAGAATGTAGGCCACATATTTCCATGGGTACTGCTAAAAAAAAAAAAAAAAAAAGTGTCTCTTCTGACAATAAATTGGGCTTTCCTTTTGATTTCACTGAAATCTCCACAACTTCTGAATTTCACCCACACCGTCCACCTGGCCTCCTCCATCTCAGTTGGAGAGAGACATTCTCATTGAGCAACAATAAAGGAACACAATTTTTTCCCTTTACCAAGGATGATTCTTACAAAAACCTGGCTCCTGCAGCAGGAAATGCTCTGAATATTAAACACCCTCCCCCATGCAGCTCTCCATGAGTCATGCTGCAATCACAAAACCATCCTGGTTCATTTTAGATGACTCGTTACATACATTTACATGCATGAGAGTGTGACCTTGAGTTCAAAAATAGAAGAAGAAGAAAAAAAAGAACATTCCTGAGTTCAGAAAGAATAGAGAATGCTCCTATTTTGCATTATACATATTGCCGTTGAAGCAGGCCCACCAGGAGTAACCATTTCCTTTTGTTGAGAACCAGGGTGGCTTATGTACTTAGTAGAACATGGCTTTATCTTTGACCCATAAGTTAATAAAGATAATATCAATGATTACGATAGGAGCACAGAAAGCTAGTAAAACACAGCGTGTCTACCATGCCTTTGTTACTCTTTCAATGATGACTGTATATTTTAAAGTGCATTTTTCAAATACCTTATTGTATTGTGAAGTCTACTAAAATAGGAAGAAATGATCACCTGTTCAGTACCAGCATCTCTAGGTCTATAATGTTATACATACTCACATCACTCTGAATTTGATTCATATTCCTGGTATGCTCAAGACTCAGGGCATCAGGTAGGTATGTGTAGTGATGTATCGGCTGCTTGTAGTTGACGTTGGTGGCAACATCCTGGGCCATCTTTGCAGCTGTAATGCTAACCATGTCCCCAGGGGTATGATAGCTGGTTTTGGTGTTTTCATAGTTCTTCTTGTATTCACGATCAGACTGTAACTTTGCCACATTCGTATAGTGGACGAGCTTAGGATCATCCTGGAGGCTTCTAAAACCCACATGCTTTCCCTTTGCCTTCTCGTAAGCTTCCTTGTATTTATACTGTGGAGGCAGAATTTGGTTAGCAAAGTCCTAAGCATTGGGAACATTAGGTGGAGTGATTATATTCACACACAAAGGCATTCAGAATATTGTGATTTTCTGGAAGACTGTACAAGAAATACAGTCCACACCCCATGCCTCCCAACCCCAGGAAGTTTAGACTAAAAGCATTTATTTCCAATACTGCTGGGTTATAAATGGGTATCATGATAAATTCAGGAGCAGTTTCTTTTCTTTGCTACGAATGCTATAGATGATTTGCATGTGGAACTTTATATAGAGCCAACTCTATTAAGTTTTCACACTTAATATAAACATAACATATTCCAAAATATAAGACTACATTCCAAATATACCTCTTGGTTTTCCAGGGATGTGAATTTGCCTAATCCAACATGTTAGTTCACATCACAGAATACTAGAAATACTTCTGTTTTCGATTCTGATTGGTCCAGGATATGTACACAAAAGGTGCAGAAGAAACTCTAAAGAACTGTACATGCAAGACTTTTATACTCAGATCTCTTTGGGGTGGGGGATGGAAAATATTACTATGTTTGTTGTCTCAGTTGACCTAATATGGTTAAACAAAAAAACCCTCTTCTTTGGCAGGTAGCTAGGCTTTCACCCAACCCCATTTCTCAGCAGCTACTCTCCAAGCTCACTGCTGAAGCAGCTGCACATGAACTAAGGAACTATATAATAAGGGCAGGAACCACCAAGACCTCTCCTCATCAGTAAAAGGCTGACTGCAAAAGCTCTGTGGTCCAAGGTCTCTCACCACTGAGATCGGCAATGGGGTGTAGATTGAGCTATACAGTAGGTAACAAATCAAAACCTCAATTTTTATGTGAGGGAATTCAAATCCACCCAAACTCTGAAGACATTCTGCTCCTGCCATTTAAGCACCAATTTATAAACAAGAGTTTAGCAGGCAAAAGAATTATCAAGTAATTTCTAGGCATGTTAGAAAAAGTTCTGTGTAAGGGCTAAAAATAAAAATGATAATGTCATATTTTAGACTGTCACTTTCTCCTTAAACTAGAAATGTATTTCAGAGTGATGTGCAAAGCTTTGAAGAACACATTTTCAGTACCATCCCTACATGGAAGGCTGTAGAATTCTTACACCCTATCTTCCACATGGTCTGTACACGTGGTTTCTTTCTTTTCTTGTGTCAGACGAAGAGTGTAGCCTCTGGAATAGTGTGTGACAGTGAAATCTATGGTGTGTGCGTGCTTTTGGAAAATTTTCTTTTTCAATGATGAGAAGAAGTATAAGTGTATACTTTTTCTATTACAGATGAAATAAATCAAAATTATATTCTAGAAAAGTGGGCTTTTTCCCATTTGGTTTATAAAATCTGTACATTTTATTTAACATTTTTTCAATCTTCTTAATACAATTATAATGCAGGCAGTCATCTGAATTTAACATGTTAGTGGCAGGTGGGGTATTCTCCCTGAAAATAAATGTGGGCTGTCAGGGAAATGTGTCAGGGAAGGTAATTTGGGCTATGAATCAGGAGAGAAAGCCACTGTCAGATTTATGACAGCTCTACCAAGTGGGGTCAACTGAAAAGAATCACAAAACATTGAAAAAGTGACAGGTTTTCAGGGCTTCCCTGGTGGTGCAGTGGTTGAGAGTCCGCCTGCCGATGCAGGGGACATGGGTTCATGCCCCAGTCCCGGAAGATCCCACATGCCACGGAGCGGCTGGGCCCGTGAGCCATGGCCGCTGAGCCTGCGTGTCCGGAGCCTGTGCTCCGCAACGGGAGAGGCCACAACAGTGAGAGGCCCACGTACCGCAGGGAAAAAAAAAAAAATAAGTGACAGGCTTTCAGGGCTTCCCTGGTGGCGCAGTGGTTGAGAGTCCGCCTGCCAATGCAGGGGACATGGGTTCATGCCCCAGTCCGGGAAGATCCCACATGCCACGGAGCGGCTGGGCCCGTGAGCCATGGCCGCTGAGCCTGCGTGTCCGGAGCCTGTGCTCCGCAACGGGAGAGGCCACAACAGTGAGAGGCCCGCGTACCGCAGGGAAAAAAAAAAAAAAAGTGACAGGTTTTCAAAACAATATTTTGTGGAGAATTTAAATGTCATTAATTCAACATACTGTTTTCAATGTGGTATCATTTTAACAAGCACCCATTTGATTACTTTGTAAAAATAACAATCACCCAGATTTCACCTAAAATTTTTACTCACGTCACTGGCAATGTTTCTCGATGCTTTGGCTGCAGTGATGGGTATAGCGTCACCCAGCACATTGTTGCCCTTGGCTATTAAATCATGCCAGTCCCGTTTATAACAGACCTGTGATGGAAAAGGAAAAAGGATGTCAGCATGCTGTGGGGTAATCAGCGACACTGATTACTCAACAGCTGGGATTGCTTTGTTCTTTTCCAGATAGAAGCTAGAAGAATCTCCTATAGTACACAGTTTTAAGAAGTCACATTAATGGTAAATCAACTATACCTCAATTTAAAAAACAGAAGTCACATTAGCAAAATGTCATACATGAAGTTGTATAGCATAAACTTATTAGACTCTGTACTAATCATTCACCCAAGTCTGGTTTGGGCACATATTGAAGAGGGAAATAGATCCAGAGGAGAATAATAAAGGTTCTGGAAACTACAGTATGTGAGAACCAACTGGAGAAAATGAAGTTCAATCTTATGAAAGGAAGGTCCAGGAAAGACCTGGTGGTTAGCTTTAGAAATTTTAGTGTTGTTGTTAAAAAAAAAAAGGGGGGGGGATTTCATTTATCCTTATTTTTCTGGAGGATAAAAACTTCCTCCATGTGCAGAACTAGGAAAACTAGAGGAATATGTGTTGAGCTTGACACAAAGAAGAATGCTATACCCTTTAGAGTTGTCCAACACTTGAAAAGGCCAACTCAAGAGGTACAGAACCATTATCATGGGATATGCTCTAATGGGGGCTATGGAGAAAACTGATCTAAATTGTCAAAGCCCTGTCATACTCTAAAATTCTATTATTTTATCATCAGGTCTGGATTTCACACCCCATCAAAACCCCTACTTACATCACTTATATTGTAAGCATTGCACTTGGCCTGGAGAAATTGAGGAACATCAGGACCCATCGTATATTTATGTTTCACATCTTCTCCTTTAGCTTTGTATAAGATCTGCAACACATAGTCACAAAAATAAAATGCATTATGGCTGACTTCCAGGAAGATGGCGGAGGAGTAAGACGCGGAGATCACCTTCCTCCCCACAGATACACCAGAAATACATCTACACGTGGAACAACTCCTACAGAACACCTACTGAACGCTGGCAGAAGACCTCAGACCTCCCAAAAGGCAAGAAACCCCCCATGTACCTGGGTAGGGAAAAAGAAAAAAGAATAAACAGAGACAAAAGGATAGGGACGGGACCTGCACCAGTGGGAGGGAGCTGTGAAGGAGGAAAGGTTTCCACACACTAGGAAGCCCCTTTGCGGGCGGAGACTGCAGGTGGCGGAGGGGGAAGCTTCGGAGCTGTGGAGGAGAGCACAGCAACACGGGTGCGGGGGGCAAAGCAGAGAGATTCCCGCACAGAGGATCGGTGCCGACCGGCACTCACCAGCCCGAGAGGCTTGTCTGCTCCCCCGCCAGATCAGGCGGGGCTGGGAGCTGAGGCTCGGGCTTCGGTCGGAGCACAGGGAGAGGGCTGTGGTTGGCGGCGTGAACACAGCCTGAAGGCGTTAGTGCAACACGGCTAGCCGGGAGGGAGTCCGGGGAAAAGTCTGGACCTGCCGAAGAGGCAAGAGACGTTTTCTTCCCTCTTTGTTTCCTGGTTCGCGAGGAGAGGAGATTAAGAACGCTGCTTAAAGGAGCTCCAGAGACGAGCACGAGCCACGGCTAAAAGTGCGGATCCCAGAGACAGCCCGCCACTGCCAGGGTCCCGTGATCCAGGGACAACTCCCCCGGGAGAACGCACGGCGCGCCTCAGGCTGGTGCAACGTCATGCTGGCCTCTGCAGCCGCAGGCTTGCCCGGCACTCCTTGCCCCTCCCTACCCAGGGCCTGAGTGAGCCAGAGCCCCCGAATCAGCGGCTCCTTTAACCCCGTCCTGTCTGAGAGAAGAACAGACGCCCTCCAGCGACCTACATGCAGAGGCGGGGCCAAATCCAAAGCTGAGCCCCTGGGAGCTGTGAGAACAAAGAAGAGAAAGGGAAATCTCTCGCAGCAGCCTCAGAAGAAGCGGATTAAAGCTCCACAATCAACTTGATGTACCCTGCATCTGTAGAATACATGAATAGACAACCAATCATCCCAAATTAACCGTGTGGATGAAAGGCTCTTGGTGCTGCAGCCAAGAGTTAGTGCTGTGCCTCTGAGGTGGGAGAGCCAACGTCAGGACACTGGTCCACAAGAGTCCTCCCAGCTCCACATAATATCAAACAGCAAAAATCTCCGAGAGATCTCCATCTCAACACCAGCACCCAACTTCACTCAATGACCAGCAAGCTACAGTGCTGGACATCCTGTGCCAAACAACTAGCAAGACAGGAACACAACCCCACCCCTTAGCAGAGAGGCTGCCCAAAATCATAATAAGTCCACAGACACCCCAAAACACACCACCAGACGTGGATCTGCCCACCAGCAAGATAAGATCCAGCCTCATCCACCAGAACACAGGCACTAGTCCCCTCCACAACCCACTGAACGAACCTTAGCCACTGGGGACAGACACCAAAAACAACGGGAACTACGAACCTGCAGCCTGAAAAAAGGAGACCCCAAACACAGTAAGATAAGCAAAATGAGAAGACAGAAAAACACACAGCAGATGAAGGAGCAAGATAAAAACCCACCAGACCTAACAAATGAAGAGGAAATAGGCAGTTTACCTGAAAAAGAATTCAGAATAATGATAGTAAAGATGATCCAAAATCTTGGAAATAGAATAGACAAAATGTAAGAAACATTTAACAAGGAACTAGAAGAACTAAAGATGAAACAAACAATGATGAACAACACAATAAATGAAATGAAAAATACTCTAGATGGGATCAATAGCAGAATAACTGAGGAAGAAGAACAGATAAGTGACCTGGAAGATAAAACAGTGGAAACAACTACTGCAGAGCAGAATAAAGAAAAAAGAATGAAAAGAACTGAGGACAGACTCAGAGACCTCTGGTACAACATTAAACGCACCAACATTCGAATTATAGGGTTTCCAGAAGAAAAAGAGAAAAAGAAAGGGACTGAGAAAATATTTGAAGAGATTATAGTTGAAAACTTCCCTAATATGGGAAAGAAAATAGGTAATCAAGTCCAGGAGGCACAGAGAGTCCCATACAGGATAAATCCAAGGAGGAACATGCCAAGACACATATTAATCAAACTGTCAAAAATTAAATACAAAGAAAACATATTAAAAGCAGCAAGGGAAAAACAACAAATAACACACAAGGGAATCCCCATAAGGTTAACAGCTGATCTTTCAGCAGAAACTCTGCAAGCCAGAAGGGATGGGCAGGACATATTTAAAGTGATGAAGGAGAAAATCCTGCAACCAAGATTACTCTACCCAGCAAGGATCTCATTCACATTTGATGGAGAAATTAAAACCTTTACAGACAAGCAAAAGCTGAGAGAGTTCAGCACCACCAAACCAGCTCTACAACAACTGCTAAAGGAACTTCTCTAGGCAAGAAACACAAGAGAAGGAAAAGACCTACAATAACGAACCCAAAACAATTGAGAAAATGGGAATAGGAACATACATATCGATAATTACCTTAAATGTAAATGGACTAAATGCTCCCACCAAAAAACACAGATTGGCTGAATGGATACAAAAACAAGACCCATATATTTGCTGTCTACAAGAGACCCACTTCAGACCTAGAGACACATACAGACTGAAAGTAAGGGGATGGAAAAAGATATTTCATGCAAATGGAAACCAAAAGAAAGCTGGAGTAGCAATTCTCATATCAGACAAAATAGACTTTAAAATAAAGATTATTAGAAGAGACAAAGAAGGACACTACATAATGATCAAGGGATCAATCCAAGAAGAAGATATAACAATTGTAAGTATTTATGCACCCAACATAGGAGCATCTCAATAAATAAGGCAAATACTAACAGCCATAAAAGGGGAAATCTAAAGTAACACATTCCTAGTACGGGACTTTAACACCCCACTTTCACCAATGGACAGATCATCCAAAATGAAAATAACTAAGGAAACTCAAGCTTTACATGATACATTAAACAAGATGGACTTAATTGATATTTATAGGACATTCCATCCAAAAACAACAGAATACACATTATTCTCTAGTGCTCATGGAACATTCTCCAGGATAGATCATATCTTGGGTCACAAATCAAGCCTTGCTAAATTTAAGAAAATTGAAATTGTATCAAGTATCTTTTCCAACCACAATACTATGAGACTAGATATCAATTACAGGAAAAGATCTGTAAAAAATACAAACACATGGAGGCTAAACAATACACTACTTAACAACGAAGTGATCACTGAAGAAATCAAAGAGGAAATCAAAAAATACCTAGAAACAAATGACAATGGAGACACGATGACCCAAAATCTATGGGATGCAGCAAAAGCAGTTCTAAGAGGGAAGTTTATAGCAATACAATCCTACCTTTCAAAACAGGAAACATCTTGAATAAACAACCTAACCTTGCACCTAAAGCAATTAGAGAAAGAAGAACAAAAAAACCCCAAAGTTAGCAGAAGGAAAGAAATCATAAAGATCAGATCAGAAATAAATGAAAAAGAAATGAAGGAAACGATAGCAAAGATCAATAAAACTAAAAGCTGGTTCTTTGAGAAGATAAACAAAATTGATGAACCATTAGCCAGACTCATCAAGAAAAAAAGGGAGAAGACTCAAATCAATAGAATTAGAAATGAAAAAGGAGAAGTAACAACTGACACTGCAGAAATACAAAAGATCATGAGAGATTACTACAAGCAACTCTATGCCAATAAAATGGACAACCAGGAAGAAATGGACAAATTCTTAGAAAGGCACACCTGCCAAGACTGAATCAGGAAGAAATAGAAAATATGAACAGACCAATCACAAGCACTGAAATTGAAACTGTGATTAAAAATCTTCCAACAAACAAAAGCCCAGGACCAGATGGCTTCACAGGTGAATTCTATCAAACATTTAGAGAAGAGCTAACACCTATCCTTCTCAAACTCTTCCAAAGTATAGCAGAGGGAGGAACACTCCCAAACTCATTCTACAAGGCCACCATCACCCTGATACCAAAACCAGACAAGGATGTCACAAAGAAAGAAAACTACAGGCCAATATCACTGATGAACATAGATGCAAAAATCCTCAACAAAATACTAGCAAACAGAATGCAACAGCACATTCAAAGGATCATAAACCATGATCAAGTGGGGTTTATACCAGGAATGCAAGGATTCTTCAATATACGCAAATCAATCAACGTGATACACCATATTAACAAACTGAAGGAGAAAAACCATATGATCATCTCAATAGATGCAGAGAAGGCTTTCGACAAAATTCAACACCCATTTATGATAAAAACCCTGCAGAAAGTAGGCATAGAGGGAACTTTCCTCAACATAATAAAGGCCATATATGACAAACCCACAGCCAACATCATCCTCAATGGTGAAAAACTGAAAGCATTTCCACTAAGATCAGGAAAAAGACAAGTTTGCCCACTCTCACCACTCTTATTCAACATAGTTTTTGAAGTTTTAGCCACAGCAATCAGAGAAGAAAAGGAAATAAAAGGAATCCAAATCAGAAAAGAAGAAGTAAAGCTGTCACTATTTGCAGATGACATGATACTACACATAGAGAATCCTAAAGATGCTACCAGAAAACTACTAGAGCTAATCAATGAATTTGGGAAAGTAGCAGGATACAAAATTAATGCACAGAAATCTCTGGCATTCCTATACACTAATGATGAAAAATCTGAAAGTGAAATCAAGAAAACACTCCCATTTACCATTGCAAGAAGAAGAATAAAATATCTAGGAATAAACCTACCTAAGGAGACAAAAGACCTGTATGCAGAAAATTATAAGACACTGATGAAAGAAATTAAAGATGATACAAATAGATGGAGAGATATACCATGTTCTTGGATTGGAAGAATCAACATTGTGAAAATGACTCTACTACCCAAAGCAATCAACAGATTCAATGCAATCCCTATCAAATTACCTATGGCATTTTTTACAGAGCTAGAGCAAAAAATTTCACAATTTGTATGGAAACACAAAAGACCCCGAATAGCCAAAGCAATCTTGAGAACGAAAAAAGGAGCTGGAGGAATCAGGCTCCCTGACTTCAGACTATACTACAAAGCTACAGTAATCAAGACAGTATGGTACTCGCACAAAAACAGAAAGATAGATCAATGGAACCAGATAGAAAGCCCAGAGATAAACCCACGCACATATGGTCACCTTATCTTTGATAAAGGAGGCAGGAATGTACAGTGGAGAAAGGACAGCCTCTTCAATAAGTGGTGCTGGGAAAACTGGACAGGTACATGTAAAAGTATGAAATTAGATCACTCCCTAACACCATACACAAAAATAAACTCAAAATGGATTAAAGACCTAAATGTAAGGCCAGAAACTATCAAATTCTTAGAGGAAAACATAGGCAGGATACTCTATGACATAAATCACAGCAAGGTCTTTTTTGACCCACCTCCTTGAGAAATGGAAATTAAAAACAAAAATAAACAAATGGGACATAATGAAACTTCAAAGCTTTTGCACAGCAAAGGAAAGCATAAACAAGACCAAAAGACAACCCTCAGAATGGGAGAAAATATTTGCAAATGAAGCAACTAACAAAGGATTAATCTCCAAAATTTATTAGCAGCTCATGCAACTTAATAACAAAAAAACAAACAACCCAATCCAAAAATGGGCAGAAGACCTAAATAGACATTTCTCCAAAGAAGATATACAGACTGCCAACAAACACATGAAAGAATGCTCAACATCACTAATCATTAGAGAAATGCAAATCAAAACTACAATGAGATATCATCTCACACCAGTCAGAAGGGCCATCATCAAAAAATCTAGAAACAATAAATGCTGGAGATGGTGTGGAGAAAAGGGAACCCTCTTGTACTGTTGGTGGGAATGTAAATTGATACAGCCACTGTGGAGAACAGCATGGAGGTTCCTTAAAAAACTACAAATAGAACTACCATATGACCCAGCAATCCCACTACTGGGCATATACCCTGCGAAAACCGTAATTCAAAAAGAGTCATGTACCAAAATGTTCATTGCAGCTCTATTTACAATAGCCCGGAGATGGAAACAATCTAAGTGTCCATCATCGGATGAATGGATAAAGAAGATGTGGCACATATATACAATGGAATATTACTCAGCCATAAAAAGAAACGAAATTGAGCTACTTGTAATGAGGTGGATAGACCTAGAGTCTGTCATACAGAGTGAAGTAAGTCAGAAAGAGAGAGACAAATACCGTATGCTAACACGTATATATGGAATTTTAGGGGAAAAAATGTCATGAAGAACCTAGGGGTAAAACAGGAATAAAGACACAGACCTATTAGAGAATGGACTTGAGGATATGGGGAGGGGGAAGGGTAAGCTGTGACAAAGCGAGAGAGAGGCATGGACATATATACACTACCAAACGTAAGGTAGATAGCTAGTGGGAAGCAGCCGCATAGCACAGGGAGATCAGCTTGGTGCTTTGTGACCGCCTGGAGGGGTGGGATAGGGAGGGTGGGAGGGAGGGAGATGCAAGCGGGAAGAGATATGGGAACATATGTATATATATAACTGATTCATTTTGTTGTAAAGCAGGAACTAACACACCATTGTAAAGCAATTATACTCCAATGAAGATGTTAAAAGAAAAATGCATTATGGATGGTACAAAAAGGAAAATACATTAATTACACGCTTAAAGAAGTTATTCCTAGCATAATCCCCCACAATTTCTATTACTTAAAATTATCAAAGCCGGGCTTCCCTGGTGGCGCAGTGGTTGAGAGTCCGCCTGCCGATGCAGGGGACGCGGGTTCGTGCCCCGATCCGGGAAGATCCCACATGCTGCAGAGTGAGCCATGGCCGCTGAGCCTGCGCGTCCGGAGCCTGTGCTCCGCAACGGGAGAGGCCACAACAGTGAGAGGCCCGCGTACGGCAAAAAAAAAAAAATTATCAAAGCCATCTTCCTATTTTAAGAAACTCAAGAATCTCATTAAGGAAGACCCAAAAACTCTGTATTAAAATAGAGAGAAAAAAATCCTAAGAAAATAGAAATCTTTGCTTGCCAGAGATGAATAAAAACTGAGTTCAAATGTGAAACCCTAAAATGGATAACAGAATTCACTAAAGCCAGAAAAGGTCATTTTTGCTAGTGGAATTAATAGTTCTTAAAGTCTTGGTTTTATTTTTATTTTTTGGTTTTTTATTCTTAGAGAGAAAGAGGTAGTTAGAATGAGTCTTTCAATTCCCCTAAAAACTTTCCAATTATAATTGTATCAGTAAAAGCACATAATAATTTCCTCATGATATAAAGGTGATTATATGTAAATCCAGCCTACGCAAGAGGTTTACCACTTCACATTTACCCTATTTTGCCATTTTAAAGATGTCTGAAAGACACCAAAGTGCATGGGGTAGAAACCATACTGTATCCTCCTCTTGGTAATGAAAAAGAAAGAAATTGCTCAGTTTCTAAAACTAAAACACAATCAGAATCCCAAGTAGATTTTTAATCTCTTGATTGTCATTTATCATCTATACCTCCATTTCCCAGGCATGTCTGTGTGGAATACCATATGTAAACTGGTATGCACGTATCACAAGTAAAATCTGAAATGGCTGATATCTAAATGAATCTCCAAATACTAAATAATTTCTTTTAGGAATCCAAGAGCTATCTTCACTTCCTCACTGCCTTTAGAAACCACATCTAAGCATTCAGAGAATCTCGTTAATTTTACCTTCTAAACATCTCCTTTCCCACTGCTATTGCCTGAGTTAGGTCCAAATAAGGTTTCTGTTGAATTTCTGTAGCAGCTTTCTAATTCACCTCCTTGCCTTCAATCTCTCCCCTTTCCAATATATTCTCTGCATTTTTTTGCCAATTATCTTTTAAGACACAGACCTGATAATGCAACTCCATGGATTAAAAATCTTCAGTACTTCCTGTTACCTACCCCATAATGTCCAGAGTATAAATTAACATTCAAGACCCTCAATAATCAGGTCTTGAAGGATTACAATCCTAAATCCTTCATCCTTCACTGTCCTTCCATTCATTACTTTTTGACTGTCATTATGTTTTTCCTTTTGCCAGTAATGCAGCCTTCCCTTATTTGCCAGGGAAGCTCTGGCAGGCCGTTACCCTCTACTCTTATACTTACTTAGCACATGCCTCTCCTGTAGCATTCGTCTCTCCATATGATGATGCTGTTTCTATCCATGCCTTTGTCTTATACTCTTGTCCTGTATCCCATTCATCCTCGTCTGTTTCATCTTTATACCATCAGCACATAATATAGTGCCTGGCACATGGAAGGTGTTCAAAAACACTCATTCAATGAATTAATGAATGAATGTTTTTTGATGTCCCTTTAGCTCTTTCATACAACTTTTCCTTGAGAGCTGTCTTTAGCCAGAGCATATACATTCCTCATGGACAGGCAGGCAAACAATACACTAATCTCCTCCATGACATAAATAAAGAAAAGTACCTATAATAATTGTATATGATGAATTCTGAGGAGAGAAATCATCTACTCATGTGTATTATTTCCCTGTACTAATATTTTATATATGAAAAGCAAATATGAACAACTTAATATAGAATTGAATATGATGCATTTGCCACAATAACGTGTATGGGATTTAAGCTTAAGTTTTGTTTGTGTGTGTGTCGTTCTAGGGTAGAACTTTTTGCACTTTCTCAAATACTTTATCCAATAACACAGTATTTATAGGCAGTTAAAAAGGAAGACATTTTTAAAAGGAAGGTAAAAAGCAAGATATAAAAAAAAAAAAAAAGAAAATGTTAGTGCCCAAACTAAAAATAATTGTAATTATTATTTTTAAATGAAATAAAATAATAATTTTAAAAGGAAAAGATATCAGGCTCAGAGAATAAAAATGATGAGCTCATCTTTTGAAGCCGCCCTCCATCCTTTTGCACCCTCTGTTTTGTTGTACTCACATCACTGACTTGCTTTGTGTTCTGTTTTGCCTGGACCATAACTGGGGAGTCCACGATGCTGGTAAATTTGAGGGTGTCTGGATGTTGCCTGTACTTCTTTTCATTCAGGGCATTACCTGCCTTTTTAACATTTTCTACCTCCAGACTGCCAATAGGTATCCAGCCTATGCCTTTCATCCAGGTGTTGTAGTCTTCCTTATAGACGTTCTACACCAAAGAGAGAAGAGAGAAGTGAGTGCCCCAGGCAGTGGGTTCTCTCACGCAGGCTCCCTCCTTAGAGGGGGACTGTCTTGTGGAGTAAATGTCACTTACATTGCTCTGTATGTGCATCATGTTTTTCGACAATTCCAGGTCCATGGCATCAGGCAGGTAGGTGTAGTGATGAAGCAAATGCTTATAGTTGACATTGCTGGCAACATCCTGAGCTTTCTTAGCTGCCACAACGTTGAACATATCATGGGGTGTGTTGTATTTGGTCTTTGTCTTCTCATAGTCTTTTTTATACTCCCGGTCCGATTGTATCTTGGCCACATTCATATAATGAACCAGTTTAGGATCATCTTGGAGACTCTGGAAGCCAACCATTTTCCCTTTGGCTTTTTCATAATCTTTTTTGTAGTGAACCTGTTGGAAACAAAGGTAGGCATATTTTTTAATGTAGTTATGAAGGTTTTACTGAACAATGAGACCATGATTTGAGCAACTGAGCTTCCCAGAAATTATTTCAATAACGAAGCAATTTGATATTTGCTTGTATATATATGAAATGTAGCCTGTTAAAATTAAAATGTTATTTAGAGCCCATTTGGTTGTCTGTGGTTGCTTCTGCCACCCAAGGGAGGTTGGGGGACGTTACTATAATTTATATCAGTGACAAAGTAAAATAAGTTCTGTTCCACTTAGTGATAGAGACAAATGAAAAGATAAATATTTCACAAACTCTACCAATTATACTGTGCTTCTAAAGCCAAATAGCTGGCTATTTTAATAATAGAGTTATACTAGTAGTAGTAATAGTACAATTTTAATGAATCTTTGGATATTCAAAGGGAGACCCAGAACCAGTAGTGTGTAACACTAATTGGTTCCGAATAATAAAGTGGGGAGAATTAAGTGTCCTTGAGGAGACTTGGGAAGAACCCCAGGAAACGGAGTAGCAGAGATGTGAGGAAAGGTTTATGTGTATGCTGGGGTGGGGTGGCTGGAGGAGATCACCCACATAGAAAGGGGATCAGTGAGAAATTCTGGAGCAGGGCTTTTAGGACATGGACATTCATTATTCAGCCTTAATGTATTTACATTGCTGCAGTGACAACTCCGTTTCAAATAATCATTAAAGTTGTACTTGGGATTTGGAGGGAAACCAAAAAGAAGGGGCTGAGTTCCATCTCTGGATCATGCAGAGCAGAAAGAGAATAAATCTAGGGGAGGAGAGCCCAGGTGAGCCAGAGCAAAACCATCATGTGCAAACCAGGAGCCAGAGGTGATCAGAAAAGCAAAAACCTCAGAGAATGCAGCAATCATGGGGAGGGAATCCCACTTCCTGCAGGACAGCAGGAGGGGGCTTGAGTCCATTTTATTTAAATCTCAAAGAGCAAAGTGACTTCAGTTGACATCTGAGTTGAAGTAAGATAGGAAAAGAAACAAAAGTCTTCACTTTAATGCAACCTAATGACTGACTCTTAGGGGCTCTGACACTTGAAGCCCATTCATCAGTCTGTAGAAGCAATGAAATGAAAAGAGAGGTAAGGCAAAGAGGGAATTCATAGAAATTAAGCAAGTTTTGAGATAAAGGTTTACCATCAGGAGGTTATTATGATGTAAATAGCAGGTAACTTCTTTATTTCTATAAGAGAAATAATGTGAATTTGTGCAGAAATATAGATGAGAATTTTAAATTAGGGGGCTTGATTAGAACAGATTGGTTAAGGTTTTACAAATCCTTACCCCCAAGAAAATTCAGATCTGTTTAGGGAACTTTCTTCTCTAAATAGTTTCAGCCTGGCTTGCTTCCAGTCAGGGACAGCAGACGTGGAGACTTGGATAAGAAGCCCACCTGCCCCCATTTTCTGGTTACACACAGGTAACCACCAGCTGGACTTACGTCACTCGCTGCCTGCCTGGCAACTTTGGCAGCTTTGATGGGGATCGCATCGTTTCTCAGGTCGTATCCCTTCTTGCTCAGGTCTTTCAAGTCTGCTTTGTACATATTCTGAAAGAAAAATGTCATTTGAAGATAACTCAGACCACGTGTAGAAAAGGCTTAACCCTCAGTGAGCGGCTGAGCCCACATGCACACCTCACTGATATTGTAGGCGTTGACTTTAGCCTGAATGAACTGGGGCACGTCCGCCGGCAGACTGTACTTGTGAATAATTTCCTCCCCTTTGACTTTGTAGGCAATCTGGAAGAGAAAAAAATGCATAAACAAACAAAGTAGGGGAAAGTGTTTAATGGCACAAGAGAATAATTTTGGAGCAGATCACATTGCACAGAGGAGTTTTTTTAATGAAAGACACTCTCTGTGCCTTCCCCACATTCCCCGGAAAATATTTGTAGGCATTTAAGATCTCCTATGCAATTGAACAGGGTCTGATCTTAGTGCCTGTTAGCCTTGGCAAAAGTCCCTTGGTATGTGCTAAGAACCTCCAGGCTAAGGTAGGGGGACCTACCTAAGAGCTCAGGAAAGTGACCCAAAGACAAAGTTAACCTGTAGACACTTTCCTGAGCATAGGAAAAGTTAATAGGGTGGGATTTACCAACTATCTATGTTATATTTTGTGGGCAGTGGGTGACTAAAGGGATTTAGGGGTAGTTTTTACTAAGCATGATTTTTGTCTTACCTCTGACTTTAAATATAACACTTTCATATGATGTAGTATCTATAATCACCTTCCTGATCTTTCCTAGAAATAGGCTTGTGTTTCTGGTTATCAAGAGAAGCCCCTCTTACCTTTTCCTTCGAGAGCAATGTCCAATCACTGAAATATGTATAATCCTCTAAAGATATGAATTAGGTGTGCTTTTTTAATGAAAACCTGGGGAATTATACAGTTGCTTATATAACTGAGTCTCTTTAGATTGCCTAATAAGTAGAGGTGATCATTACATTTAGAATACAAATGTATTTGTATTAGTTAACATTTAAATACAGAGAGAATTAACACTTACATCACTCCTCTGGGCCTGGTTAATCTTAGACTGTACTATAATTGGAGCATCTTCAATCGAAGTAAACTTGAGAGTATCTGGATGTTGGCGATATTTTTTCTGTTTGACAAATTAAAAAGAGAAAGATAATAATACTTTCACCAAAGGCTAATAAATTAAAATAACTTTAAATTTATTTTGGAGGGACAAGAAATTTTCCTGATTTTAAAATGTAAAAATATTTGATTCTTTGCTGGCTTGGGTGAAAAAATGAATACAATACAAAAACCAACATTTAAAGAAATTGTTTTAATTTTGGATTGTTTGGGGCAGTACAGACCAATACAACTTTCAGGAATGACTTTATTCTCTTAATTTCTTGCTTATGATGTGAAAGAAGGCACTGTGAAAGCTCAGCAGAATCTCGAAACATCACAAAGTTTTCTAAAGGATTAACAGGAAAGCATGCAAGAGTATGGAGTATCTTTGGAGTATCTTTACATGACACTAAACAAGCTCCCAGGAATGTCATTTTCCTTGTCACTCCATCAGCAACTGAAGTTTTCCAGTTGAGGGAGGAGGAATTGAGGAACTAGGGCAATAGCTATGGATTACTAATAAGAAAAGGAGGACTTTTGCTTTGCAAGCCTTAATGTGGTTAGTACATAAGTTATCACTAAAGTGCTGAGGAGACACAGGAGAGGGGCCATGGGGAAGATGTCTCAGTTGGGAGCTGGCAACATCTAGCTACCCTTATTCCTATATTTTTCTCCTAGTTCTCTTCATTTTTTCATACTATACATCCCACTTTTGTGTATATAGTAGCATCCCTCTTTCAACTTCAGACTTCTGAAAACCACTAACCCAGAATTTTTTCTGAAAGATCTCGAGTAGATAAAGTGGTTTTCACCAAAAACAAACAGACGTACAAAACAATAAGAACAACAAAAACTTGGGTGTGGAAGACAACCCTCACTTAGCACCTCTGACCCTTCTTTATGTGGTCTAACTTCCTGGATGACGGATTCACCTGACAGCAGGGGGAATGTTCAATTGCTGTCAGAGAAGGGACTGCTTTAAGAGCCCCAAGATCATCTTTGTTTCTTCTTAGACTGAATAACAACATATATACTACTTCAAAGTCATCAAGAATATAGCATAAGGTAAAATAATACTTCAAAGAAAATTTCTATAATAGTCATTATATGCATAATTCACAATTGCCAAATATTGGAAAAAGTCCACATGCCCACTAACTGGACAATCAAAGTGTGATATAGCCGTGCAAAGGAATACTACTCTCACTAATAAAAAGGAAAATATTACAGACACATGTAGAGATATGGACGAACCTCAAAAACATTGAGACATATGTCTGATACTGATACAAAAGAAATTTCTAGAAAAGGCAAAATTATCGAGGCAGAAAGCAGATCGGTGGTTGTCTGGGGTTGAAAATGGGAGTGGGAACTTTTTGGGGTGCTAGCAGCATCTTAAAATTCAATTGTGGGGCTTCCCTGGTGGCACAGTGGTTGAGAGTCTGCCTGCCGATGCAGGGGACACGGGTTCGTGCCCCGGTCTGGGAAGATCCCACATGCCGCAGAGCGGCTGGGCCCGTGAGCCATGGCCGGGCCCGTGAGCCATGGCTGCTGAGCCTGCGCGTCTGGAGCCTGTGCTTCGCAACGGGAGAGGCCACAACAGTGAGAGGCCCGCGTACCGCAAAAAAAAAAAAAAAAAAAAAAATTCAATTGTGGGTCTGATATCACTGAGCCCCTGAATCTACGCCAGCAGCCAACCCCCTCCTGACTATTTTGAAGACAAAGTATTTGAGTAGCCTCCATAACTTCAAGTATTCTCTTTTTCTTGCTGCTAAAACCATTCCTAACTAGTAGGGGGATCTCATGAAACCCAAGGCCAAAGTTGAAGCAACCTTGACCTAACCTCTTGATACCAACTGCATCCAACGACCTAACAGAGCTTGCAGTCCAACCTCCCTAGACCATGCTGATTTCACTCCTATATTGTGTATTTCATAATATACTACTCATTTTCTATCTTGCTTCTGAAAAATAAAGATGCATTTACCAGTTAAAAAAAATTCAATTGTGGGGATGGCTATGCAACTATATGGATTTATTAAAACTTGTCAAGGGGTACACTTAAAATATGTGAATTTTTGTGGTATGCAAACTATACCTCGATAAAGCTGTTAAAAATATTTCTGTCATGAGTGGTTAACGTAAACGACTTTGGTGATGTGAAGAGGTATGATTATCTACCGAGATAATTCATGCACATGATAAGTTGGGGTTTTTTTCCTCAGCAACAATACTAGAAAATGAAGTGGTAAAGGAGGCATTTCCCATGGTTTGGGAAGTTTTACCATGTCACATTCACAAATCTATCTCTGTGACACACAGAGATATGATGGCTTTACCTCATTCAGAATGTCTGAAGCTCGCTTTGCCTTTTCTATTTCTAAGGACCCAAAAGGTACCCAGCCGCAACCTTTCATCCAGCTATTGTAGTCAGCTTTGTATTGGACCTAAAACACCAAGAGAAAGATTACATTTCTTTTCTCAGCATCATCCTTCTTCGTAAAATCATTAACATTTTCCCCAAAATAATGCTTTTAAGTTTTCTGACCAGTTTCCTTATTCCATACGTTGAGGTTATTTTAAACATTTCCTTGGGGAGAGATTTTAACAGCCCTTAGGTTTGCACTGTTCTTTCTAGTTGGCATATGTTCTACTTCACCCTTATTTCCAAAGTATGTGGAATTATAATTCCAATCTGCTAAAATCAAAGCTGTATTTCAAAGAATAAATGAAATTGTTATATTTAGATCATCAAACGTGAGATGTTTGCTCACTAGAACATATTATGTATTATGTTTCTATGGTCAGATTATAACTGAAGGCCATATTGAAGGTGGATCATTTTACTCATTTTCTGATAAGACTTGATAGTAGTTATTTGTATTAAGTGTTTACACATATTGCCCTTCATGTGTAATTGTAAACTTAGGAGTGTTTCTACATTGGCTAACAACACACTTTAATATAGTTGTATTCAATAATTTGCTTATGGAGAGCAGTTATCATTTGGAATTGGACCTATCTGGGAGACAGTTACTTGATGCTATTAAAATAATGACCTACTCCTGTTGTCTGGCTATAGGTGATACCTAAAACATGTACTCTAGATATAAAATTCAGATGATTGTTCTTTAGTGTGGGCCTTCTAACTGGAATGAAAAATCAAGAAACCATTGGTTCCTGCCTTTGAAAAACCTATGATCTATTTGGGAGGAAGAAACATAACAAAATGAAACAAATAAGATAATAATGCATAAAATAGAATTTTTAGTGATAAGAATGTAAAATTGTGCAGCTGCTATGGGAAAAAGTACAGCGATTCCTCAAAAAATTAAAAATAGAACTACCAAATCATCCAGAAATTCTACTTCTGGGTATATACTCGAAAGAATTGAAAGCAGGATCTTGAAGATATTCATACATCCATGTTCATTGTGGCATTCGTCACAATAGCCAGAAGGTGGAAGCGGCCCAAATGTTCACTGACAGATGAATGGATAACCCAAATGTATACACATAGAATGGAATAGAATTCAGCCTCAAAAAGGAAGAAAATTCTGACACATGCTATAACATGGATGAACCTTGAGGACATTATGCTAAGTGAAATAAACCAGGCACAAAAGGACAAGCATTGCATTAATTCCATTGATACGAGGTCTTTAGAGTAGTCCAACTCACAGAGACGGAAAGTAGAAGGGTGGTTGACAGGGACTGAGGGGAAGAGGAAATGGGGAGCTGTTTAATGTGCAGAGAGTTGCATTTTTGCAAGACGAAAAAGTTCTGGAGATTGGTTGCACAACAATGGGAATGTAACTGCTGCTGAACTGTACAATCAAAACTGGTAAAGATGGCAAATATTATGTTATGTCTATTTTACCATTAAAAAAATAGAATTGTTAGGATAAAGTATTCAATTGTATAGCTCAGACAAATTAATTTGCCTAAAGAAGTTTTGATCTGCAGGAAAAAAACCCAGCTATTATAAAAAGTAATGCTATAAATAATATATTCTATTTTCAGACAAGATAGCAATCTATACAAAAAATTATTGATAATGATGAATGTGATAATTATGATAATGGTGATGATGATAATAGTGAATGTTTACTGAGAATTCACCAGGGCCCAGCACCATGCTAAGAGTATTTTGAATGCATCTAAATAATGAAAACAATTCTTTTGTATTATTCCAATTTTGCAGGAGGACTCTAAACTCAGCAAGGTTGATCACTTTCCCAAAAGGAAACTGTGATGGGGTGCTTTTGCCAGACCCAGGCCTCTCTAACTCTGAGGGGTGTGCTCTCATAGAATCCCAAGGATCATTTTCCCATTACATACTTGCTACATACAGAAGACAATGCAGATACTTCTGAGAATTGCCAAAAAATCACTCAACTTAGAAATCCTTTTCAGTTTCTACCTTAAAAAGAGGGAATAGAGAAAATCTGGTTACTCACATCACTCTGCAGTGCATAAGCCTTCTTGGCAAGGTCCATGTGAATGCTGTCCGGCGGGTAGCTGTAATTGTGTAAGAGGTGCTTATAGTCTACATCACTGGCAATTGCCTGAGATTTCTTAGCTTGAGTCACTTGGAGCATATCAAGAGGTGCCGTGTAGATAGTTTTTGACTTTTCATAGTTTTTACGATATTCATGCTGTGAATAGGAAATTACCATTTATTAGCACAAATCTTCAATGGATTTCCAGAAAAGCACAGAGATCTCTCATAAACAACAAATACAAGATAGAGATTTTTTCCTTCTAGTTCGTTATTTTTTCCTAAAATTTGATCATATGTTTCACATCATTGAAACCGCCCCTCCCAAAATCATGGGCAGATGCATGGACAGATCTTCTCAAATCTTTGTTTAGATCAAAGAGGAACTGTCAGACAGTAGGAATGGGCCACAGCTTCTGATTCAGCCAGCTATTATTTTATTTTAAAACAGGGTTTTTCAAGGACCACTAGCAAGCATGATTTCTGCTAAGGTAATCTAACCTTGGAAGAGTCTTCCATTAAAGAAGTATTTTTTAAATTGTCAAAAATCATTTGACAATCATTTCATACTTCTGATTTTATAAAATGACTACTTCATAAACAGAGCTGTACACTTGACTTCTTGACTTTTCTAAAGTCATCTTTAAGTGAATAGTTACTGATTTTTCAACCTGACTATTCTACTTTGGACAACAGATAAGCCCCACTGAGAACCCCAGAGGTTTTTCCATACTAAGTTTAATTTTGGTAACAATTTAAAAGAAGTTTCAGATTTCAGCAGTTATAAGACCTCAGAGGAGAAAAATTTATGAAACTGACCCACTGAAGTAACCTTGGCCCTTATGTACAGTGTTCTCATAAACCAAATGTCCTGACTGGCCTCAGAAGGCACTTTCATCGGTTGGTTTTCTGGAATGGTTAGACAGGGTGTTAATTAGGTCAAAGTCCCAGGTTCATCACGTCTGCTCACCAATTACCTTAAAAGAGAGAAAAATTCTGACCCAGAATTTTTCCTTTAGGAAGATTCTAAACCTATTATATCTCCCTATAATCACATAAGCTCTAAAGACAGTGATCCAAGCTAGCAAGTATAGATGTGCCTTATAAATCTCCTGCAGAAATTCCTTTTACAAATAATCCAATCTTTTAACTTTCTTAGGGAATATAGTCTTCCTTCTAAAACATCATGGGTAGTCAGTTTCACAGAATAAATTCCTCTCTTAATTGTAAAATCTAGGCCCTGGTTTATGAAAATAAAATATGGAAACTTTATGATGGCATGCAAGAACACTGAAAAAAATAAAGACAGTTTGTCTTTATTAGAAATAAACGGATAAAGCAATGTTGCAATAGCAGTTGGTGTGTGGAAGTGTTTTTGACTAAATTGTTTTGACCCTTTTGTTCAAGTTCAGATAAGCTCACACATGCTGCACATATAAAAGGTTGTCAAAGCTCCAAATGGCTTTATTTTTATTTTTATCTATTAATTTATTTGGTCCCACCGTGTGGCCTGTGGGATCCCAGTTCCCCAGCCAGAGATGGAACCTGTGCCCCCCTGCAGTGGAAGCGCAGAGTCTTAACCACTGGACCACCAGGGAATTCCCTACTGATTTATTTTTTTATTGAAGTATAGTTGATTTACAATATTAGTTTCAGGTAGACAGCACAGTAATTCAGTGTTTTTACAGATTATGCTCCATTAAAAGTTATTACAAGATAATGGCTATAATTCCCTGTGCTGTACAATATAACCTAATTGCTTATCTATTTTATGCATAACAGTTTGTGTCTCTTAATCCCATACCCCTATCTTGCCTCTCTCTCCTTCCCTCTCCCTACTGGTAACTATCAATTCAAGTTTGTTTCTATATCTGTGTCTGTCTCTGTTCTGTTATATATGTTCATTTGTTTTATTTTTTAGATTCCACATATCATACAGTACTTGTCTCTCTCCGTCTGACTTATTTTACAAGCATAATATTCTCTAGGTACATCCACACTGCTGCAAATGGCAGAATTTCACTCCTTTATGGCTGAGTGATACTCGATTGTATATATATACCACATATTCTTTATCCATTTATCTGTTGATGGATGCTTAGGTTGCTTCCATATCTTGGCTATTGTAAATAATGCTGCTATGAATACTGGGGTACATGTATCTTTTTGAACTAGTGTTTTTGTCTTTTCTGGATATATGCCCAGGAGTGGAACTACTGGATCATATGGTAGCTCTATTTTTAGTTTTTTAAGGAACCTCCATACTGTTTTCCATAGTGGCTGCACCAATTTACACACCCACCAACAGTGTAGGAGGGTTCCCTTTTCTCTACATCCTTGCCAACATTTGCTATTGGTAGACTTTTGGATGATAGCCATTCTGACAGGTATGAGGTGATATCTCATTGTTGTTTTGATTTGTATTTCTCTAATAATTAGCAATGCTGAGCATCTTTTCATGAGACTGTCAGCCACCTGTATGCCTTCTTTGGAAAAATGTCTATTCAAGTCTTCTGCCCATTTTCTTTTTTGTTTTTTTTTTTGATTGTTTGCTTTCCTGATACTGAGCTGCACGAGCCATTTATATAGTCTGGATGTTAACCCCTTCTTGGCCATATCATTTGCAAATATGTTCTATTTCATTCTTTTACATGTAGCTGTCCAGTTTTCCCAGCACCACTTATTGAAGACACTGTCTTTTCTCCATTGTATATTCTTGCCTCCTTTGTCATAGTTTAATTGACCATAGGTGCGTGAGTTTATTTCTGGGCTCTCTATTCTGTTCCACTGATCTCTGTGTCTGATTTTGTACAGGACCATGCTGTATTGATTTCTGTAGCTTTGTAATACAGTCTGAAGTTTGGAAGCATAATACCTCCAGCTTTGTTCTTTCAAGATTGGTTTGGCTATTCAGGATCTACTGTGGTTCCATATAAGTTTTAGAATTATTTGTTCTAGTTCTGTGAAAAATGTTATGGGTATTTTGGTATGGATTGCATAACATCTGTAGATTTCTTTGGGTTGTATGGGCATTTTAACAACATTAATTCTTCTAATCCATAAGAATGGGATATCTTTCCATTGTTTTGTATCACCTTCAATTTTCTTCATCAATGTCTTATAGTTTTCAGAGTACTGGTATTTTACCCCCTTTGTTAAATTTATTCCTATTTTACACTCCCATTTACCACTGCAACAAAAAGAATAAAATACCTAGGAATAAACTGACCTAGGGAGACAAAAGGCCTGTATGCAGAAAACTATAAGACATTGATGAAAGAAATTAAAGATGATACCAACAGATGGAGAGATATACCATGTTCTTGGATTGGAAGAACAAATATTGTGAAAATGACTATACTACCCAAAGCAATCTACAGATTCAATGCAATCCCTATCAAATTACCTATGGCATTTTTTACAGAGCTAGAGCAAATCATCTTAAAATTTGTGTGGAGACACAAAAGACCCCGAATAGCCAAAGCAGTCTTGAGGGAAAAAAACAGAGCTGGAGGAATCAGACTCCCTGACTTCAGACTATACTACAAAGCTACAGTAATCAAGGCAATATGGTACTGGCACAAAAGCAGAAACATAGATCAATGGAACAAGATAGAAAGCCCAGAGATAAACCCACGCACCTATGGTCAACTAATCTATGACAAAGGAGGCAAAGATATACAATGGAGAAAAGACAGTCTCTTCAATAAGTGGTGCTGGGAAAACTGGACAGCTACATGTAAAAGAATGAAATTAGAACACTCCCTAACACCATACACAAAAATGAACTCAAAATGGATTTGAGACCTAAATATAAGACTGGACACTATAAAACTCTTAGAGGAAAACATAGGAAGAACACTCTTTGACATAAATCACAGCAAGATCTTTTTTGATCCACCTTTTAAGGTAATGGAAATAAAAACAAAAATAAACAAATGGGATCTAATGAAACTCCAAAGCTTTTGCAAAGCAAAGGAAACCATAAACAAGACGAAAAGACAACCCTCAGAGTGGGAGAAAATATTTGCCAACGAATCAACAAAGGATTAATCTCCAAAATATATAAACAGCTCATGCAGCTCAATATTAAAGAAACAAACAACCCAATCCAAAAATGGGCAGAAGACCTAAATAGACATTTCTCCAAAGAAGACATACAGATGGCCAAGAAACACATGAAAAGCTGCTCAACATCACTAATTATTAGAAAAATGCAAATCAAAACTACAATGAGGTATCACCTCACACCAGTTAGAGTGGGCATCCTCAGAAAATCTACAAACAACAAATGCCGGAGAGGGTGTGGAGAAAAGGGAACCCTCTTGCACTGCTGGTGGGAATGTAAATTGATACAGCCACTATGGAGAACAGTATAGAGGTTCCTTAAAAACTAAAAATAGAATTACCATATGATCCATCAATCTCACTACTGGGCATATACCCAGAGAAAACCATAATTCAAAAAGACACGTACACCCCAATGTTCATTGCAGCACTATTTACAATAGCCAGGTCATGGAAGCAAACTAAATGCCCATCAACAGACGAATGGATAAAGATGTAGTACATATATACAAAGGAATATTACTCAGCCATAAAAAGGAACAAAATTGAGTCATTTGTTGAGATGTGGATGGATCTAGAGACTATCATACAGAGTGAAGTAAGTCAGAAAGAGAAAAACAAATATCGTGTATTAATGCATGTATATGGAACCTAGAAAAATGGTACAGATGAACCGGTTTGCAGGGCAGAAGTTGAGACACAGATGTAGAGAACAAATGTATGGACACCAAGGGGGGAAAACCATGGTGGGGTGGGGATGGTGGTGTGCTGAATTGGGTGATTGGGATTGACATGTATACACTGATGTGTATAAAATTGATGACTAATAAGAACCTGCAGTATAAACAAACAAACAAACAAAAAACAACTAATACTAAACTTTCTTTGGGTTATTTGTATGGAAATATGTTAATATAAATGTTTCAGACATTACATGAAATTTCTAAAAATCTTGTATGTTCTGATATAATGTTATAAGTCATAATTCTAGTTATTACTTTAAAATGTATAACTCAGAAATAACTAAATTTCCTTGTTAATTGTATTATTATGAACTTTCATCAAATCTTTAACCATGGTCATTTTTAAGTCTTTTGTCATTTACAGACAGTTCTGGGTATACTCTGGTGCTTTTGCAAAAATGTTCCTATAAAAGGATTTCATCTTTAAGGAATTCATGGAAAAGACTCTGACAAGTACAGGTTTCTGGTAACTGACTACACTGCTGAACTGAATGAATAAGCATTTTCAGAACTCTAATGGAAAACTGATGTATTCATAAAAGTGCTAACAAAAGATCAAGATGAAAAAAAATTAATGACATGGGACTGAGTGAACTGATGAGCATGATTATAACTTTTGTGACTTTCTGTTTGAATTTAAAAAAATTTATTCCTATTCTTTTTGATGCAATTTTAAATGTGGCTTTTTTTAATTTTCTGATAGTTCATTATTAGTGTATAGAAAAGCAACAGATTTCTGTATATTAATCTTGTATCCTTAAACTTTACTAAATTCATTTATTGTTCTGATTGTTTTTGGGTGCAGACTTTAGGGTTTTCTATATAAAGTATCATGTCATCTACAAATAGTGACAATTTTACTTCTTCCCTTCCAATATGGATGCTTTTTATTATTTTTTAAATTAATTTATTTTTTCTGATTGCTGTGGCCAGGACTCCCAATACTATGTTAAATAGACATGGAAAGAGTGGGCATCCTTGCTTGTTCCTGAATTTAGAGGGAAGGTTTTCAGCTTTTCATCACTGAGTGTGATGTTAGCTGTGGGTTTGTCATAAATGGCTTTTATTTGTTGAGATATGTTCCCTCTATACCCACTTTGATGAGTTTTTATCATGAATGGATATTGAATTTTGTCAAATGCTTTTTCTACATCTGTTGAGATGGTCATGTGATCTTTATCCTTCCTTTTGTTAATGTGGTGAATCACATTGATTTGCAAATATTGAACCATCCTGCCTCCCTGGAATAAATCCAACTCAATTATGGTATATGATCCTTTTTATATACTGTTGGATTCAGTTTGCTAATATTTTGTTGAGGAGTTTTACATCTATACTTAAAGATATTGGTCTGTAATTTTTTTCTAGTATCTTCTTCTGGTTTTGATATTAGGGTAATTGTGGCCTCACAGAATGAACTTGGGAGTGTTCCATCTTCTTCAATTTTTTGGAATAGTTTGAGAAGGATAGGTATTAGTTCTTTTTTATATGTTTGGTAGAATTCACCTGTGAAGCCGTCTGGTCCTAGATTTTTGTTTGCTTGCATTTTTTTTTAATGCAAATTCAATTTCAGTACTAGCGATTGGTCTGTTCAAATATCTGTTTCTTCTTGATTCAGTTTTGGCAAGTTGTATGTTTCTAGAAATTTGTCCATTTCTTCTAGGTTGTCCAATTTGTTGGCTTATAACTGTTCATAGTATTATAATTTTTGTATCTCTGTGGTATTGGTTGTTATTTGTCCCTTTCATTTCTTATTTTATTTATTTGGGTCCTCTCTTTTCTTCTTGGTGATCTTGGCTTTATCAGTTTTTTTCTCTTTTCAAAATAACAGCTCTTGGTTTCATTGATCTTTTCTATTGTTTTATTAAATTTTCATTTTATTTATTTCCTCTCTTATCTTTACGATTTTCTTCCTTCTGCTGACTTTGGGTTTTGCTTGTTCTTCTTTTTCCAATTCCTTTAGGTGGTAGATTGGGTTATTTATTTGAGATTTGTCTTGTTCTTGAGGAAGGCCTATATCGCTATAAACTTCCCTCTTCAAACTTCTTTTGCTGTATTCCATAGATTTTGGAGTATTGTTTCCATTTTCATTTGTCTTGAGGTATTTTCTGATTTCCTCTTTGATTCCTTCATTGACTCACTGGTTTTTTGTTTTTTGTTTTTTTTTTTTTTTGCAGTATGCAGGCTTCTCACTGTTGTGGCCCCTCCCATTGCGGAGCATAGGCTCCGGACGCGCAGGCTCAGCAGCCATGGCTCACGGTCCTAGCCACTCCGCGGCATGTGGGATCCTCCCGGACCGGGTCATGAACCCGTGTCCCCTGCATTGGCAGGCGGACCCTCAACCACTGTGCCACCAGGGAAGCCTGACTCACTGTTTTTTTAGTGGCATGTTGTTTAGTCCCAAATGGCTTTAAAAGACTCTTTTTAAAAGCGATGTGTGCTCTGTATCTGCAGCTTAGATTTTAGCCTGAATATTATTTGAGAGTGACTCATCATTGACTATCTCTTTTGGTTGCCAACATGAATCAATTAACAAGTACTTATTGAACACTTATTATGCACTTAATAACTTAGTGTTCTAATGGGTTCTGTGGTAGGGTAAAAACCAAAGATAAACATACACGTGCTGTCAATGGGAGCTATAACTTTCTTGAGTTGAGACAAAATAAGGAACTGGTGAAGAAGATAGTATTATGTATGTGAGCACTGTATACTGACTGTATATAATCACACTGTATCTAATTCAGTGTGAATTTACTAGAGAAAATAACTGAATAAGACGTTTAAAGTGCTATATGACTATATAGTAAATGTGAAATGATTTAAAGAAGGTTTAATAGCTCACAATATGAACACATGGTTAAAATGAAGCTAAATGATACACACACCCTTCTCTTTCACCATGAAAAGCTAACATTTGCAAGCTATGTTGAACATTCTTACCACTTTTAAGGGATTCTCCAAACATTTTAAAACACAGTGTATATTGCAATTTTCAGTAGTATATGTTTGCCTCTCTACGGTAAGAATTTTAACTGGAAGATGATAGATATCCTAAAGGCTATCCTTAGGGAATCCATGAATTCTCTATGAAAGTCAGGCAAGAGATGTGAAAAAAACTCCATTTCCCTAAAGAGATGGACCAGATCTTTTATCAGATTCTCAACGGGGCCTATAATTAATGGAATCTTAGACCTAGGCCAATACTAATTACTAAAGTCAGTAAAGAGCAATGTTAGCTATACTAAGATTTTTATCTCTGACTCATGATTTTCTTCCAAAATAAAGTCACTTTTTAAACCACAATTTTAAGTTACTTTTGAATTAGAAAACATGAAAACATCTTAATATTTTCCAAAAGGTGTTGAGAATTACAATCAATATTCTACTAAATATGAATACAGGTTTTTTCAAAGTGAAATGAAGATCAAGTACAAATCATTAATTTCTCTCCTCAAACATGAGAGGTGCAAGAGTCTGGGGAATCATTGTACTTCTAAAGTTGTCCTCAGCAGTTCATTGTTGTGAACCTGAGAGAGCCCATGGATATGGAATCTTTTTACACCATTACCCTTGGGCATGTTGACTGGGACACAATCTTGAAAACAAGACAGATTCACAAAAGCACTCACATCACTCTGGTTTTTGGCCGTCTTCAAAGAGTGCAGCATCTTGGGATCATCGTTAATGCTGAGGGCTCCAATCATCTTTCCTTTGCTTTTCTCATAGTCTTTCTTGTACATCACCTGCAAAGACATCACACGTGCCAGATCTCACTCATCAGGAAGATCGCTGAGGCCCCCCCTGTCCAGGTGCCCAGGCCATACTCACATCGCTAGAGTTCCTGGTATTGGCTTTGGCTGCCAGCAGGGGAATGGCATCCACCTTAATGTCAAACTTCTTAGCTTTGGTCTTCTCCCAGTCATACTTATAAGCATTCTGGACAGAAAAATTTCAGCAGAGGAATGGGCAAAAGTAATATGCATGTTATCACACTTTAAAGACTAGAGGGTAACCCAATACCTTGTCTTAATATAAAAAGACCATTTTCTTTGTTTAAGAAATTGTGCATATTTTAGATAATTCTCCTCAAGATGAATCTTCCAATTCTCTAAGATTAAGTTTCTCTACTCTCCATGAGAATATTGTATTATATTAACTTCATTCTAGTTATCATACTAATATTTGATTCCTAACACTGTATATTTTATAGAGTGGCACAAATATTCTATAGTTAACTTACTTTGTATTATATAAAGGCACCATTTTCATTTGATCTCAAAGTCCTCTGGAAAGGTTATTTCACGAATCATTGCAATACTCATTGATGCTGGATAATTTTAGTACTTATTTAAAGAATTGTTGAAGAAATTGAAACCCTCAAGGGTAATTTGACTTTTCTATAAAATTATTTAGTTTGGAAATGAAAGATAGCAATGGATACCTGGCCTTATGCCTTTTGAATACCCTATATCTTTGTTAGTGCAAGTTCTCTTACATGTAGAAATAAGTATCATTTGTGTGAAATAAGGGACTTTACATGCCTGGGGAGTAAACAAAATGAAACTTTATCTTAAAATATGAGGTCCTGAAAGAAAATTATAGTATAGTATAAAAGGATATATGGCTAAAAGAGCTTACATTAAGATTTGCAATTAAACATACATGAACAGTGGTATTTTGAGGGTTGGTTAAAATATATTAAGATCGTCTCATTGTATAAAGCTACTTATAAGATCGCTACACACATTTTATAAGGTGAGTTTAAAGTTACCCTGGCAGAGGCACAGGGACACAATACAAATGTTAACTGTTATTCCCATCTTTAACATTGAAATATTTATTCAATGAGGCAATTCAAAAATAAAAGCATAGTTGTCAGTATAACACATGGCATAGTGCACGAGGAACTCACATCACTCAGGTTATAGGCGTTGACTTTGTGCTGGATAAAGGCAGGAGTATCTGGAGGTATATGGCACTTGAACTTTTCGTTTTCATGTTTTGCTTTGTAATTTAGCTGAGAGCAAGAGAGAGACAGAAAATGAGCCATTTAGTTCTCAATTCAGAAGAAGATTGTCCCAAAATACAAAAGAAAAAAAAATATTGGGTGGTACATTTCATGAGATAAAATGTAAAATACATTTTGTTAAATAACAACTGACAGAGTCGTTACGATCAAAAGAGAAATCCACCTGGAGGGGTGGGATAGGGAGGGTGGGAGGGAGACGCAAGAGGGAAGAGATATGGGAACATATGTATATGTATAACTGATTCACTTTGTTATAAAGCAGAAACTAACACACCATTGTAAAGCAATTATACCCCAATAAAGATGTTAAAAAAAAAAAAAAAAAAGAGAAATCCAGATCTAGGGTGGGCCACTCTGCCTTACTGACACTGCGTGGAGGATAGTTGACAGCTGTTATCATATCTGTCACCATGGTAGGGCCCTAATGGAAAGAGGTGGCACTTTCATACGTGGGAGCTCCCCTCTTTATATATCACAATTGGTCCTGTAGGTTCTGAGAGTGACAGCCTTTCTTCCTTTCTGCTGTCAACGCTCAATCACTGGAAAATCTTTTCTAACAAATCTGGTTATGTCCCCTCACATGCATTATGGTTTGTGGATACTCTAACTGAAGCCTTCATTCCTGGCCATAATCTACTGAGGTTACTTTTATTTTTCATTTTTTTATTTCAACACAAGTTTGGAAATTCACACTGAAAATTTATATGATAAAATGTATCTCAAAGACTCCATTTCCTAAAAACTTATTTGAGAGACAGAGAAATCCCATGTACTGAATACCCGCTCTGGGCCAGGATGTGTACTATGCGCGTATCTTCTTTCACAATCTTCAAAACCACCACAAATTATCAAAGGGAACTATGAGGTATGGAGAGGTTAAACAACTTTCCTAGGCCCCAGGTCATAAATGACAGAGCTGGAATTTGAATCCTGTTCTCTCTGACTCAGAAACTCATGTTCTTTCCAGTGCATTAAGCTACGTTAGTTTCCCTTGCAGAGCTCTTTTACTATAATTGTTATCCACCCAAGAAGATGTAAGGTAACTAAATAGGAAAGTATTTTAGGTGATTACAAATATATACAAGTTAAACTTGTTAGAAGTTACGTAGCCTTTTTTATAAATGTGACAAGTCACTGGATTTCACGTATAGAGTTATGATATGCTATCCCTCATAACTGGATTTCTTGGATATTTAGGGGAACTTACATCACTCAGCTGTTTGGAATTGACTTGGGCTTGCACCAGAACAGGAGAGTCGGTGACCTGAGTGAATTTTGTCTTATCTGGGTGGACTCTGTAGGTGTACTGTGGGGGAAAGAGAATCACGTTTAGTAGTATCACTTGTCAAATCCGAGTTGGCCTATAGGCCAAGCAAGCAGAACCCCATCCCCCAAAAGAAAAGAAACTTTCAGTAAGCAAAATGCATTTTTTCTAATTAGACTGCAGTTTCTTTGAGAGATGCTCTTACATCTATATAGGAAACTTTCCCATATCTACAGATTCCTGATTACTTTTCTTTGGGAAAATGAGCTAGAATTAGCGCTTGAGACACGTGGGTGACAACAGGGAAAAATAAATTGTGTTTCTTACAGACTCCTTGCTTGCATTTGTTTGCAAAAGTGTCAAAATATTAAACACATCTTGATCACTAGATACTGTGGAGGGTGGTAACATTCACAGTTTATACTACAGACTTACATCTTTACACTTATCTAGTTTCTTGATTGCTTCATATTCTTGAGTTATGGTCTGGGGGAAGAAGCCTTTGCCTCTGTCCTCTTCATATTCTGCTTTGTAGTTTTTCTATGAGGAAAAGAGATCAGACATAAGGATGCAACCAGTGTATTCATGCCCGAAAAATGTGTTATTTGGGAAGTCAAACAATTGCCTTAGAACTTACATCACTGTTCTGAGCTGAGACTTTCATGCAGTGTGTATGATATGGATCCTCAAAGCTGCCTACATAATGTCCCAAAATATTCTTTAAGTAGGAATCTTTATATTTAGTCTGAAAGACAAAACATATTTCATTTGTTTATTGGCAAAGTGATGGGTCTTTGATTTAACAGAGGAAATGACCATGGGGTGGCTTACATCACTACTGAAGTTCTGCAGAACTGTATCAAGCTTAAATTTGGGGGTCTCACAGTAATTTATGCTCTTTGCCTTTGTCTTTTCATAGTTTTCCTTGTACAGTTTCTGTCAAAGAAAAAATAATCAGTTACAGTAGATTCCTGTCACTCCCACCCTGATTATTACACTTGTATTTTCCAACACTAAACAAAGGAAGAAGAAAAAAGATATTACCTGTCAACTGTCTAAAAACTGACAATCAAACATTGGCATGTCATAAATGATAAACCTTTTCTATTAGCTATTATTGTAAAGCCTAAGTTTTTAATATTCTCCAAAAAATTAAGAAACCACTATACTGCCTCAGACCAAGACCTTAGTTGTAGAGGTTCTTGCGTATCTGAATTGCTGCCTTTTAGACCTCCCAGCTCAATACTCTTCCCTCACTAGTGATGCCCCAATAAACAGGAATACTCTGAGCAACAGCAAATTGCTCATTTTTTTTAAACAAACCTTCATGGAAAAAGTCTAGCACACAGAGAAATACGCACTCTTCCTCTTTCCACCAAGGAAAAAAATCCCTTATCATACGAACAGACAGTACACCTTAAAAATAAGGTATATACAAGAGTCTACTAACTCCTCTTCTCTGCTAGGATTTATCTTTAGCTCTAAAAGTTACTGGATTTTACAGTGCACAACATGATTTTTTCATGTTCGGTTTTGAAATTGTAAATAGTGCTATTCATTTTCAATATTTTTATATTGCTGTCTTTTTCAACAAAATGGATTTGAACTTCAGTTCTTATACGTTTGATAAAGATGACCTTCATTTAGTAAGCAGGCAATGTGCTTTGCAGTGATTTCCCAGTAGAGCTATTTGAACAGATCCATTTACATCCTCTCACCTGCCACTCCACTCGCCCCACTCCTCAGTCACATGTACACATTTCTGTGGTGCTGACTTAATTCAAGGCACAAAGAAAAGACAACTAACTCACACAGAGAGCTACATATAATCCTCAAATACTGGAAAACTTAATACTGCCTAACCAAAAGGGAAAAACTCAACTGATCTTATGTTCAGTCTCTTTATATATTGATATATAATCAAAGTGGCCTTGGGCTGTTAGTCTTTTAATGCCAGGCCCAGTTCTCACTTATCTAATCTATTTGAAACCTAATGGATTAGACAAGCTCTTAATATTCCACACGTAGAAATTGCTCTGAAGGCTTAGGGAGCCATCTTTTAAGTTCTGCTGTCTGCAGATGATGGTTTCTGGGGCCAAGACCTGAGTAGAAAATGGCAGAGTCTGGGGAGAGAAGTTGTGAAACACAGGACCTTTTCCTTCTTCTCCTAGCAGCAGGCTGGAAGCGCACAAGGGTAGGGCACTAAGTGGCTTCGTCTTTCTCTCCTCCACTTTCAAAGTCTCCTTCTGCCTCTGTCAGAATCACAACGTAACTCCTACAATGTACTCTTTGCCCACACAAAGGCATAGGCTCCTGGAGCTTATAAGCAAATGAGGATTTCCCTGCCCGCTGAACTAAGTCCACAGGCTCCCCAAATTGACACACATCATACTCAGAGGCACTAATGCCTTCCTGTGGTTAGACAGCTCCAGGGAAACTGTTACACCATAACCTTAAAGTATTTGTAAAGTTCTATTTGCATTTATTCATTATAGAAGGGGAGAAGTTTCATCTCTCTTGCTGCTAAGGTTAAAAACACACTTTTGACAAGAATATACTTACATCGCTTAGGGCAACTCCTGCCGCCTTCAGCTGCCTAAGCAGTGGGTTTTCTGAAGCAGGAAGTACATTATAATCTGCTTTTCCTTTATTCTTTTCATAGTCTTCTTTGTATTTTACCTGTAGGAGTGAAATAAAGTGATAAAGTAACTCTCCAGGTTATTTTTGCTCTCGTCTCTATTACAGATATTATGACACAGCTCCACAAATCGATTTTCTCTTTAGAAAAATGGCAGCTTGACATTTCATAAACAAAATATTCATAGTAACTTATGACAGCAGCAGGGAAACTGCATACATTTTCAGGATATCTTTTCTTCTCATTCATTTATTCATTCAAAAATATCCATAGGGCATTGATTACGTTCCTGGCCCTGGGACAGATACAAGAAAGAGTAACACATGGTCCCTGACCTCAGAGAGAGAGGGAGGGAAGGTGGGGGGCAGGGGGAGAGAAATAATAAAAGAAAGATGCACATCATAATAACGACAGTACATCATGCCCCAGATACCTGCTGCTCCAGAACCCTCATTCATCTCTTAACCTCCACCTGCCTATGTGCCAACACATTTTTAAAGAAAAAAGCTAGAAGCTTCATGCCTCATCCGTGACTGTGTGTGTGAGCACATGTGTATTTAATGTACACGCGGGAGGAAGAGGAAGGGGCTGGGGCTAGATGAATGCTGGCAACCTCATCTTCTCCTTCTGCACCCCCCTGCTTTGCACCTTCAATTCCAGCTATGACAGAAGCTTTAAGTGAGGGCCCAAAAGCCCCCTTCAGGTGCATGTCCAAAGGAAAGAAAACAAGAAACTGGTCCTAATCTTGACCATGATCTCCAGTGCCAGCTATTTGTTCAAGCAATGTAATGTGAGAATATAGACAAGTTGAGGGAATCCTAGATAATCTGCCAACATTTAAGAACCTCAGAAACAAATACAATCATCTTGGTATCCAAAGGCAGGAGATACACTCTGAAACACAGATGCATCACCCCCTAGAGCCCAAACAGGGGACTCGCAGGGGGTGTTCTACAGGAGTGGAGGATATAGATAACCTCTCTATCTTATAGAATTATCTATTTCCTTGAACAATGGAAACAACCAGAAAGGAAATTTCACAAACCCTACTATCCGCCTATCTGCATCTTGGATTCGCAACCTCCTCTCCTGTTTCTGGGGAAGCCATCCCCTCCTCTTAAGTGCCAGGTCCCTTCCCCTTTCCCCTATTCTAGGACAACACTCCAGCCACTTTCTTCCCCCGGCCCTCAACATCATCACATTTTCCCACTACACTGGATTTTTCTTCTGTCAGCATAGAAACATGGTATTTTTGTCTCCTACCTAAAAAAATCCCCTCTTCACCTACTTATCCATCAGCTACTACCCCTTTTTCTTCTTTTCTTTTCAGGAAAATACTTTGGAAGAGTGGAGTACACTCATATTCTATGTCTCTCTTTTCATTCACTCACGAACCCTCTCTAAGCAGATTCAACCAAATTGCTCTTATTAAGTTCACCAGAGACCATACATTGATAAATCCACTTCAGAAACATTTGACACAGTTGCTCACTCCCTTCCTTCTTCACCTGCTTCCCAAGACATCACTTTCTCCTAATTTTGCTCCAATCCCATCTCACTGATGTCTTCACATGGAAGCACTCCAGAGTTCAGTCCTTAGAGTTTTCTGTCTACACTTGCTCCCTTGATGGCCTCCAGTCTTATGACATTAAATACAGTCCATATGCTACTGATGCCCAAATTTATACAGCCTTCCCAGATATCTCTCCTGAAACTTCAGACCCATGTAATCAAATGCCCACTTGACATTTCCACTTAGGTGTCTCAAAGGCATCTCAAATTTTACATATCTGAAGAGCTCAGGTCTCCCCTCTAAAAAGAAATTACCTACTCCTTCCACCATCTTCCCTATCTTGACAAAGGGAAACCTCATCCACCTAGTTGCTTAGACCAAAGCTTTTCTCTCATATCCCACATCCAACCCATCAGCAAATCAGGTCAGCTTTACTTTCAAAATACTTCTCATCACTTTCTGTGCTACCCTCCTGGTCCAAAATATCACTGTCTTGCACCTGGATACTGAAATAGCCTCCTAAGTGATGTGATTTTTCTGCTTTCACTGCTCCAGCAGAGCCAGCACCAGGGTTAGAATCAAGTCTGATTGGCTTTGAACATATTGCTCTTTCTAGTGCTTTAGAATGCCTAGGAGTAGACTATTTACCAAAGTCACGCTATAGAGTATATGAGCAGATCCATGGATTCAAGTATCTTGTCTGTGACTATATTTTCACCAGTTAGTAGGAAAATAGAAAAATGATGGTAGTTGTAAGTGTGAAGTGTCTATATGCATATAAGGCTGCCAGTTGCTTTTTCTTGAGAAATTCTTTTGTCCTTTCTACTTCTGGGTATCAGAACGTCCTTTAGTCTAAGAAATGCTGAAGATGGTAATTGAGTATTGTGAATTCTCCTACATGGCAATTTTTTAAAAAAAAATTTGGTAGCCCTATTGTAATCCCAAAGTATTTTTCTTATTGTTCCCCTAAGAACCTTTTTTTCCCATTATATACAAAAGTAAGAGTTGTAAGAAATTCAGCCACACTGAGACCATCAAGATAAAAGAGAGAATGTCCCCATACCTTGCTAGTTGCCACCCCAGCTTGTTTATTCATTTTGTACTCTGGTGTTTCAGTCTGCATGAAGTAGATCTGGTCTTTCATATTCTCAAAGTCTTCCTGGTATTTCCTCTGTAAGACATTAAACATGCTGGAGAACTGCTGAGGGAACAAACTACATAAATATTTTATACGCGAGGACAGAGGCCATTTGGAGATGTTACCCAAAGCCATGCTCCTCTTAGCTTCTGCAGGTCAGATTACAATTATAGAATGTGGTGCCATCACAAAAACCATTAGCAACTTAACAGAGACTTGGGAAAATTATAATAGGCTGAAAGACAACTTCAAATAAGGAGCTCTCAAAGGCCAGAGGCAGAGAACTTAAGAGAAGAGAAAAAGGGGACTTATGTTTTCCAGGGAGGAGAATCTAGGAAGAAACTAATCAGTTTCATAAATGTACCGTTCGAGTGCCCAGACACAGAATAAACTTAAAAGGGCCCCTTTCACCTGTACTCACTTTGAAACCATATTGTTCCTATGAAAACCGAGGCAAGAATAATGGAATCCAATAAAAACAGCATTTCTCAAAAGGAAGGAAAGATTGTGGAATTTCTTTCTAAATAGGAACACTACACAGGTCTTACCCCCAAGAAGAGGTGCCCAGATTCAAATGTTCCACTACCATTGCAGGAGCAGCAGGTGGCTAGAAGTCATACAGGAAAGGGTCACCCTCTCAACCCAAGGACATCTGGCAATCCATTCCTACTTACCGTGCTGATGTTATTAGCATTCATTCTGGCGGTTGCAACTTCAAAGCAAGGTGTCTCACTCCATTTGCCTTTGATTTTATTTTCATAGTCTTCCTTGTATTTTTGCTAGGATAAAAAAACAAGAAAGAAAGAAAATAAGAGAAGCAAAATCTGGGAATTGCCAAATAAAGCAGCTAATTAAGTGGTAGTGGTTGGCTTTTAAAAATATCTTGACCAGGCCCTTCCTGGGTACTTAACAGATGTCTTCAAATCTCCCAGTATAGTGTCAATTTACCCAAAAGAAGGTTGGGTGCGGGGCATAGAGGTATCAATCCCTGCTTTGCTGAGTTTAGAGACTTAGTTCATTGAGAACTCACAGATGGTCCCTGATGTTTGAGGGAAGAGAGAGTTGGATGCATCTTCCTTCTATAATTCATAGTTATAATAAAACCACTCAACCCCAGATTTTCATGCCCGATGAACTTTGCCATTAATTTGTGAGCTTTACCAAAACTCCTAGTTATCCAGAAAGCAACACCACAACAAAATTTGGCATGAAGGCCAATGAATAAGACTTCCTGGTTTAGACTTAAAGAAATTTTAATGAGAACTGACAAGTAATTAAAAAATTGAACTGCTGTCCCATATTAACTCACAAACACCACACCACCTGAATCTTAGGCTGTGAGCTCCTTGGAAAGAGGAATTGTATCTTTTTCATTTTTGAATCCTCTGGATCTAACACAAAATGCAGTATGCAGAAGTTACCACATAAATGTATGTTCAACTATGTTAAATTGAACCTAGTCCATGATATATTGACTACCTTGGCTTGAATGTTCTTGGAATCAAATTAACCCCAAATTTGGGACATGAGCCCGAGTCAGAGCTGGGTTAGAGCAATTTCCCCTCCTTTGCTCAATAGAATGTGTCCACAGACATTACCGGGGGTCTCAAAGTGTTTGCCTGCCTATACCCCCACCACATTCTTCAAAGAAAAAGAAAGTCATTTTCTGTTACGCCTTTAAAGAACAAGTACCAAGGGTGAGTGATACGCAAAGCCAGAGAATTTGAGTTATAGGAAGCCCAGCCCTCTCTCTAACACCCTATATCCTTTCTTCTCAAAAGGTTAACATTCTAGATCCCAGTTTCTCCTTTCAGGTCCAGACCTAGTGTCAACTGGAAATTCCAACCTGAAATCTTATATCTTTCCTATCACAAGTCTGTAAGAAAGCAGAGAAGCAGGCACAGAGAAGCTAACTAAAGGGACTTCCCAGTGTTTCTTACAGACCCCCCTGTAACAACCCCAGCTGGTTGTAGTAGGCATGGTATACACGAACAGCCCTACCTGCCTACCCATCTCTACAAAACGCGCTGAGCCAGGAGGAGGTGCTGGCATGTACTTGATGGCTTTGGCCAAAGACAAAGGTGAGAGACTTGATTCTGAAAGGTACAGTAAGGAAGGATGGTAAACAGAATGTAATGGCAATATAATCATTACAGATATGTGTTCCTTATGTTAAAATCTGAACTGGAGGCTGTAAGACAAAGGGATGGATCTGGGAGACATAATCTGACAAGGAAATGCTAAGAAATTACAGCACGAAAGGGAGTAGATAAAGGAGATTTTATGTTTTTGGAGAGAAAGGAAATGATACTGAAACATGGGTCAAAGCAGCTTAAGAGTGAGGAAAACTTCAAAAGAAAGGCAGCAAGTCCCACATCTAAGTCACCCCTGGCAGCCCTACACCTCTCTTACTGGATGGTTTGTTGTTGGATGGACTGCTACCCATCACAAGCACTTCTTCCCAATTATTATTGGGACTATTATATTGGGGCTATTATTATTTGACTATTATTTTGGATGCACAACAGCCATTTAGAAGTTGGAAATCTGGATGAGACTGGGATGAATAACTATCACCATGGCTGAATCTAAATGACCTTCATCCACAGCCCTCCTCCCCTTGGATCATATTGTTATTCCACAAAGCAAACCCAGTTGTAGCAATGCTTTCAAAGTACCCAATGCTGTCTCTGCATCCAGCAGACTGCTGCAATCCAATAGGCATATAATCCAAGCCACCATTGTAATGTTAAGTTTTCTAGTAGCCATACTTTAAAATGTAAAAAAGGAACAGGTGGGAAATTAATTTTAATAATATATTTTACTTAAGCCAATAGATGCCAAATATTGTCATTTCAACATAATATAAAATAATTAATGAGCTATTTTACCTTTTGTCATACCAAGTGTCCAAGATCCAAGATCTAGTGTATATTTCACACGTATAGGACTCAGTTCATACCCTCACATTTCAAGTGCTCAATAGTCACATGTGTCTGGTGGCTACTCTCTTAAAAGTGCAGCTCTACAACCCAAGTGTCCATCGACAGATGAATGGATAAAGATGTGGCACGTATATACAATGGAATATTACTCAGCCATAAAAAGGAAAGAAACTAAGTTATTTGTAGTGAGGTGGATGGACCTAGAGACTGTCATACAGAGTGAAGTAAGTCAGAAAAAGAAAAACAAATACCGTATGCTAACACACATATATAGAATCTAAAAAAAAAGAAAAAGAAAGAAATGAAAATTGTAAGAACCTAGGGGCAAGAAGGGATAAAGATGCAGACCTACTAGAGAATGCACTTGAGGATACGGGGAGGGGAAGGGTAAGCTGGGACAAAGTGAGAGAGTTGCATGGACATATATACACTACCAAACATAAAATAGATAGCTAGTGGGAAGCAGCTGCATAGCACAGGGATATCAGCTCGGCGCTTTGTGACCACCTAGAGAGGTGGGATAGGGAGGGTGGGAGGGAGACGCAAGACAGAGGGGATATGGGGATTTATGTATACATATAGCTAATTCACTTTGTTATAAAGCAGAAACTAACACACCATTGTAAAGCAATTATACTCCAATAAAGATGTTAAAAAAGAGAAAACAGTGCAGCTCTAGACTAACTGGCAAGCCTAAATTAGTGGAGAGACTGATTATAGGAGTTTGAAATAGATTTTTTTTTTAAATCACTTTCAAGTACCCACCCTGCATACTCAAATGAGGTAAAAGAATGTTGCAAATATTAAAAATAGATTCATTTTTCTTTCTGACTACTTGAAAGCCATTTTTTATTTTTCTCCCCCCCCCCCCAAAATAAATAAATAACCATCCTTCTAATTGTCCTTCTCTCCAATCTTATTTCCAGTAGCAACACTTTCAGGAGGCCATCTCTTTGTGAATAGTTAGTTCTAAAGGTAATATCTGCTTAGCCCTGCCTGGGCAAAATTTCAGGTTCACGGTATTCCTATCAGTGAAAATTTACTGTACTTAGATCTTTTATCCAAATAGCCCTTGGTTACACCAGTAGGTAATCTGCAATGTCAGACACTAAAAAATATTGCTGAATGGACTTCATCATCTGTAATCTCCTTCCTTCTCCTTTACTGGAGACATAATTTCCCCCAAAATACTTAAACAAGATAGAAATCATGAGGTCCCATCACAATTCAAGCAGAAGACCAAACTGACAGTCAACTCCACAGAGGGCAAAGGAAAGTATTTAAAAGCAGCAGTATCCCAGAAGAAAGTGGCCTGATTTGGGCCAAATTAAAATGGGAATTTAGGGGCTTCCCTGGTGGCGCAGTGGTTGAGAGTCCGCCTGCCGATGCAGGGGACACGGGTTCGTGCCCCGGTCCGGGAGGATCCCACATGCCGCGGAGTGGCTGGGCTCGTGGGCCATGGCCGCTGGGCCTGCGCATCCGGAGCCTGTGCTCCGCAACAGAAGGGGCCACAGCAGTGAGAGGCCCACGTACCGCAAAAAAACAAAAAACAAAAACAAAACAAATAAAATGGGAATTTAGCATGGATCTATTCATCAGTTGAACATCTGTTTCTCTGCATTCCCTGTCAGGGCTGCATTCCTCAGAGCTAGTTTACCAGACTAAATACAGACAGAGTAAGCTGTTTGCCAGGGCCTTAAAAATTATGAGGTGCACTTTCCAGGGCTGTCTAACCAAACTACATCTGAGAGACCACTCATGCACTCTTATTTTCTCCAAGTCTGACTCTGAGCATAAAACTATACAGGGTCTGCACTGAATTAAAACAATCAGATCCTTTGTGGAAATTTGCAGTTACTTGGTTACTCTGTTAGTATCCCTCTCATAAGTCAAAATGTCAAAGGACATCAGGACATGGGTTCTGTTCTCAAAACACTTTCCCATGTATCAATCACTGAGTCATCAAGCTGGCTGAGTATTTATTAACATGGTTCCACGGTGTTAATGGATGTGTTTCTTTAGCTGTAGAGTTTTCCGGTCATATACACAAATACTCTTAGTGTTTGTGTTGCGTTTTTAGGTTTACCTTAGTTACTTTCTCTGATGGCTGAGATTATTCAGCAGAGTTTTCAAGGGAAACAGTGTCCCAGCCCCATTTACTTACCTTGCTCACTTGATTGGTCACTTTCTTGGCAAATTCTATATCTGGAGGATCCGGCAGAGATGTGAATTGAGTTTGTTGTTCAGCATGACCTTTTTTGTAGGCAATCTGACAAAATAAAAGACAGGGATGCTCAAGAGCTATAGCAAATTAATCTACTTCCCACATTCCATTTGTTGACATTTTTTAGAAAAGGCTATGTCTTCCACTTTATTTGAAGTCTTACATTTTAGAGTACTGTAATTTATCCTTTTAAATGTTACAGGCCCTTTCTCTCAGCTTTACTAGTGATTTCAATTTCTTTGAGTCTTCCTTCTCCAAGACTATTGGCCTTACATCCATCCCCTTCCATTCGTCTCCACACCATGATTTACAACTAAAGTTATTCTCTTAAGTAGCACCCTCAACTCCCATCCCCTTGTCTTTACATCACACCTGCTCACAAACTCCCAGCTCTGGAAAAGTCAGGCACACACTTCAGCTGTTCTTATATCCAGGATGCTGAGTGCTGCTGAGGAAAATCACACAACTCTATGGATTAGGTAGTGACAGCACCATAAGCAGGGTTAAAAGGGACACTGGAAGAAGGTGCAGAGGTGGGAGAGGGAGCCTCTGGAACCCAAGCCTCTAGTTGAAATCTATGTGTCTACCCAATGGTATGTTCTGTGAACAGCTACTTGCTTGGTGCTGTGTGCCCAAAACTCTGCACTTATGGTATCCAATTGCTACTTCGCCTTTACTGAAGCTTGAACATCCCATTTTGTGTCTCTGGTCAGTCTCTACTCCCAGTGACTCGTCTGAAACCCCAACACTGTCCAATCCACTCCATTTTCCTCTCAGCTTCCTCTTTCATAAAGACAGCCTACACACTTATCTTTATCTATCCTCATCCCTGCCCCTCCCAGCCCCTGCATGGCTCAGAGGAAGCATCCCTTGCAGGGCATGAGTCCTGCACATGGGGTGCTGCTCACTCCAGTAGCCCTGGGTACCCAGCTCTAGAAGCCACCCCTCTTCTTTCTTACAGATTCAACAGCCCCCCCCTTCATTAGCTTCTTTCCTTCAGCCTACAAAAGGCCTCTCGAACCTTAAAATAAGCATTGTGCCCATTAACTATGCATCCCCTTGGCTCCTGTTCTCCCTTTTTTCTTCACTACTGACTTCTCTGGCTTTTTCTTCCACCAGTCTTGACCCCTGCCTCTAACAATGTAGAATATTCACAGATCCCCAGACACACAAGGTCCTTTTATGCCTCTGAACCTCAGACATGCTGTTCCCTTTCCCTGGAAGCTCCAACTCCACCCTCTCCCCATCTGCTTGCAAACTGCTACTCATTCTTCATGTCTCAGGACAGGCACGATTTCACCTCTTGAGCCTTTTTTGTCTTGATGACCTTCTCCTGGGATCTCACTCAACTTGGCCCTTACCTCCTTTAAAGGAATTATCGGATGACACTGTAACTGGTTGTTTACATGTCTGTCCCACCTTGGATTGTGAGCTCTGGGATGGCAACCTCTCATTTGGGAACCCTGTTCCCTGTCTAGTACCTGGCTGGAGCGAGGGTTTGATAACTGATTTCTGAATGTGTGTTTTACAAACTGAGGCCATCGGGGGAGATCTGAAGAGGAGAATTATCCTCCCAGCTCTTCCACTACTCAGCTGTGAGACTTCTACAGATGATTTCTTCTTCCATGTGGCAGTGTCCTTATTTATAAAGTAAATAGGTAGGATAGTTCCAAGGTCACAATCATCTTCATCATACTTTAACCAAGTCTAACTATATCTTATTCTAAAATTATCTACCTCGTGCCTATATAAACGCTTTCACAAATACTAAGTCAATTGGGATACAAAAGACAGATTTTAAAATGTATTTGTATTAATTCCATGGCTTATTTTCTTTTAAATAAGTGAAGACTTATTCTAGGCATAGGGCAACCTGTATTTTCCATGACTAGCTAAGTCCTTAAGGAGAAAGCAACATTCTGCCAGGAGAAATGCTTACTAAGTATGACATGCTGTCAAGAACTTTCTGAGAGATCAGATCTAGAAGTCCTAATTTCTGAAGAACCTTTGTTCAGAATTCTGTCTAGTTAGAATTCGGTACTCCGGATCGGCTTAGACTCTCAGTGTTTGCAAAGTCGTTTGTCTCTACTTAGATAGATAATAAGGAAAACATGGTAAGTAGGGTTAAGGACACAGAGAGGGAGAGAGAGCCTCTGAAACCAAACCCTTAGCTCAAAATCTATGAACCTACCCAGTGGTATGTTTGTGGACAACAGCTTGTTTGGGGCCCTGTGTCCAATAACTGTAGAAGTTCATGGTGCTGACAACAGTATTAATAGGCATGCTGGTAATCTGATACTTGGTCTGAAGCAAAAATAAAAGCCATACCTCAACTGCCAAGTCTTTCTGAGGCAAGGATGGGAAGATTCTACTTCGTTATTATAAATTCTTCATTATGTCTTCTATTGAGATATCTCAAAAAATGTGGTCAACTTTAATTGTTCAAAGTCCATAGCACTAAAGTGGCATGGAGGTGACTCTTCATCTCTCCATTTTGTGGGTAAAAGGAGACATTTGGAGATTAAGAGTCTTCTTGGAAACTTCTCCCTAGGCTTACATGACATGGCATTTCCTGGTTCCCCTTCAACTTCTCTGACCTTTGTTCTGTCATTCTTCTGTTGGCTCCTTTCCAGATGTCCTAAGTGTGGGTGTCCTCCAGAACTCTGCCCTTGGCCATACACTGTTCTGCCTCCCTCATACATTTTCATGTCTACAGTTGTCAGTTTTTAAAAATTATTTGACTCAAATATTAATCTCTTGTCCTGATATCACACCTGTGCAATAGAACTAAATTTCTAGTTTATCAAATGCCTTGATCTGAATGTTTCTTCCATTATCTCAACTCTATTTCTCTTTTCACTAAAGGCATCTTTACCACTTATACCCCTATTCACCCAGACTACCAGTCTGTCATAAAGTCATGGATGTTTCCTTTCTCACCTTTATCTGCAATATCTAATGTCATTAACATTTTTTTAAATACCACCTTCAGATTCCTTTCTTCCTCTCCTTTGTCTCCATCATCCCTCTGATTTGTGTTACTAAAATAATGTTCTACAAATCATGATGCTCCCTGTCTCAATCCACCATATGGTCCATCAAAATTTCTCCAGATTCTACTTTCAGGTGTTTGCTCTTTAATTCTTCTAGGTCTTTGTTAAACATTTCTTGCATCTTCTCGATCTTTGCCTCCATTCCTTTTCTGAGGTCCTGGATCATCTTCACTATCATTATTCTGAATTCTTTTTCTGGAAGGTTTCCTATCTCCACTTCATTTAGTTGTTTTCCTGGAGTTTTATCATGTTCCTTCATCTGGTACATAGTCCTCTGCCTTTTCATTTTGTCTATCTTTCTGTGAATGTGGTTTTCGTTCCAAAGGCTGCAGGACTATAGTTTTTCTTGCTTCTGCTGTCTGCCTCCTGAGATTCTACTTTTATCATGTTGTTTTCCTCTCCAAAATCTTATGATGCTTCTCAATGCCTACCATGTTATATCAAAGCTATTTTGTCTGATTTTCAAGGTCCTGCTACCAGTTTCTTACAAGTGCCTTCCTAACTGAGCACCCAAGCATTCACTTTCTTTTTTTTTTTTCAATTTTTTAAAATTGAAGTAGAGTTGATCTACAATGTTGTGCCCAGCTCTGCTGTACAGCAAAGTGACTCAGTTATACACATACATTCTTTTTTTATATTCTTTTCCATTATGGTTTATCACAGCAAGCATTCACTTTCTTTGTCCCCTGAAACTCCAGACTCATTTCACTACTGTCCCTTTGTCCAGTACTATCTCTCCTCAAAATGCCTTTCCTGTTCATCACTACCTATTCCCTTGGGATCACCACCTCCACATGGCTTTCTCTGATTATTCACACATGTCCTGTCTTTCTCTTAGCAAATATTAGACTGTATGGTTTGGGTTTGGCTTTTTTTTGTTGTTTTTTTAAATTTTTGTCTTGTTGTTTGTTATAGAACACTTTCATCTTACCAGCCTGGTTTTAAATTCTGAGGGGGAAAGGATGAAAATTTCTTGTACTTTTTCATCCTGCCAGGTATGCATGCATAATGGACTTTCAATTAAAAAAAATTATTGATCACTTAATAAAGGCCACACAACAACACTGTACATTTATGAGGTTCAAAACCAAACAGCTAATCTTAAAAGAGAGGCAGAAGGTCCCCACACATTAAAATTGCTGCCATTTACTAGCAGGCCTTAAAATTTTGTTATGCCTCTGTTATTTCCTAGTTTACCCTGTGGAAGGATAGGATTATATCTGTGCTATATTTTAATCAAATATATGCAAACTGGGATAGAAGTATGTCTATTAAACTTGCAGTTGATATCAAATGATAGGAATTAAAAAATAGAGCTCAAAAGTTGGAGATACCTTCAAATGAGTATGTATAACTTCAGTTCAGGGCAAGATAGGATCCTAGGATGCATTCTAATGAGTCTCAAGATGCCAAGTCACTTAAGTCTATGTTTAACATAAGAGGTTCAGGGGTCTATTGAATGAAAGACAATGTCTCATTCTATAATACAGTGTTTTCCTGAAGCCTAGAGCAGTCTTATTTTCAGTATGGCCTCTAGCAAATCAAGGGGTCAAGAAATAAAGTACCTCAAAACAAGGGCTAGTGCTGGACCCAAGTGGTCATCTTTGCTGCTGCTGCTCTCAATTCTAAGAGCTCTATTATGCCTTTTAAGTTCCTCTAATAAAGATTTCAAGGTCTAGGATACTAAAATTCTGGCCAGTGGGGCTGCTGACTTTTTTTTTTTCACTAACTCTGAAATATCCTCTATGTACACTCAATGGTGAGAGCTCTTTGTGAGATAACCACACCAAGATGTTTGGACAAGTACGTAGTCAGGTCCCCCGTGCAGAAGTAGGTGACATACCACAGTTCAGACTTCATGATTAGGATAGCAAAGCAAAATCCTTCAATAACATTGTTCCCTTAATACAACTGGGAAGGTGGCTATAATCCCAATAAGTTTTTTTAAATGCCACTCTAATGTCACAGAAAAACTTAACTCCAGCCAGCGGGATAGAAGGACACGTGCTCTAGCGGAAAGAACATTGGTCTTAGGATCACAAGACGAGGCTTTTGGTCTGGGCTCTGCCACTAACTACTTATGTGACCTTAGACTCAGGTTCCTCACCAGTAAGAAGAGGGCATTAGACTAACTTATATGTAATATAAATTATAAAATCTAATTTAAATTAGACATCATAAATTATGATGATTCTAGATGTACTCCTTTACAATAATAGAACTTAGTCTTTTTACAGGAGGAGTTGCAATGAACTTCTGGCTAGAAGACATAACTCGAGGTGTCCTGATTCCACACTCCCAAATGTGCACACTGCACTGCACTTACGTCACTGAGAGCTTTCTGGGCTTGGGCAACCCTCCTCAGCTCCGGGCTATCATTATATGGATAAAACAAAGTTTTGTCAGCTTCCCAGTCTTCAGTGTAAAGTTTCTAAATCAGGGAAGAATGAAAGTTATGAGAACGTGAGAACACACTTACTTGAAATATATAATTTTGAATTCATCCATCAATGGCATAAAGAACCCAGGGCAAGGTGAGAGAAAAGGTAAGTGGAATTCACAAATTCCATTCAATCCAAGTCATATCTATTAATAGCTTCTCCAGCTTCTCCTGACAAGTCTTACTTACAGAAGGGCAGATGTGTCTAATTTTGTTTCATCTCCCCTCTGTAACTGCACCTGCCTCCTGCAGCAAGTACTAATGCAAATGTAAGGAGCCAGGAAGCACTTAGCATAATTGCTGTGCTTAAACCTTTAATAAACCTTTAATAAGAGTGAGAAAATTAAAGCTTCAATGAGAGTGACAGCTGGGAATATCCAAAGTGTAGCACAGGCTCTACACTCTGTGGGTCTTTGTGGGTCTCACAGCAGGCTCTCAGGTGCATCTTTGTTTTCCCTGGTTGTTCAGATCCTCTCCTCTACTCGGCCCAAGAGCTTTCTTCTCAGTTCCTCCTGGCCAGCCCTACCCCTGCAGCCCCACATGTCTCAAGGTTACTCACAAAATGGTTGGGGAACCATATTCCAGATTAGCCAGGGTTTACAGGGTATCCCTCTGCATGACGTGTGGGAGGACATGAGAAGATAGAAGTGGCGACAGAGCAGAGGCCCTTACCTTACTGAACATAGCTGTGTTCTTGATGGCCTGGACAAGTTCAGGGGCATCAGGAGGAAGCAGGTACTTATCCTTGGTGTCTTCCCAGTTCTGCTTGTATAAAACCTGGACAGAAAGAAGAGAGGACCTGTGACTTGATGTCTCCCACAAGGGCATGAGGATTTAGAGCACAAAGGAGAGCACTATGAAGAGTCTTTCAAACTCAAGTTGTCCTCATGCAAAGCCTGCTGATGTGCCACCAGCATCAATTATGGAAACACTGACCATGTCGACATCCCATGACAATTTATCTGCATTAGTAAGCTTTTACTTGAAAAGCCTAATTTTGTAAACTAAATCATGATTCTGATTCTCTAGAGATTCTTTACAAAGGTTGCAACCTGTCAGTCATTCACTGAATTTGGATGGTAGATGTGTTTGACTTAGACGGTATTTTTTTTTAATGTTTTAATTAGTTGCCTACCTTTGAAATTTGGAGATTTCTCATAAAAATTCACCTCCCAACTTCTTTAAAAAATAAATAAGAGATTCTGGTGACACTGGGACTGCATTCTGTGCAGCACCTGCCTGGAGCTGAGTGGCATGGCCTGGGCTTTCCAACCCCCATAGCTCTGACCGGCCACTTCAGTCACCTGTGCAGCCTCCCTGACACGTGTTGCCGTTAGAGCCCACCATGCCTGTGGGTTCAAGTGAGACTGGTGAGCAGGATCTGGCCAGTCCGGTTTTCTCCTCTAAGGCCAGGCAGAGACAATGCACATGCTATTTAGTACCCCAGCTATCCATCCCATGACCTTACCTTACTGACTTGCTGCGACACTTTCTTTGCATGTTCAATGTCCTTTGCTTTTTCGTCTACGTGACAAATAGTTCTAGCAACATCGCCATCCATTCGATACTTAACCTGCAAAAATAATGCACAGTTAGAACTCATGACAGGCATGAACATGAGTATATTAAAGAATATCTTATAATAAAGAGCACTGACCCAATCACTCTATGTCTGCATCACAAAGCCAAGTTTCTGCATTTTAGGTAGAAAACTGTGATCTCCAAAGATCTATAGAGCACCTGTATTTACTGCGTGTCTGCTTTCCCGGGCAAATTTCAGCCTCTCTGTGCTCCAGTATGGAGGATCACAGCGAGCTGGAACTCCCATCTCATATCACCTTGAAGCCAAGCTTTTAGAAATCTCTTTAGGTTCATATTTACAGCAGCATAATCTATGGCCATTGCTTCCTCTAGATTTCTGGACTGGTTCATAGTAATTTGACCCCTTATTCTCTCCACACCTATTTAAAGCCCTCAAATTCCCAGTAGTAGGCATATTTTTGAAATGTCTCTCTCCTTTATTTTCGCAATGCAGCCCACCTCACTGAGTTGATCTTGTACTTTCTTGATTCTGCGAAGTTCTGGGGTATCAGTTGTGATGGCGTATGGCTGTCCTTTTGCCTTCTCATAGTTCTTCTTGTATTTATTCTAAAAAGAATATCAGATATTAGCCTAAACCCTGACAACACAGTAGCAGAAATTTCAGGCAATGCACACATCCCCATCTTATTTTTTTAATCTTGCAGGTTATAACAATTATCAATTATAATAGCTCTCTTTTTGTCCCCTACCCTGATTCTCAAAAACTAAAATAGATAGGTTAATTGTTCTTCCTAAACATGGCTGAATACTGGAGACAGTAGAAATTTTATTATAAAATATTGTCTTGGAAATGCCCTAAAATGATTCTTTCAATATTTTTATCGTCTAAATTCACACATAAAAAGCTGGAACCTCAATAATTTTAGGAAATAAGTATAGAAATTGAGTCAAGTCTGAAAAGATTTGATTGCTAATACAATGCAAAAATATTCAGTTCAGAAGTTGCAGCTAAATCTCAGTAATTTAGATAACTGAGACACCAGCTGAATTAATGGGAAGTCTAAATTATGAGTATTTTGAAAAGGAATGCAATTTTATTATTTCTGCTAAATATACGAGTTCTTGCTTTAACAGTAATATGCATAATTTATCATTATTAATGCTTCAGGAAGACTCAAGTGGAATAGTCAACAATCTAAATTATACTATTGATTTCATTACTAATCACTTTAAAAATATTACAAACCTTTGCCAACATTTTGTTCAGACCATCAGAAATTCTTGAATATTAGTGTCTGAATTAATGAGATTTTTATGACAATAGATTGACAAATAAATTTTTCTATCTTTGCTGAATACGACTGTGATAAAAGAGGCAAGATAATCTTGTTTTTAGAAATCTAAATTTTAGAAAACCTAAATTTTAGATCATTCAATAATCTGAACTAGAAATTTACCAAATAGTCCCCAGTAGTTAACACTCAACCAGAAATGAATATTTATTGGCCAACCACAACAGGATGCTTTTGACATAAGCATTAATCCTATATAATTCGATGTTCCCCTGAGGACCTTTCATCTTTTTCAAACCTCCAGAGGATGTGCAATCAGGCCACCTAGTGAGACCTCAGTCTACTCTGGAAATCAACAAGTGAGATCCATTCAAAGGGGTCTAAACCTGCTGCCAGTCAGTGTAACTTACGGAAATGTACATGGAAATGTAAGGACCAGGGATCATCAAAAGCAATGATTCTCAACCTGGGCTGCACATGAGAGCCTGGGAAGCTTTTAAAAATCCTCCTCTACAGGTCCCAGGCCTGCCTGGACCAATTAAACTAGAACAGCCTGGGCATCAGTAGTTTTAAAGCTTCTTGGTAATTCCAATGTGCAGCCACAGTTAAAAAACTGCTGTTCCAAGGTACAGTAAAACATTCTGATCCTCAGTTTCAGAAGAGTTCTTAGTCTGATCCTGGCTTGTTCAACTACACGTTCTTTTCCACTATACCTCCTAGATACCTTGTTATATACTGTTAGCTAGTCTACTTGAAGGGCATCATGCTCAGACATAGGGTAGATAAGTGTTATTTAGCTTCTGTGAACTGATTTCAACTAAATCTATATCTATAAATCTATAACTATGATTTCCATTATTCTAGACTGGCTATCAAAGAGTGATTAAATCCAGTAAATGCTTTATAGTTGGCCTTATGCTTATTTTGTGGGGACAATTTCAATAAGGATGCTTCCCCTGATGCTGCAATGGTGCAAGTAAATTACCTGAAAGCAGAATTCAAGAGTTACAAGACATTATATTTCTGTACAATAAGTTTTGTCTCATACATGGTTGAGAAACAAAATCCAGCCAGCATCCAAAACAGAGTTGGCTGAGATCAGTAATTTCTCAATAATAAAACCAGATAAGCAGAAGTTGTTTGAAACTTACTGTGCTGAAGAGATCCTGCATTTTCTGACTGTGTGCAATGTAAGGGGTCATGAACTTTGAAGGGTCCACCTTCTTTCGAACGATTCTCTTCCTCCCCATCGGCTTTGCTGGTACTGGCTGTGCCAGTGCCGGTTTGGAAGTTTCTGATTGCCCATAGTCAGATGTCTTTGTTGTCGTAGTTTCATAGATTTCTGTTACTGTCTGAAAATTTGACATGCAGTTATGTCAAAATTTGACAACATTGTTATGAAAGTAAAAACTGAGATACCATAGTCTTGATATACATTATTCTAACTTCAAGTCAGACTGATATCCCTGGTGTTACTTCTCCATATCTAAAGCAGGCCAAAGCAGGAACTTACATGCTATATTCATGTGAAGGCATATTGTGTGACGTAAATCTGAATGCTGATTGTGTCAGATTGCATGGAATAAAATGGTTACTCTTTACTGACTTGCAACATTACCTTAAAATTCCATTTGCCTAAAGGAACACCTTAAGATAGGATAAAAATCAAAAATAAAAATATTTTCAAACATTTAAAAATCTTCTTAAACTGCATGGGTAAAGTAAAAGCAAACTGGGATCAGGGAACAAAAAAATGAAGACAATCAAATAAAGCTCAAATTCTTGACTTTAATATTAACTATTAAATGATTCTAAGAAAAAGTTGGTTGCTTGTTCTGCAGGTGTTTTAAGCATTCTGTAGTATGAGACAAAGAATGATGAACTTGAAAAAATGAATCACATCAATATTACAAGTGATTACCATTCTTTTGGCTTAGTCAGTTAGCACAGGGAGATCAGCTTGGTGCTTTGTGACCACCTAGAGGGGTGTGATAGGGAGGGTGGGAGGGAGACACAGATGGAGGGGATATGGGGATATGTGTATTCATAGAGTTGATTCACTTTGTTATACAGCAGAAACTAACACAACATTGTAAAGCAATTATACTCCAATAAAGATGTTTTTAAAAAATTAATGTGAACTGGAGTGCCATTTACACTAATAAATGCTTAGGTAGACAAGAATAATGATGACAACATAATGGGGTAATTGGTTAGCCTCACAACAGTCCTACGTATGTGGTAGGTGGGAGATTGTTGTTTCTTACAACAGGCTTTATAGTGGAAGAAACGAAGGTCCAAAGTTTGGGTCTAGTCCAAGGTTAAAAATACAGTATGTAAGAAAAGAAGATAAGTAGCTAAATCTTCAATCCATCTCATAGTAAAATTTCCTTCACAGCTTATATCATCTGTACCAAAGGAAGAGTTCCAGCATCAATTATGAAAATAGAAACCTAAATGATAAGGAAATTGTACATCTATGACAACTACCTCTACTCTTGTCAGATCATTGTTAATAGGTTGCTCTCTGCCCGTTATTACTGATGTATGGTTGATGGTGAGAAACTAACCAATTTACAACATCTACAGATGTTAGTTTTTATGCAGGCTTCAGGGTTAGCCATCCATATCACTATTTGTCATGCTCAAGAGAAACAGCTCCATGCAGAAAATGAAGCATGAGAGAGCTTGATAAAAAAAGTTCCAACTTGGAATATTTATGGAAATGACTTTCTCAGAATTCCTAATGTGCCAAAATCTAAGTAGCATTTTATTGTATCATCAAGAACAAAGGCTTGGAGGTGCCATCTCTTTTGGCAGAGCTGGTGCCCCAGAAGTTATGACAGTACACAATAAAACTGTTGGTCCCCATGCAAATCACAAGTCCAAGGCAATACCTTTGCTGCAGTCAGGTGATAGCCAATGACGTCATTCTAATAAGCATCACCTACACCAAAAATACAATACGAATAACAGGGGAAACCATCCCTAGCCATCTTGGATATATCGAATAGTAAAAACAGGTAACTTTCATTCTTTGAACACCGGCTGCTGGGCACACATGTGAGTGATCCTCCAGATTCTCCCTTTTGCCAGCTCGGTGGCCCTGGGAGTCTGAGAGAGGAGAAGGCTCCTTCTGCTTTAATGAGCATGCAGCTCGTGCAGGTGTGGGCTGGGTCTTACCTCCCCCGGCACCTCTTCATAGACTGTCTCCTCTGTGTAATACTATAAATAGAGAACAAAGTTATCATGAGAACTAAAGCAGAAATCACCTCTGCTCTGCCTCAGTAGAACCACTTGGCTTATTTCACTAGTCCAGTTGGTTTTCAATATTTGTGGGAAGGACGTAGACGAGGGAGGCTGCTCACATTTTGGAACGCATTCCAACTATGTGAAACATCAGGGTAGCTACAGTGAAAGCCCTCAGACTGGACAAGGAGATGCAGACAGAATGACGAGGAAAGTGTCTGATGCTGGCTATTTATCTGCTGAAGCTATTTTACTTGAGACAAGTAAAATTCTTTTCTTATGGTACCCTAGATAGAGTTTGCTGAGAAAAGAACATAATAACAATATCTTGAGTGTGGGGGTTGGCAGAGAGGAACTGTGATAAAACTCACTGCTGACTAACAATAAAAAAGAAGAAAACCAGAAACCTCAGTGTGAATAAAATTTTAAAATATTGTTATCATGGAAATGATAGATCCGAAAGCACAGACACATCTCAATTATCCCTATACCACCCTGAGTACTAAGTAATAAGAGTTTCTTCTGGAGTGATGGGCAAATTGCTTCTAGTAGCATGATGGTCCTGAAAGGGTTGCTACGGAGAAATTCCTCATCAACAAAATGTGGGAAAGTTAGGCAGCGATTTGCCACTGATGGCTCTGAGGTGCCTGCAGGCTGGATATGAAGTCAAATCTACTTTTGAGCTACTTCTGACATCACTAGCAATAAATAGACGTGGATAGGAGCTGGCTGACATTTTGTTTCAGATGCTAAGGAGAGTGGAATCCTGCCCCCAGCATCACCCAGCAAAGCTGGGTGAACAGAAGGAAAGACTAGTTTAGGCCGAGGCATACAAGGAAAGGGATAAAAATGAAACACTTGGTTCATTTTCTCAGTTAACAAAATGTATAACGTTTTATGCTTCATTTTTTCTTTACCACCAAAACATTCTTGGGGGGAGGAAAAAACACTGAAGGCAAAATCCCTCTCGGGGGCCTTTCTTTTGCCCTTGGTTCAGGGAACTCTCATCAAATTACTTAACCATTGTCAGTAGGCCACATGGTCTGTTTCACTTGCAGTAAAATTAGCATAAAACTTGCTTAACGTCCCCCACTCCTGTGCTTTCTTAGCTCCTGTACTATTTTTTAAAAATTTGAAATCTAATTCTGTCTCTGTGCCCTTACACATAGCAACATAAATCACAAGCTCTTACAGGACAGAGAATCTCTTGTGTGCTGTGCCTTCATCACCTGGGAACTATCATTTGGACACTTTAGGAAATGCTGTTTGATGCTGATCTACATGGAAACATTTTTCTGGCCACACAAAACATCAGTGACTTGAAAAGAAATTTTAAACTAAAGTCAGTGATTCACAACTATTTTGGATTTTCTTAGCATCCAAGTAAAAGCAGCTCTTTGGTAGCCATCAAATTTTACCTTTACTGGGCTCTCATCATTAGTAAACATGTCTTAGAAAAAAGCTTACCAAAAAAGGCAACATTATCCAAATGGTTGGCATTAACTTACATGCCAAATCTCACTTTTTTTTTTTAGAGCTGTGCCACTAATTAGATAGTATATCTCTGCCTTTTCCTTTCTTTCCAAGTTTAAGTTTGAGTACAGAATGACAGTACAATTTTATTTAGTTGTCCAAGATCCCCAGGAGATATATTTTTAAAGCTAGTTCCTGTCTGTTTTGTGAATTCTTCCCTGCCCGTTTTCTTAAATCTGCCACCATCCCATTCTCATGGCATCTTTTTTGAGGTCAGAGAGACCTTGGTTCAATTCTCTCTGGCAGAAAGTCTATTAGTATATCACCTGCTGGTCAGACCCAGAAGCAGTAATGGGAACAAAATGGCAAGGGTGAGATGCCTAAAAATAGCCTCCTCCATTTTTATGACATCTAGTTAAATCCATCAAATCTAGCACTAAGGACAATTTCCAGGGACCAATGAACACAATTATTTTAAGAAAGACAAGGTATATTTAAGCTGGAGGCTAAAAAGTATTCCTGGTATTACCATCATAGGAAAGGCAATTTAATTTATAATTGTGTTAGTGCTTCATAGTGATTATTCTGACCATCAGGGACGTATGTAAAATGCACTAGTGATAATACTGAACACTGAAGACATGACCTTTGGCATTTAAGCCAGATAAGTTGAACATTATATTGAATGAGTCTCAGTCTGGGTTTTTTTTTTCTTTTCCTTCTTCTTCATATTCTTCAGTAATAAAAGCAATTTTATTTGTAGAATAAAATTTTCTTGACCTAAATATAAACTGCTCCATAAAATAATCTTCCAAAGATAAATTTTGGCATGTTCAATTTGAATTTGATTCTGGGTAACTCTTAAAGTTAATTTCATTCTTATTAAAAAGCACAGATTTTCAAAGCTGCCTCCACCTATCTTGGGCACTTAGAGATTTTCACATGTGTAGATCATCATGGTTAATTGGTAATTATTAAGGACCTTCAGATTCAATGGCAATGTATCACATGGATGCTAAAGGCAAGAGGTGGTAAAGAAAACCCACAACATAATAAAAACAAAATAAAATAAATATAAAATATATATATATAATAAACAATTAACTTTATAACTCATGTCAGATATCCACCAATAATCTTGAGGGAATATTTCAAGATGCCCACTATGATCTTTGTTTTTTTTTCAAAATTCAAATGCAAAAGCTAGTCTTGTTCCCTTGGGTAAATATATTGGAGTTGGTGGGGAAGTGTGGCTCCAGCTGTCACTTGTGAGACAAGTAAAAATAAACTCATGAGTTTGCTTTTATATATGTATGTGTGTGCACATAAACACATATATAAAATCTCCCATATGTCTATAAGCTCATATATATACATTATTCTGAACACTTGGTCCATTTCGCCCTATACATAGATAATTAGCTGATTGAAGCAAAGAGTAAGTAGCTCTTTTTCCTCTGTGGCTGTGCAGACACTAAGAAATAGAGTTCAGTTCTCAGAACTTTCTCTTCATCCCCTCAGTCCCTTTGATCATGGGGTCTGGGAAGTGGGGAAGAATGTAACTTCAGAAGACAAATGAAAATCTGTCTTTACAACACACTTTTTTTTTTTTTTCTGAGAGTTTAAAGAAAAGCAGAAGTGGGAAACAGTGATACTTCTTTTCAGTTCTACTCCCACATAATTATAGTGAAACTGAACGTAAAATATTCCTTTCTTATGCTTTAATGATGACTCCTTGAGAAGTTATAATAGACAATGTGTTTTTCGAATGATTAGTTCACCTACACGATTTTGGTTGTCGCCACATAAAATTCTCTGCTGTCAGAGTCAGGATTTTAAAAAATCTTACCTCCACCACCTCCTCATATTCTTCGTCATCTGCCATTTTCCCAGAGTAGTAGTGGCACCTACAAACTTTTCATATTCCAGATGAATGAAAATACATTAGAATCTATACACTAGAAAATACATTAGAATCTATCCCCAGGACTGAAACCATCTTATAACATTCTAAAAACAGAATTTAAGGCTAATCCATTCTACATATTCATATATTTTTGCAGGCTAAGTGAGAAAAGACATTTAAATACAGGTCTAAAAAATCTGAGGCTTCAAATTTCTTTTTTTTTTCAAATTTCTTTCTCTTGATTCCCACAGGAATATGTTTTATATTGCTACTTCTAGCTACATGATCAATTTAGCTAAAGTTGTAAAAGGAAGCTGAGGTAAGGGAGGTAAAGGGTTTGGATTCAAAGGTACAGAGTATTTACATTTCCAGATACCTGGAGAACAGTATTTTCAAGTAAAATTTCAAGCAAAAATTTTAGTGAAAGTTCAGCTTGGCTTTCAGAAAAAGTTGGAGTTTTTCCTGGTAGCACCCAAATTCTAGGAGGGCTGCCTTAGGTCTACATCCTGTTCTACTACATTGTATGCAATAGATCCTATGCTCCAAATTAGAACACATAAAAATAAATCTGTCAACGGACTTTAAAAGAAAAAGTAGAAACCTCAAGGCAATGGGGTTATTCTCTTCCCGAACACCATTGGCCTGTGTGGCTTTTTCTCTTTTGTTTCTGTAGCTCTGTTCAAACCTGAAAAATAACAAATTGTTAAAGCATTGATTGAAGTACATATGAGATGGTGGGTCTCTGGCCTAAGCTTCTAATTCAGGAACTAGCAAAAGGATCTCCCAAGGCCTTCTTAGTTTGACGCCAGAGAGTAGGACTCTCCCTTGATAAAAGTGGATGATGATTTGGAGCAGCTGTCCCTTCGCCCAAAGATATTTGCCATGTAAATCAATACCCCAGCTGTGGCTGGTTTTGTTACGCTAGCAAAGCTGCCGCTCCTTCTGAGGCAAATGAAGCCCAGTAGAACCAGATAAATATAGGAACGTAGAACATAGATCCTTTTTGTACTAACATATTTAGGAAAAAAAAAAGGCAAAAAATGAAAAAAAATTTGTTAGACAACAGAGCCAACTCAGTCAAGCAATAAATTGGTTAATACAGGACTCGACTCTAATCACACACTACATGTCACGTATTAGTAAGGTCTGAGTAGGGCAATGGGGTTACAGACTTTCCTAGTCACATTTGCGTCACTCATTTCCCCAGTTACAACCCAAACTTTGGAAAATACTTCAAGGGAAGTTGTGGAACAGGTCCTGAAAGAATATTACAGAAAAAGCCATAAATTGGCCTTACCTTCAATCTACCAAATAAATTTCCTCAGCAGCAAAGCCTCTCCCAACTCTCCCCTCCTGAGAACCCCAGGCAAGAGCCAGCGAGGAGCCTGGGCTCCGAATTATCATGTGGCCAGAGCAGCCAATCAGATCTCGAGTTGCTCAAATTTCAGAAGCTAAATATACTGAGTGAGCTTCTGAAAACCACCTGTTCATCAATTCCACTAAAGGATAAAGGGTAACAAATTGCTTGTATAGAAGTATTCAAATGTAATGGAATTTTACCTAACTTCCACAGTATGTGGTTCTAATTTATGTTTAATCTCTCATTTCCTACAGCTCTGTTTAATACCATATTCATGCAAAATAATTTAGAAGAAAATCAGCATGACTTTGAGGGGCTTTAAGCTTTCTGCAACTTTCTTCCTGTCAATTTTCCAGTCTTCATGGAGATAACTATGCTTGCTCATATACAGCTCACCAGGTGAGCCACAGGTAAGTCACAGGTGTTAATGTGAAAGAAACAGGGGGATAAGATCCAGAAAACATCAAGTTGGCGAAACCAATTTTTAAAAATGTGATAAAAATGAAGTGATTGGTGAAAATACCTGATGGTGACACTAGATAAGGTATCCACAGGGCATAATTAGAGAGATTAGGCCCCATCATTTTTCTATTACTAAACCAGGTGGGGAGAATGCCAAGACCATGTTCATCACCTTCTCCCTTTCTAAGCATGCCTAGCTGCTAGGAATGCAGAGCCTCTCATATGTAACTGGGTTATTGATTTTCTATTTACTCAAATGCTTCCTAGAAGCAAAGTGTGAGTGCAGGCACAAAAGGGTTCAATTTCTGAACAGCAAGGGCAGATAAAATGGAAATCAGTAAATTACTAGAAGATAATGCTCTATTATGCAAGTCAGAGTGTAAGACATTGACTTCGTAAAAATCATCCAAAAATTTTCTACCTGAAATCAATTTTCACTGATTTAATCCCTTTCCACTTCCCTGTATTAAGGCAAAAACCCCATGGGTCACTCACATCTTGATATGGATTTGAAACTAAACATATTGTTATAGTTCTTTTTGGTTAAATGTTAGGAAGTAATGTCACATTTCAAACATACGTATCTCTCCCCCTTCCATGATTCATATGGTGGTAAAATTTGAACATCATTTTATCATCTGAATTAATTATACCTGTTCCTTTTGTTTCCACAGGTTTTATGACAAAGGAATATTTGTGTGGATTATGAGATCATTCACCTGGCAGCTGCAAACTAGAATTATGACTTACTATTCATTATGTGCTTTTTAAAAGATGGTGTTAAATTGAAAAATAATACAGGCCTTTTAAAAAGTAAAAAATAGGCATAGATTAATGCTTATCTGGAGTTATGCCCTCGAGACAAAAGAGCACCTCTATTTTTCTGGCCTATCAACGGCCTCTTCTGTTGAAAAAGAATCAATTGACACCTTGATCTATTGGTAGCTTCTTATCATACGCCTTATACATAGTAAGTGCTCAATAAATGTTAGCTATTATTATTTTTAAATTATTATTACATCTTTAAACATTTTATTGGAATCTTTACTCTTTATATTAGACTGAAATACCAAAATATTGTGAAGCTTCTGAAACCAGTCGGTAGTTAGTCTCAGAATTTATGAATCAATAGGAATTTGGCTATAAGCCAATATAATTGGCTACAAAACAAAGCAGGGTACAGTGAGGTACCAATAGCAGAGCTTCAGATGATGCTTTCTGAAATATCAAAGTATAGAAGTGTCACGTCTGGGGACCAGAAAAGATTTGATGGAGGAAATGGCATTGTAAAAGAGTTTTTGTTGCTGCAGTTTGATTTTATTAATTATTTTAACCAAATTTTATCTGCACATCATTTAAGAATCAAATAGTTTTGCAAGGCTTGTTATTAAAATCAGTGCCTCTTTCCACTATTCCTTTATTTTTCCCACCCTGGAAACAATAATTTTAACCCTTTTAACTGAATCTTTTGTTATTTATCTCTACACATTTAACAAAATGTCTATATTATTCTTTTCTGAGTTTTCCAGTCATTGGTATTATCTGTCAGGTTCCCACCTTGGAAGATCAGGCTTTAGTTCTCTTTTATATAACCCCCACTCTCACCAGACACAAGCCTCATCCCCCATCTCTATCCTCCCAATAATGTTCTATTTATGTAATTCAGAATTCAATGTTTATGTTATTATGATTGCAAAAGGCCATTCATAGCTGAACCCCATATATATATTATGATTATTTTTCTTTTCCTGCACAAGGGTTTGTTTTTCTGCAAGTTGATAGTTTTTGTTGCTGTTGTTGTTGTTTGTTTTCTGTCTCTCCTTTTTTTTCTCCATTGGCTTCATTTTTCCAGATAAGCAGTATCCAATAGAGTTCTCTGTAGTCATGGAAAAGTTCTATACCAGCACCACCAAGATGGTAGCCACCAGCCACGTGCAGTTATTGAGAATTCAAAATATGGCTGGCATGACTGCACAACTGAGTTTTTATATATTTTTTTGTTTAATTTAAACTTAAATAGTCACATGGGGCTGGTGGTTATGGTGTTAACAGCACAATTCTAGAGGCTTATCACTACCTCAAACTTTCTGTCTAAATCCGTTCTTGGTGTTTTCAAAGACATCAAGTAGCATTTTATAGTTATATCCATTTCATCTTAGATCTCTCAGGGAGCCTTTTGTTCTATCCGACCTAATTTCCTGGTACTCAGATCTCATCTTGATGCCCCTCACTGTCATTCTGGGGATTATGTAGATTATAATATGAAAATTCCCATTCCTTTAACTAATATTTATTATGTACAATGTAGCAGGCACTGTTCTAGGTGCTTCCATCCTGCAGCAGGAGTTGACTAAGCACTTCTTGCTTTTTATCGGAACTGCAATTTGGTTTGGGACAGAAATATGCTAATTTAAAAAATACATTCCTCCTCAATTCCTTAAATGTTAGGGGAAAAAGGTGACATAGTTTTGCCAATAAGATTTAAGTGTAATTCTAGAGAATAAGCCTTCTGGGAAAGGTATGATTTTACTGAGGAACAGGGTCAGATTCAGCAGGCACGTACTGTTTTCCTCTTGCCATTCCACCCTTCTCTAGGCCTGGGACACAGATGTAATGTCCGGGGGCAGAGCATGAGGGTGTAAGTTATACACTAAGAAAAGTAAAGCTAGAAGGAGACTCAGGCTTTAATAACCCCCTTAATTTTTATATTTTGTAATTATTTTATAATTTAATAAGTTTAATATATAATTGCACAAATAATTACATTGTATTTTAAATTTTCCTGCATATTATATATTTTTTTCTATTTTGCACTTTACCAACTACTAATAAAGTTGGTTATTCATATGTTTATCGACCATTTGTATCTTTTATTCGGTGTATTATTGGCCCATATCTCCCCACCTATACTGATTTATAGTCATTCTTTTTTTTTTTTAATTTTATTTATTTATTTATTTTTGGTTGTGTTGGGTCCTAATTGCTGCGCGTGGTCTTTCTTTAGTTGCGGTGAGCGGGGGCTACTCTTTGTTGCAGTGTGCGGGCTTCTCATTGCGGTGGCTTCTCTTGTTGCACAGGCTCTCGGTGCATGGGCTTCAGTAGTTGGGGCATGCGGGCTCTAGAGCACAGGCTCAGTAGACGTGGCACACGGGCTTAGTTGCTCCGCGGCATGTGTGATCTTCCCAGACCAGGGCTCGAACCCTTGTCCCCTGCATTAGCAGGCGGATTCTTAAGTACTGCGCCACCAGGGAAGCCCCAGTCATTCTTAATATATTATAGCTATTGGCCATGTGTTTCTTCTGTGTGTCGTATTTCCTCCAAGTTGTTTGTGGTATGTGTGGCCATAAAGATGTTTTAAATCCATATGCAGTCAAATCAGGCAATCTCTTCTTTCCAGTTTCGACTCTACTTAACAAGTAAATTGAATTTGAAATGCCACTTTTAGCACTTGTTGAATTAACATGGATGTCTGTTTCTAGTCTCTTGTGTTTTTTCTTGTTTTGTTCTCCTTTTACTTTCTGGGTTTTTGTTTTTGTTTTTTACTTTAATTTTGTTTCTGTTGTGAAGTATAATATACGGAAAACTGTATAAAGCTTATGTGTACAGTTTAGCAAACAGTGGTAAAGTGAGCATTTATATAACTATCACTCAGGTACAAAAAGGTCATTTCTGTCGTGACCTTGAGAGTAAAAATGTCCTTGCTTTTATTTTTAGTTTTGCCACCTCTGTATGCACTCCTAAACAATATAGTTTAGTTTTGTCTGTTTTTAAATTTTATATAATGGATTCATGCTATATGTAATTTTTATAACTTAACTTTTCACTTAATGTCATTACTTTTATTATTGTATAATATTATCATATAATAATGTTTATTATTGTGTAATAATTTAATTATTGTACAATATGACAATACTTCTATTTATCCATTCTGCTGGTGAGGAGGAACTGAGTATATCCAGCTTTTGTCAGTTAAGAGCAAAGTTGAAATGAACATTGTTGCACGTGTATTCTGGTACTCATAGACAATTAACTGACCAGAGTACATAAGTAGGCAGGTAAATTATAGGTCGAGGAGTATGCTTATCTTCAACTTTATTAAATAATGCTACCTGTTTTCCAATGTTGGTACCAATTTACATTCTTATCATGTAAATTGATAAGAACTTTTTACATTCTTTACATGTATGCTCTTAACCTGGCCACCACTTAAGATTAAGCTTTCTAAATTTCATCTGTCTGATGGGTGTGAAATAATGTAATCTTGTGGTTTTAATTTGCATTTCCATGACTACTAGTAAAGTTGAACTCTTTTTCGTATGTGTATTAGACATTTGGATGTTTTGTTGTTTTTTGAGAAGTGTCTGTTTAATTCTCTTGCACATTTTTCTGTTGAGTTCTTGGCCCCCTGTTCATTGATCTAATAGTATCCTATAAAGGATACTAATCCTTTGATGGTTATATATGTTGTAAATATCTTCCTCTCTCTGTGGTTCTTTTCATTAGTTTCACACTGACATTTGATGAACAGGAGTTCTTAATTTTCATGTAGTCGACCTCATCAATTTTCTCCTTTGTGACTAGCGCGGACAGGTGGACACGGAAGGGGAAGGGGAGGGTGGAATGAATTGGGAGATTAGGTCTGACATAAATACACTACCATGTGTAAAGTAGATAGCTAGTGCGAACCTGCTGTAGAGCACAGGGAGCTCAGCTCGGTGCTCTGTGATGACCTAGATGGGGGCGGGGGTAGGTCCAAGAGGGAGGGGATATAGGTATACATAGAGCTGATTCACTTCATTGTACAGGAGAAACTAACACAACATTGTAAACCAGTTATATTCCAATTAAAAAAAAAATTCTTCCCTAAGATAATGAAGATGTGTTCCTGTATACTTTTCTAAATACTAGGAGTCTTACCTTTCATATTTGTGTTTAACCTATCTGGAAATTTTTTTTTTATATAATGAACAAGAGATCTAATTTTATTTTTTGCATATGGATAGCCAATTATGCCAGCACCTTTTATTAAAAATTCCATTGTTTCCCCACTGATGAAATTCCTCCTCTGGTATCAATCTTATCTATATATGTATGAGTTCTTTCTGGACTCCCTATTCTATCCACTGGTCTACAATATCACACTGTTGTAATTCTGTAGCTTTATAATCTGCCTTGATGTCTGGAAGAGCAAGTCCTCCCACCATATTATCTGTAAGAGAGTTTTGGCTCTACCTGTCTTGGATATTCTACATAAATTTTAGAAGTGGCTTATCAATTTCCCTAAAAAGTGTTCATTCAATTAATCTATTTGACTCTTCCTAAATCAGTATCACACTGTTTTAGTTATTGTACCTCTTTTGTATGTTTTGATATCTGTAGGGCAAGCTTCCTTCATTCTTCTAAAATTCATTTAGATATTCTTATACTTTTGTTCTTTTAGAAGTACTGAGAATTAGTTTATCAAGTTCCATGAAAATTATCTTTGGTTTCTTTTTTAATAATTGCATTGAATTTGTAGATTTATTTTGCAAGAATTGATACTTGATAATGTAATCTTCCCATCCAGATTCTTTTTTACATCCATTACTAAAGTTTTATGGTTTTTGTTATATAGGTCTTGCACATTAATAGTATAAGTGTATTTCTAGGTATATTAAAGCACTCATTTTCACTGTAAATTAGATTTTGTATAGACTTTCTAGTAGATACTATGTATCAGTTCTTTTTATTCCTGTTATTGATTTGTCATTTGTTACTATTAATAACTTTTTCATAAAATTTATTAGGATTTTGAGAAAGGTGGAAATAAATGTGTGTGCTCAGTCAGCCATCTTGAATCCAAAGCATGGACACAGCATTTTTGAGTGAATTTTGGATACAACTTTAAGATCCAGAAATGACAGGGGGAAGAGCATTCCAGGATTAGTAGATAGTATGAGCAATCACATAGGGGTGGGAAAGTGTGTGGCATGTTTGAGGAATGAAGATTAATCTGGTTTAGGTCAAGTAAGGTATATGTAGAGAAGTAATGGAAGACTCTAAAGTAGAAGTTATGCTGTGGAGGACCCTGAATGCCGAGCTAAGCAGTGGAAAATGGCATGTTCTGACATTGCCATATGGCTATTCTCTTCTACATAGTGTAGAGCTTTAGCTACTGTCTCTTTAGTGTAGAGACAGTAGCTAAACAAATATACATCAGAAATACATTATACAGTATACAGTTAAATACATTCAATTGTGAAACATGCAGATACAATAACATAGCAGGATATGTAGGTATGAATAAGAGATTTCTCAAATTATCAAAACTCCCAGGTGTTATTTGCTTTCCAAAATCCATGTCAGACATACTAAATTTCAGCAATATGCCTACTCACCCTTCTAAATACTCCTACCTCCTCCTACTGATGCTCCCTACAATGAAAAACACATAAACATGGAAGAGGGAGCTTTTAAAATTACCTTCTGATCCATTTCTAGGTTCTCTTTCTCCTGTCCCTGCTTCCTTGGAGGTCTTGGACATAGGTTTATCTTCTAAGTGAGTTCTTCATGAAGTTTCCTGGTTTTGAGAGTCCTGACTTTGAAGCAGCGAGTCTCTGGATCTCTGTATTGCAATGAGAACAGCCAAGGGCTTTCATTGTTTTGCTTCTGTTTCCCCTCTCCACAGCCTAGCCCAAAATTGTCCTTTCAACCCACTACCCATAGATATTCAATAGTTATGCAGTAAATTATCAGAATTTACAACAATTTACTGTCCATTGCCAACCAAACTTCGCAAATGAATGGGTCTCAAAAAATGTCAGCGTTAAATTGCTGATTCCTAAAGAATTTCCAACATGAGATATAAAGATAAGATAGCAAAGCTGGCTTTCTTGTGTGGCTTTGAACTTACTCCATAGTCAGTACCTCCAACTCTTCCCCTCACACACAAATATACGTGTGTATGTGTGTGTGCATCTTTGCACGCATATGTGTGTATGTATGTGTATGTGAATTTCTTTCCAGGAAAATGACTTCCCAAATACTAGTTTGAATATATGTCATTACGTTGTTGTTAAAAATAAGGTCTAGAGTTCAAAAATTATTCATTACATGTATTTGTGTATACATGTATATGTAAGTATGAACAGAGAGGCAGCCATAGAATTTACAACATAAAAGGTACATCTAGCTTAGATGACAATTTTTTAAATTGAATATAAATTTCCATGTCCATTAGTGATTGTATGAGCTGGTTTTAGGGGAGGAAGCTGCTGTATCACTTTCTAGTTAGCAAGAAAAGGCTATGTGAAGGAGGTGGCATTTTATGAGGTCCTGTATATGCCAAACCAACCTACCTAAGCCATCCTTTGAGAGTGATTTATTAAATAGTTCTTTAAAAAAAAAAAAAAGGTTAACTAGTTCTTAACGCTCTTTGTGAGGTAATGAGCAGTCTGGGAATGCCTAACTCACTTGACAGAGTTTGAACTAATATCTAACTCACCTTTCCGTCACTGTCAGCGGGACCAGAACAGTTTGTTTTTTAAGAAGGAAAGTGGAGAGAGTTTATCAGCAATGTTTTCATGGTTAGTCACATAACATTGGAAGTTGGAATGTTTGACAATATAGCAATATATGGGCAGGTAAACAGTGGACAATAATTGTCCCATTGATTCTCAAGTGCATTGTAGCCCCAGGAAGACCCTGAAATGCAGGTCTATTCCTGAAATCCAGTTCAGCATGGTATGGGGAGTCTAGCTGACCTATTGAACACAGGTGGTCTGGAGGTCACTGAAAAACTGGGTCAATTCTGTCTTCTCCAGTGACTCAAGATATGCTTTAGGGAGGGCCAAGATGGCATTGCAGATCCTGAATTAAACAGATAATCTCAGATCCAAACTGTGCCTAAATAGGGCACCCTGGAATTATTATTTCAGTAGACAGCTGCCTAGAGTGGGCATGCCTGGTGCTTGGTTACCCCTGAGATTAGTTTGGGTTTTTTAAAAATAAATTTATTTATTTTTGGCTGCAATGGATCTTCATTGCTGCACACGGGCTTTCTCTAGTTGCAGCGAGTGGGTCTCTACTCTTCAGAGTGGTGTGTGGGCTTCTCATTGCAGTGGCTTCTCTTGCTGCGGAGCATGGGCTCTAGGCGTGCCAGCTTCAGAAGTGTGGCACATGGGCTCAGTAGCGCAGGCTCAGTAGTTGTGGCGCATGGGCTTAGTTGCTCCGCAGCATGTGGGATCTTCCCTGAGCAGGGCTTGAACCTGTGTCCCCTGCACTGGCAGGCAGATTCCTTTTTTTTTTTTTGAATTTTATTTTATTTATTTTTTATACAGCACATTCTTACTAGTTATCTATTTTATACACATCAGTGTGTACATGTCAATCCCAATCTCCCAATTCATCCCACCACCACCACCCCCTGCCACTTTCTCCCCTTGGTGTCCATACGTTTGTTCTCTACATCTGTGTCTCTATTTCTGCCCTGCAAACCAGTTCATCTGTACCATTTTTCTAGGTTCCACATATATGTGTTAATATACGATATTTGTTTTTCTCTTTCTGACTTAACTTCACTTTGTATGACAGTCTCTAGATCCATCCACGTCTCTACAAATGACCCAATTTCATTCCTTTTTATGGCTGAGTAATATTCCACTGTGTATATGTACCACATCTTCTTTATCCATTTGTCTGTCAATGGGCACTTAGGTTGCTTCCATGTCCTGGCTATTGTAAATAGAGCTGCAGTGAACACTGGGGTACATGACTCTTTTTGAGTTATGGTTTTCTCAGGGTATATGCCCAGTAGTGGGATTGCTGGGCCATATGGTAATTCTATTTTTAGTTTTTTAAGGAACCTCCATACTGTTCTCCATAGTGGCTGTATCAGTTTACATTCCCACCAACAGTGCAAGAGGGTTCCCTTTCCTCTACACCCTCTCCAGCATTTGTTGTTTGTAGATTTTCTGATGATACCCATTCTATCTGGTGTGAGATGTTACCTCATTGTAGTTTTTTTTTTTTAATAAATAAATTTATTTATTTTTGGCTGTGTTGGGTCTTTGCTGCCGTGTGCGGGCTTTCTCTAGTTGCGGTGAGCAGGGGCTACTCTTCATTGCGGTACGCAGGCCTCTCATTGTTGTGGCTTCTCTTGTTGTGGAGCACAGGCTCTAGGCATGCGGGCTTAAGTAGCTGTGGCTTGCGGGCTCTAGAGCTCAGGCTTAGTAGTTGTGGAGCACGAGCTTAGTTGCTCCGTGGCATGTGGGATCCTCGCCAGCCAGGGCTCGAACCTGTGTCCTCTGCATTGGCAGGCAGCTTCTTAACCACTGCGCCACCAGGGAAGCCCCTCATTGTAGTTTTGATTTGCATTTCTCTAATAATTATTGATGTTGAGCAGCTTTTCATGTGCTTCTTGGCCATCTGTATATCTTCTTTGGAGAAATACCTATTTAGGTCTTCTGCCCATTTTTGGACTGGGTTGTTTGTTTAATATTGAGCTGCATGAGCTGTTTATATAGTTTGGAGATTAATCCTTTGTCAGTTGCTTCATTTGCAAATATTTTCTCCCATTCTGAGGGTTGTCTTTTCGTCTTGTTTGTAGTTACCTTTGCTTTTATGTTTCATTAGGTCCCATTTGTTGATTTTTGTTTTTATTTCCGTTACTCTAGGAGGTGGATCAAAAAAGATCTTGCTGTGATTTATGTCAAAGAGTGTTCTTCCTATGTTTTCCTCTAAGAGGAAGTGTTCTAATTTCATTCTTTTACATGTAGCTGTCCAGTTTTCCCAGCACCACTTATTGCAGAGATTGTATTTTCTCCATTGTATATCCTTGCCTCCTTTGTCATAGATTAGTTGACCATAGGTGCGCAGGTTTATCTCTGGGGTTTCTATCCTGTTCCATTGACCTATATTTCTGTTTTTGTGCCAGTACCATATTGTCCTTTTTAAAAAATTTATTTTTAATTTATTTTTGGCTGCATTGGGTCTTCGTTGCTGTGTGTGGGCTTTCTCTAGTTGTGGCGAGCAGGAGCTGCTCTTTGTTGCAGTGCACAGGCTTCTTATTGCAGTGGCTTCTCTTGTTGCAGAGCACAGGCTCTAGGTGCGCAGGCTTCAGTAGTTGTGGCACGTGGGCTCAGTAGTTGTGGCTCACGGGTTCTAGAGTGCAGGCTCAGTAGCTGTGGCATACGGGCTTAGATGCTCCGTGGCATGTGGGATCTTCCCGAACCAGGGATTGATTCGTGTCTCCTGCATTAGGCGGGTGGATTCTTAACCACTGTGCCACAGGGAAGTCCCATATGTCTTGATTACTGTAGCTTTGTAGTATAGTCTGAAGTCAGGGAGTCTAATTCCTCCAGCTCCTTTTTTTCCCCTCAAGACTTCTTTGGCTATTCGGGGTCTTTTGTGTCTCCATACAAATTTTAAGATTTTTGTTCTAGTTCTGTAAAAAATGCCACAGGTAATTTGACAGGGATTGCATTGAATCTGTAGATTGCTTTGGGTAGTATAGTCATTTTGACAATATTGATTCTTCCAATCCAAGAACATGGTATATCTCTCCATCTATTTGTGTCATCTTTGATTTCTTTCATCAGTGTCTTATAGTTTTCTGAGTACAGGTCTTTTACCTCCGTAGGTAGGTTTATTCCTAGGTATTTTATTATTTTTGTTGCAATGGTGAATGGGATTGTTTCCTTAATTTCTCTTTCTGATCTTTCATTGTTAGTGTATAGGAATGCAAGAGATTTCTGTGCATTAATTTTGTATCCTGCAACTTTACCAAATTCATTGATTAGCTCTAGTAGTTTTCTGGTGGCCTCTTTAGGATTCTCTATGTATAGTATCATGTCATCTGCAAACAGTGACAGTTTTACTTCTTCTTTTGTTAGGTGGATTCTTAACCACTGCACCAGCAGGGAAGTCCCCTGAGATTAGTTTTTTCCAAAATAGAAGCTTGTCCCATAAAACTTCTCTGTGGCTTCCTTTCCTCAAAAGTAAACAAGGGAATTGGGACTGGCCTTTCCCAGTAGGAGTTCTTGAGAATCTTTAGTCTTATAAGTTGGTCCATGAGAAGAGGGTTCCAATGTCAAGAAGTGTGGGAAGTGCTGAGCATTCTAACCCCTCTATGAGATTTGCAGGCACATTCAATTGTAATGGCTCCAAGAAACAGAGCCTCGAAGGAAGAGAAATCTACTGGCTTCTTTGGTTTCTCCTTGCATGTCTGAAAAGTATTCAACCATAGTACAATATATTTAAGTTAATTTTGTCCCACTGAATATACTTTGTGAATCCCGTCGTTAACATTTATTCAGTGTGGCAATTCCAGACCTGCCTTGGTCTAAACAAACCCTGAGGACTGGCACAGAAAAAAAACTGGCACCCAAGGCTGGGAAGAGAGAGTCAGTTTACCAACCTTCCATCTCTGACCTGCATGTCATTTAATTGACAACTAAATGTCTTACTCTAGGAAATCCTTCCCTTGCTTTGGGACCATTTTCCTTATCTGTAAAATGAGCAAGCTGTATGACCCTTTCGGCTCTGCATTGCATGAAATATCTTCCTATGTGTGAGGTTCACTTTAGAACTTGACCTCACCACTGCCCCTTGGGCTGCTGAATGACAGACACCACAGCTAATCTTCCATAAATAGATGTTCCATATCTTGGGTCTCAGGATGAATTTATAGCTGAAGATTGACACATAGTAACTTTCAAACAAGACCAATCTGATCTCCAAAAGAAAACATTTTACACTATGTAAAAACCATTATATTACACTATAAAGCAATGACATATTTTAAATTTAATAAGTATGAATGACAGTCCTGATTTTTATTTAAAAATAAGTTTAAAACTTACCAAGCAATTTCTCTGGACAGGTCAACACCCAAGAGGCATCTCAATGCACTTTAGAGTCATCCCAGGGGCCATTGGGGTTAATAATGACTTTTTACCTAAAAAATGTTTCATTTTTTTTATGAAACCAATAAAAGACATTTCAATGTGATTAGTACATTTCTTGATTGGTTACAGGTGTGCCTTATTTGACCACCCCAGGAGCTTAACAGGGAGCAGAACCATTTCATTTCTCTGTTATTTTGCTTAATTCTGAATGATGACAAAAGGGTCTAAACACCAGCTGATCTAAAAATGAACCTAAGGCTGCAGAGACTGAGAAGGACCAAAAGTAAAATGCAAATCTAATTTAGATGCCAAAGAAAATATGGCTTTCAGGGAAGAACATTTAAAGAAATACCTAAGTCATGGTATTTTCAGGGAGAAAAAGTAATAATAAGAAACTATGAGATAATAAGCTAGCAATGTGTTAATCTCAACTGAGTAACCAAAACAAAATTCAAACCCCATTAGCAGTTTGGAACTGACTTCTCCTTCTTGAAATAAGAAAAGAATAGTTCTACAGATAAGGAGTACGTAAAGAATAGTCCTACATGTAGGGAATAGGTAGAGAATATTAACTCTAAAATGTGCTATTCCCAGAGGCTAAATACCTGCCATCCTTAGCCAGCCAAAGGAATCCTTCCTCCTACCTCAGCTCAATTCACCTTCCTGACTTTCTCTTTCTCCAGATGCACAAAATGAAAATAAACACTGAATTACAAGGCTGACTGTTGCTTTGCCACGCTGCCTAAAGGCCCAGACTGGGAGACTTATCAGAGACCATTTTTGGCATTCAGCTCAAGATTACCCCCAGGTGGTGTTTTATCAATGTACAGTCTGTCCCTTGCCCCTTTGGACATATTCCACCACTTCTAAAGCCAAATCTGCATCTCTGTCCCTGAGGCTCTTTTCCTCAGTACTAAGGGAAGTTGTACTGCCCAGCAAGCTGCAGACCAGAAGTGCCAAGGAATTAACACACTACCCCAAGTCACCAGCTACCACACTCAATAGTGCCTGTCAGGAGTTTTTGTATAAATACCCCATCTCCCTCCCACCTTGGTAGGAATAATTTTGAGGCGTGTGCTTTGCACTGATCCCAGTTTCCCTGAGGCTTAATAGTTCTGTCTTCCCTTCCCTGTATAACATGCCTTTCTTTACTGGAGTTGCTTGTGCTTCTTAAATAAAGTACTTTCACTTAAATCCATCTTCAGCGTCTGCACCTGGGAAAACCCACACTAAGACTCGTTATATCCAATGGCCATTTCACAATGAGGAAGGGAAGTTCTCAAAAACAGGTTATACTGCAAAGGGGCATAGTTGTCAAGGAAAATCTCACCTCCAACATGCTGAAGCTCTCCAAAGGCCACTCCAGTGAGTAAGTCATGATTGCCTCGCCTATGCCTTTGAGCCCCCCTAAAATGCTCCCCTCTATCTTCTCAGCTAATTTGTGTCTAAATCCTTCCTAGAAGCTACATCAAAATGTAACTATACCATTCTCTAGGAGAGTTCCCAAAGTATGGTCCCAGGACCAGCAGCATTAGGATCACCTGGGAACTTGCTAAAAATGCAAATCTTGGGCCCCTACTCCAGCCTACTGAATTAGATTCTCTTGGGTAGGGGCCCAGCATCCTTATTTTAACAAGCCCTCCAAGTGATTCTGATGCACGATGAAATGTGAGAACTACTGTTCTAGGAAGCATTTCCTGTCACCCACAATCTGACTGTAAAAACCTCCAACTCCAGTTCTTACCCTCTTCCACATTTATTCAAACTCTCAGCGCCACCTCGTAAATCTCTCTCATGATGACCTCTTTTCTCCTTCTCCATTGTCACTGCTTTAATTCAGGCCGATCCATACGTCTCACCTGAATTATCAATGCAGTCTCCCAACTGGTCTCCCTGAATCCGTGCCTCCCATCTATTCTCCATCAGCCCTGGTGTGTGTGTGTCTAAAATGCAAACGTGTTGTGTCCCTCTAGTGCTTCAAATGCTTCCATTGCAGTCTGTCATCTAAAGGTAAGTTTAAGATCCTTAGGCTCTTCATGGAAGGCCATTTGTGCTTTGTCTCCTGCCTAACTTTTCCTGGACTTCAGACACACCAAAGTACCTACAGCACACCTCCCCTTTCACTTCCTCAGGTAGTGCCTGAACCATCTCTATCACAGCTACATTCCTTAGGGTCTTAAAAACCCCACAAGTGCCCTCCTTAAACAAGCCATAGCCATGTAAAAAACAACTCTTCAAGACAATATCAAATTTTGGAGGGGATCAGTAGCCTAAAGCAACTCAGGCTGCAGGGGTGAAGAGAAAAGGAGGACGGAGAGGCCAAAGCTAGATTTTTCTCTACTTTTTCAGTTTTCCTCTGGGTAGGTCTTACCCCTCAGGGCCCAGTCAAGCCACTTGTTTTCCAGCCCATTCTGCATTCACTATCTTTGGCTCTAGGACTTATTTTGTCCCTAAACTCTTTGAGATGAATTCCTCCTCCTTAAACTAGAGATAAATGCTTGCCTTGTGTATCACATGGGGCTGGATGAGGCTCAAATGAGAAAACATTTATAACAAGCTTTGAAAGCTCTGAGGTATAGACACAAGACAAAAGTAAGGTATTGCTGTTAAATAACTGAAACAATTACACTAGCCAACATTTAGTGAGCACTAATTATTTGCCAGGCCTAATCTGACTGTAAAATGCATCATTTTATTTAATCCTTTTAAAGCTCCATGAGTAAAATACTATGATAATCCCATTTCACATAAAAGGAAACTTAAGAGGCAGCAGAAATTGCAAACAACTTGCCCAACATTACTTAGAAGTAATGGAGCCAGGATTCAAACCCAGGTAGTGTCACTCCAGAGCCCAATTTCTTAACCCCTGTGTACTACTGCCTCACGAGCATGTCTGTGACTGTGGGGATGTTACATTATCCAAAGGTCCTGACATATTCTAGGGTAGGCCAGTTGAGCTCACTGTACAGGGGTCAATCTATTGCTCTATCGTCCGTCCATCCATCTACCTGCTCACTGGTCATCCATTCATTGTCCTCCATTGGTGGCCAGAGCGGTGAAGAGTCTTGTCCCTGAGGTTGGAGCACCTGAGTGCAAGGATACTAAGAGTGTGACCTTGAGCAAGTAACCTACCTGCTTTGTACCTTGGGTTCCTTTCCTGTAAAATGAGGAAGACATCTGTATTGGCCTCATAAAATTTTCTGCAGATTGAGAGAATTTCTGTAAAAAGGTGAGCACAGTGCCTAATACGTGGTGAGTGTTCAATAAATGTTGGTTCTTATTATTATCATTTCTCTGGGGGCAGTAGCAATGTGGTGAGGTAAAGCAATATTCTCTACCAAACTGTGAAGAATATATTATAGGAGCCATCACAATGTCTCTGGAGAATGCTTGCCGCACTTAGAAAGCTGTCTTGAGCCCTTGAGCTGTCTTTGGGTCATCAGACAAGAGCAAACAGGCTCAAGACCTGGGGTCAACACAGTTTTGAACGCGGAGCTCACTGCTGCAAATAGCAGCCACCTGTGGGCTGGACAGAATGTGTCCACCCTCTGGCAAGGAGTCAGGGGCATGAGGGTGTGAGGAAAACTAAGCCAGAGCAAAGGCAGTGTGTGTGGGCTCAGTGGGCAGAAGGGAAGGAACTAAGCACATTTCAATCAAAAATGGCTTCTTTTCAAGGGGGGTTGTGCTATCTGTGAGGCCCAGCCTCATTTTCACAAAGGGCCTCAAGAGGAGGCCTCTGAAGTTAAGTCTAGTGAGGTTACACAATAGCTGACCAAGATAAACTGACAGGATTAAAATAAGTTGCCGTTCATCAGGGAACTTAAAACTTGGATCCCACTTCCTAGAGTACACTGTAAATTAAGATTTTTAAGTAAGTTCTGCAATTTTCTCATGAATAACATAATTATATTGCGCTCTGTTTTTGTTTTATAAGTTAATTTGTTGATTGAAAACATTTAAGTATCCCATAATATTTATAATCTTGCAATCCTGATACAAAATTTTTTCAAGAGTTGTTTTTTAATAGATTATGAGTCTCCAAAGAGAAAGTGGAACAGGCCAGGCACTGAGTCTCCTGAAGCTTTACATTAACTTTTACAAAATGAACATCAGGATGTGATGGGTGGAATTGTACCCCCCCACCCTTGCCCCAAAAAGGTACGTTGAAGTTCTAAATCCCCAGGATCTGAGAATGTGACCTCATGTGGAAACAGTGTCCTTGAAGATGTAATTAGTGAAGATGAGGTCATACTGGAGTAGCATAGGCCCTTAAAGAGTATGACTGGTGTCTTCACAAAAAGACGAGAAGCACAGAGGAGACTGTCATGTGCAGAGACAGAGAGACACAAAGGAGAAGATGGCCACATGAAGATAGAGGCAGAGACTGGAGTGATGCATCTACAAGCCAAGGAACCAAGGATTACCTGCAAACACCAGCAGCAAGAAGAGGCAAGATTGGATTCTCTCCTATAGCTTTCAGAGGGAGCATGGTCCTGCCAACACCTTGATTTCAGACTTCCAGCCTCCAGAACAGTAAGACAGTAAATTTCTATTAGTTCAAGCCACCCAGTTTGTGGTACTTTGTTACAACAGCTCTAGGAAACTATTACACAAGGTTACATCTTCCCTCTATTTTCACAGCCTCTGTTAGATGGTCCAGGCATCTGTTAGAACAGGATCCCATGTGTTGCCTTATGTTTGTCTTCTCTTATTGGGCTATAAGCAGGAGTGGTGGTGTTTATTCATCTATAACTCAGCACATAATAGTTGCTCGATAAATGCACGTTTGACTGAACGAATGAATCTCAAAGAACCTCTGGGATTCACCTTGGCTGCTGGTCCACCTTCAGCCTCCAGCCCTTGAATACTGAACTATTTTCCAACTTAATAGGTATACAAAGGTGCTAGGTGTGAGAAACCAGGGCAGCAGCAAATGGCCCTGGAGGACATTGTGGGATCTGAGACACTGAGTTGGTCACACAGCCTTGACCTCAGATCTGCCCCTTACCTCTGAGTAGCCTTCAGTCACACACTTTTGGGTCTTTTAAAAAGTAAGTTTATTGCCTTACTGATTTGCCTGGGAAACAACTCCTTGAAACTAAAAATGAGTATCACTTCAATGTCCAGTGTACATGTGGGAGATATTAGCTGTAATTCAGTGTTTCTGCTTCTCCATATATAATGCACACACATGTGAACACACACACATACACAAGTACATGTGTATGTAGGTGTGTGTATAAATTTCTGATGTTGGTGTCAACAGTCTTTGAGTTGATATTCAATGACTTTTACAATTAGGCTACTGTAATGATTACTACACAACCATTGGTTGAAAATAATCATGTTATCATTAAACATGTCAGTTCTAGAAAGATGAAATACGTAACAAAAGGAAAAGAAATGGTAAAACAGAAATCAATTCATTAAAGGTTATGTGTTTTCAGAAGTATTGGACATTTTAAATTCTTCAAAATGTATAACTTCAAAGATACCCAATTTATACCTCACTAGGAAAAGTTGTATTTTGTTATTTACCCCTAGATGCAAACTGAGTTATTTCTAACAGAACCATCATGATTTGAACACTGGAACCATCCAGTCAACCTCAATAGTTGCCCAGAGGATCAGATGGAAAAGAGAACGACTACGTGCTTACCATCTGTTTCCCATATGCCTGAGAAAAGATCCAGAAAAATCCAAATTCTCAGGACAACTGGCCTTCAAATCAGTCACCAGAGAGAGAAATGCTTCCTGCCGCTGGCTAAACTGACCACACTGCAGTAAATACACCTCGTGTTCAATGGTCAGAATCTTGATTGTCTTGTACAGTGGTATAAACGGTATCAGAAAACTGAGAGAACTCTGACCCATCTAGGTGCACACCTACCCACACAGGTGTTTTAGATGTGACACTTGGTTACCACGGGCCTTCCTTTCTCTGAATCGACACTCTGGCCTGTCTACCTGCCAAGCAGTGTGAATTTCAATAGTTTGCCAGAGGGTTAAAGAGACTGTGGCTTTTAAACTGAGATATGTTAAATACATTAAAAACAGTTTTTTTGTTTGTTTGTTTGTTTTTTTAATCTTTTGGCCATGCCACCCAGCCTGTGGGATCTTATTCCCCCACCAGGGATCGAACCCACGTCCCCTGCATTAGAAGCTCAGAGTCTTAACAACTGGACAGCCAGGGAAGTCCCTGAAAATCAGCTATTGTTATAGACCTGAGAACACTTTTTTTTTTTTTTTTTTAACATTTAAAAATACTCTACCTGATCGTGGTCTTTTGAACATGGTCTTTGAGGCCCTGGGTGGCTGGAAGGAGTTTTCTTGGGGTTACCCTAGGAATAGCTGACAGAATTTCTCCATTTTTCCCCCTCCTTTACATATTGGATTTTGCTCCTGATAAACCAGGCAGAATTTGGTTTTTCATTTTAATGCATTATAGTAGTTACTCAGTAAATATTTATTGAATGTTCCAATAGATTCAAAATATATGTGCTTAGTGAATTTTGGATTAACAGATGCTAAATGATGTCACTGCTTATGAATGCAAGCCAGACTAAAAAGACCTAGTCAACAAAAGCTGTAGGAATGACACACGGGTGACAACTTTCCTCTTGGTACTGCCTTATGGGTATTTCATGCAGCATGGGCTAGTCCTCTTGGGGAAGAGAGGAAACTCAGAGGTGTTGAGGTCCTTTCATGACTTTTAACAGCTTCATGTAAACAGAGAAACCAAGCTAAAAAGCAATCAAACTCCTCAATCCAATGTGGCTGAAACCACAGAGGACCCTGAGGCTGTTTGGGAGATATGAGGACCCCAAAGAGATCTGGGTCAATACCCAGTTCCTATCAACACTACCTCAGTAGATTCCCTCTCTTTAAATAATTTATTTATTTTTATTTTTATTTTTTTAAATTAATTGGATCCCTCTTTGAGATCCACCCTCAGCAATGCCCAGAGGCCAGATGCATTCTGGATGGCATCTCCCTTTTGTGCTAGCAGGACAACAGGAAGGCATGCCAACCCGAGCCCTAGTGAAAGCCTTCAAGGCTGAGGTCCTGAACGTTTCCTCTGTTTGCTGGCCACATAGGTTCCTGAACTTGCCACCATGCCTATTTTACAATTTTCAAAAATCAAAATATGTAGCACTGGGCTTCCCTGGTGGCGCAGTGGTTGAGAGTCCGCCTTCTGATGCAGGGGATATGGGTTCGTGCCCCGGTCCGGGAAGATCCCACATGCTGTGGAGCGGCTGGGCTCGTGAGCCATGGCTGCTGGGCCTGTGCATCCGGAGCCTGTGCTCCGCAACGGGAGAGGCCACAGCAGTGGGAGGCCCACGTACCGCAAAAAAAAAATATATATATAGCACTTTTATTAGAGCTATTCTTAACATGCGAATGTATACACATGTACACACACACAACCAGGGCATATAATTAGTGCAGATGATATACATAGGCTCATGAACGAAGCTTGTGCTGGAGACATTGCTGGACCAGCAAGTACGACTCTGCCCCACCAAAGCATTCATCCAGTGAATATTTATTGAGTGCCAATTAATGTGCTAGGAATTGTGATGTGGATATGGCGATGACTGAAAAGGACAAAGTCTCTATCCTCCTGAATTTACATACCAGTGAGGAAGACAGATAGTATACAGGGGGACAGATCAAAGTTCTAAGAGGAGAGGGAAGGGCGGCAAGGCAAGCTTGTCAGGAGAGCCACGGAAGCTCTGTGATACGGTGAAGTTGGAGCACAGGCCTCAAGGAAACGAGAGTGAGCCATATGAGTGTCTGAGGGAGACCATTCTGGGCAGAAGAAACAGCAAATATAACGGCCCTGAGGGAGGGATATGCCTGACTTATTTAAGCAAAAGCCAAGCCAAGGAGGCTGGAAGGGATTGATGGAGGAGATTAGCATGGAACCCTTCAGGAACACATTAGAGTCAGATCCCATCGGCCCTGATCATGCTTTTGGAAGGTTATGAGTCAGGGAGTGACAGCCACGTGCACTGTGGTCCACATCGATAATCCTGGAAAGGGCGTTAGTTCTGACGATTGGGTGTCTTGCACAGACTTTTCAGAGGTGGCCAGAGGGCCACCATTCCTTGCAGAGGGTAAGTTCCAATCCCAGTCTCTTGGAGCTAATTCAGGAGTGGGCATCATTCTGCCCACTGTTTCTCTCCTTCCTCCTTCTCCTCCCACTCAGGAGCTGTCCCTCCTCAATAGACTTCTAGGAAAGGTAAACTGCGGAGAGGAGACAAAATGCAAACCACGAGTCTTTCAACTTGGTCCAAATGTAGGTAAGGAAGGGCGAACCGACAGCTGATCTGAGGTCTGGGAAGTAGCTGATCCGTGTCCATCATTAGTATCTGCCCTTTTTGCTTTAGATTCGTGAATCCAGTCCCAGCCTGGCTCTTTTTTACTCATTTATCAGTTTATTTTATTCTGTTATTTCTTTTCTTTGTTTTAGAGGGCTTGAACTTGCCCCTCTGGAGAGTAGATGTCCACATGCTTCGGCCCATGCAGCCAGGCCCCCGGGAGACACCAAGGCCAGGAAAGCAATGGTTTTACTTCTTTGCTTTCAAAAGGTTGTATTGAAATAAAGACCGAAGATAATATGGGAACAGCTTCTGCACAACACATAATTATTTGGCTTAGCAAATATTTTAAAAATAAGCCAGGAAAGTATAGGCACTGCCATTGACTGCCCCTGTGTTCTCACAGAGGAGAAAATACAAGGGAAAAGGGAAAGGTGGGATGTGATAGGGCTTCTCTCTTCATTCTAAATAGTGAACTCAGAGTTTGAAAAACACAAGATGAACTGGAAGCCATTCTCTTGCCAGCCTCCTGCCTTCACTCATAAACTTCACAATTTCTCCAAGGAGCCCTACCATGGCCACTTCCCCCGCCCACCTCCCTCCCCAGCCTCCCTCTCTCACCTCCAGCACCTCTCACCTCTCAGCACCACTGGAGATGGGAGGGAGCTGGGAGAAGCAGTTTTTCCCTGTTACACATGGACTGAACAGCTCTGAGAACCAAAATAGAATGAAAGTCCCCACGCCTGGAGTGAGATCCAATCTCCTGCATCGGTCTGCTTCCTGCCCCTCCAGGCTCACTTCTCCCCAGAGTGGGCTCCAATCCCCTTGGCCTTCTTCCTGGGAGCTCCAGGCTTCAGACCTACTGTGACCCCTGCCTGGAACATTCTTCCCCCAAATAGTCACTGGGCTCCCTTCCTCCCATCATTAAGCTGCTGCCCAAATAGCACTTCCTTCCACCATGTGCCGGCCAGCGCTTGCCAGCCCAGCCACTCTCCATCACATTGCCTTGCTTTATTGTCCCTCGCGGTGCTCATCACCAACTAGCCATCACCATGTATTTGTCTATTCATTATCTGTCTCCCTCCCCGGGAAACAGGCACCTCGAGAGCAGGGACCTCGGGAGTTGCTCCTGGCTGTGAAATTGTCCCTGGTGTGTGAAAGGTACACAACAAACTTCAATGAGTGAGAACAGGATTAGAATTTTTGTGAGTATAATACACTAGAAATTACTTCCCAGTTTATGGCATTCATTTTAGAAATGAGAAAAATGAGGCCCACCCAGAGAGGTCAACTGACTTGCCCGAGGTTACACAGCCACTTAGCAGCAGAACCTGGGGCTAGAAGTCCAGGGGTCCTGATTCTCCTGGGCCAATGTTCATCCTACCAAACCCAGCTGCCTTTGATTCATTTATATCCTCTCTCCCCCTCTCTCCTTCTTTTCCTTATAACGAACCACAAAGGAAATCTCAAGTTAATGATATTCATTAAGTTATTTCCTGCCTTAACATTTTGAGCCAAGAAAGGAAGGAAGTTTAGAGCTACTGAGTAAACATCGGTGCTAAGGCCTGCAAGAAAGGGATTCCTACCAAATTTGATAGATGAGGACACTGGCCATCAGAGAAGGTAAGGAAGATGGCTATTTAGCTGCAGCGCTGACACCAGAGCCCTCTCTCCTATGTGTGTGGTTGGGCTCCCATGTCGAACCGCCAGCATCAGACTCTGTGTCTCCTTTCGAGTATCCCTGTCACTGTGATGCCTCTGGAGCCGTAGCCTCTCCGATTCTTAATGAGCCACTGAGCTGTCCCTCATCAGCTTTGTGGCAGCAGCCCTACCTTTGATTCAGGGCTCAGGGTATGTGTGTTGGGGGTTGAGGGGAGCGTGTGGGCAGAGAGGTATTTCCTGGAATGATAGCTCATCTGGATGCCCATCCTCTGAGGGTTCCATGGACTGAGGTAAACTTGAAGATAGTCACCTTTCCCAGGAGTCACTCTCATCCTCCCTCATGCGTTAACTCACAGGCAACAGAAAGAGCAGTTGGATGTTCTAAGCTAGAAAGCACTAGGCAAAACCACCTTTGAAAGTAACAAGCCCAGCTAGCACTGAGCAAATGTAGGCTCGGACGTGCATGTTCAAGCACCAGAGTGAACCAGCCGGTCCTGGAGTGGTGATCTGACTTGGTCTTCTCTTCTTCCTCCCCTCAATACCACAGACATACACACACACTCTCTCTCTCACACACACAGAGTTTTAGTTTTTGTTCAGAGGTAGGCAACCTCAGAGTTGGAACTTGGAAACACAGTCATAGGTTAATATTATGTGGAAGAGGGATTAGACAGAATCCCTGAGCAGCTCCAAATGGCAGAATGAGGCTCAATGGAGGGCGAGGGGGGTCACAGAGGTAGACTAACATAGACAGAGACATTCTTATAACTAGAGCTGTCTGACGAAGGAGCAGCCTGCTTGGTGAGGTAATAGTTGCTGTAACTCAAAGGGTATGGAAGACGGCTGTACAACCTCTGATTAGGAATGCTGGGGGGCCCTCGGCATCCCACAGTCCTTCCAACTCTACGACTCTAAGAGAACTTGAAATAGTTTGCTTACTGTCAACTTTCGTTGAATCATTTGCTGAATCATCATTTCCTAAAGTCACTGTGACTCACACATGGTTCATAAGCAAAGCTTTTATCTTCATACCCCAAATGCGTTGTTTGAATCTGTAAGAAAGAAGATAAATTTATAAACAGGGGGTTCATTTTTTGCCTTTAACTTACATATATTTCTATATTTTAACTCTCTCCTGTGATATATTTAGAAAGAACATCACTACAGATAGTATGCTTGGACGGCACAGTCAAAATGTCCTCAAAACCCAGGGCGTCAAAATTCATGTCCTGCTCTCTGAACCAGCCAGATAAACCCTATTAGCCTAGAAATCTCTGCTTAGCACCCCAGACTCAGTTTATACCTGTCTGGGGCGACAGAGAGAACTCACTAACCTTCTTCTTAAACAAGTAGGGAGGGCTTCCCTGGTGGCGCAGTGGTTGAGAGTCCGCCTGCTGATGCTAGGGCACACGGGTTCGTGACCCGGTCCGGGAGGATCCCACATGCCGTGGAGCGGCTGGGCTCGTGAGCCTGCGCACCCGTGAGCCTGCGCGCCCGTGAGCCTGCGCGACCGGAGCCTGCGCATCTGGAGCCTGTGCTCCGCAACGGGAGAGGCCACAACAGTGAGAGGCCCGCGTACCGCAAAAAAAAAAAAAAAAAACTAGGGAAATATTGTCCATTTCCATTGTGAACCTGCCGTGTGACCTTGGGAAAGTTACTAGCTTCTCCAAGACTCGGTTTCCTCATGTGAAATATAGAGATTACAACAGTACCTGGCATACAGAGTTACTGTTAGCACTAAATTAAATAATACATGTAATATACTTTTTGCAATACAGGACACATGGTTAAAAAAAAAAGGTTAGCTACTATTATTATTCTTAACTTCATTGAACTTTATTAGAAATTACTATAAAGTGTGTATATATATAAAAAAGAATGAAATTTTGCCATTTGCAACAACACGGATGGACTTGGAGGGTATTACACTAAGTGAAATAAACAGAGAAAGACAAATACTGTATGATATCACTTATGTGTGGAATCTAAAAAATGAAACAAACTAGTGAGTATAATAAAAAAGGAAACAGACTCACACATATAAAGAACAAACCAGTGGTTACCAGTGGGGAGAGGGAAAGGGGGAGGGGCAAGATAGGGGTAGGGGATTAAGAGGTACAAACTACTATGCATAAAGTAAATAAGCTACAAGGGGGACTTCCCTGGTGGTCCAGTGGTTAAGTCTCTGAGCTTCCACTGCAGGGGGCGCAGGTTTGATCCCTGGTCCGGGAAATAAGATCCCACATGCTGCATGGTGCGGCCAAAAAAAAAAAAATGCTACAAGGATATATTGTACAATACAGGTAATATAGCCAATATTTTATAATAACTAAAAATGGAGCATAACCTTTAAAAATTGTGAATCACTATAGTGTACACCTGTAACATGTAATATTATACATCAACTACACTTTAATAAAAAGAATTTTTTTAAGAAAAATACTAAAGAATTATGCCCTAAAAATCTCTTTCATGTAAAACAAGTCTGAAGATAAGCAGTCTTGGGCTAGTATGCAGCTTCCAAGCATTATAAACCCAGTCTCCTTTTTTCTCTAGAAATTTTAGCATGTGATACCCATTCTCAAATCACCTCCTGGTCCAAGATGGTTGCTAGAGCTCAAGCCACTTCATCTGCTTTCCAAGTAGCAGGAAAAAAGGGGAAATATAAACATGCATTTTCCTAGAGTCCCCCAGAACATTTCTGCTTGTATCAATATTTTATAGGCCGGAACTCATCCACATGTTCACACTTAACTGCAAAGGAACTTGGAAAAAGTAATATTTAATTCGGAGCAGTAAGAAGCTCAGCTAAAAATCAGGGTTAGATTACTAAGGAGGAGAGGAAAAGATATCAGAGTAACTAGCAGTTTCTGCCAGGAGAGGAAAAGATATCAGAGTAAGTAAATAGCAGTTTCTGCCAAAACCTCCAACCTCACTTCCAGCCGAATCTGCTGGCCACTCGCTTTCACTGGTCCTGTCTTTCAGAGGCTCACCTGCTCAGTGTCTCCCAAATATTGCTCTTGTGTGCCCTTGTGCATCATTCCTCCTGGCTTGGAGCACTTCCCAGCTTCACTTCACTACTCTGAGGCCTCCTTTTTCAAGGCTTCTGTCAGGGCTCTCCCCATCCACAGAGCATCCTGATGCCATTTTCCACTGTAATCCAGAAAATGCCACCCCTGTGTTTTACCTTGTTATCTGAAATTTACCTCTACAATGATCATGTGAATCTGTCTGTCAGGCATAGGGCCGATTTTGTTTTTAATCAAGTTCCTGGCAAAATAAGTTTCTTACTTACTGTAAATATTCAATATATATTTGTTTCTGTTATCAATGACAGTGATGGACAAGATCTGGACTCAAGAGTTTAAAAGTTTGAGGAATTATTCCAGCTGGTCAAATTCCCTTTGCTCCTGTGTGTAGATTCATGAAACTAACCCTCCTTGGAGTTAGTTTCCAAAGAAAGATAGAGAAGATTTAGGGAGTGGCAAAATTTATATAAAATTCACAGGGAACATTTTTAAAAGTCTTTATAAGCCCTTTTTATGGATAAAGTCAAGGCTTCCTGGATAGTTTCTGGTCTCTGTTTAACTTTGCAAAGGCTACTGAAGCTCTTAGAGTTTCATTAGACAATCTAATGAAGTCTGACCCTCCCATTACACAGATGGGCAAAGTGAGATAAACTAAGCCTAGAGATAAAATGTCTTGGCCCAGGTAGTGCCAGAACTAGGGGACTGTTTCCAGATACGCTCCAGATCCCTTACCACTAAGCCACAGCACAATGACAGAGGATCTTTGTTTCCATTTCTAAAGAAATGAGATGATTAATCACTCTGCTGTACCCATCGCTCTCCTCTAGACTCTCTGTCAGCAGCCCAGATTCAGACTCTCCAATCAATTGAGGAATGCCAGTTCTAAGGAATTTACATGCTAAACAAATCCAGACTTCTGAAGGCCTTAAATTAGAAATGGGGATTCCAAATCTTATCCTAGCCTCCCCTTCCAGCCTTTTGGTCTCTGTGGAGCATTCCCAATATCTAAGCAGACAAGCCATTTTATTGCCTTGTCATATTTAGTTTAGAACTTGCTGTTGTGCTGTGTTTTCTTTTCTCAGATCTAGTCCGAACACTAAATAGGAAGGTGACATCAAACAGTTGGGCAAACACAGCTGTCGGAAGCTGCCCCGAGCACTCTGGGAAAGCAGTTGGTCCCCCTCCAGTAACACGCAGGGGCAGGCTGGCACTGAAAGGTCATTGGCTACCAAATAGCAAGCTCACTCTGAGGCGCCTGAGATGTGACAGTTGTTTGGAGTCCATTAATGCTGATTTTACTCAAGAGTTTGTTGTTTTTCAGGGCGACCATGGATTATTATGACTACTAACATTTGCTGTTTATTGAGTGTCTATGGTGTAAACAGAAAAGGGAATGTGTCCATTTTCAAGAAGCTGGCAAACACGCTACATGTGGGCTGGGAAGGGGGTACATTTCGTTCTGGCTGATCAACAGATGGTCCCACAACAGCCCTTGGAGGCCTCACAGGTCACACAAACCCACTCCTCATTCCCCACCTGGGCCACGGAGGTGCTGGGACCTTCGAGGGCAGAGGAGGTGTGGAGTGGGGGAGGGGAGTGTTGGGCATAAGCCCGAGTCACACATTTCCAACCTCTTTTATTTCCAGAGAGCCACATGGGCATAAATTGCAGCCAAGACAGTGAAGTCTCCTACAGTAAATGCAAGTAACCACAGACAATAAGGAGAACTCAAAAATGCTCATTCTGAAAGACTCCAAAAAATGACTCCAAGCAGATTCTTCACAGCACCATGGGTTTTATTGAAAAGTGGAAGGAACTCTAATATCTTCAAATCCAGTCTCCCTGTCCTCCACACAACAGTCCTGTCAGATAAATTTTAGTGTCCGTTTGAACCATTCCAAGGTCTGGGATTCCTCAATTTTGTGAGGCAGGTTTATTAGTAATGCCCCGCTTTGGTTCTGTAATTGTTCAATGGGAAATCTTTGAGTGGCAAGGACCCAGACTAGAGTAAGAAAGTAAGAAAGAATCAAATTCTGCAGAGTTCTGTAACTTAAACAATACCATAAACAAAGTCAAAAGAAAACTGGTAAAAAAAAATTGCGATACGTACGAGAATGGGTTGAATTTCCCTAATATAAAAAAGCACTTGTATAGCAACTTGAAAAAGGAATCAAATTTTAAAAGAGAAAAGGCTATGAATAGGCAGTTCACAGGATAAAAAAGGACCAATAAGCAGATGAAAAGAGCTTTTATTGCACACATTAGAAAATTGCAAATTCAAGCAATAAAATGCCATTTTTCACCAGTGCTTGACTAATGTCAAATCATCTGACAATACCCAGAATAGGGGGAAACAAACACTCTCATACTTCTTGAAGAGCAATTTGGTTATGACTATTGAAATTTAAAATGAACACAACCTTTGAAATTTAGTTCATAAGTATACTTTTGTAAGTGCACAGAAACATTTTCAGCAATATTTGTAATAGAGGAATTTTTGCAATAGGAGAAAGTAAACAATTTAAATGCCCATTGATAAGAAATTGGAGTAATAAACTGAGGTACATCTAACATGGAATATTCAGAGCTGTTAAGTCAAATGAGGTAGCTCTACATGGGTAAATATAAAAAGATATCTAAGACATATTAAGTGAAAAGCACAAAGTGTGGAAATGTGTATATGAACTTATGTATGTAAAAAATTATATATGCTTGTATGGTCACAGAAATTTCTGCAAGAAGACACAAAGTATTAGCAGTAGTTACCATTTATTTGAAAATTAAAATATGCAAAGGCAATACTGTATTTTATCTCTGGATACATGCATATATAGCAAGTAGAAAATACACTGGAGCTCAGACATAATAATATAGTTTAAGAGGGAAAGAGAAATGAAACTGGCAAGGGCCCCTTAAGAACTTAAAAATATATTTTAATATTTTGTTTCATTATAAGTATTTGAAGGGGAGAAAAAGAAATAAAAAAGAAGACTCATTTGACTCAAAACACCTGTTAACCTTTATAAAATCTTTTAAAATAATCAGTGAGACAATGATGACTCATTTTTTATTTTTAATGTGAAAGCCTGTAGCGAGTATGGATTAACATTTCCTTGGAGAAATTGGATCTACTTGGTAGAACATTCTTGTGCTAATCTTCTTTGTTTACCAGATTTTTCTATTAATATAGGCTGAAATGAACAGTTGTGCTTTCATGGCGTGTTTCCGTTTGTTGTCAAACACAGCTGATATTTTATCAAATTAGCAGCTTTCTTTGTGCTGGGGAAAGAGTCTTACCTTCCTCACCCCACTAAGGAAACCTCTCACCAAAATTATTGGACCTTTTGTAAATCATGGATCTCCAACAAAATATTACTGGCAGATATTATTTGAAACTTGCAAAGAACGGGTCTTCATTTTCAGGAGAAGTCAACATGTTAGAACTGTTCACTCTGGACTGTGGGCTGGGTTCTCAGATCTGGGCTGCTGAATTCTCAAATATCCATAAACGTGCTCCTGCTTACAGATCTCCACTGACGCCTTTGGGAACTCTCTGTGCAAAACGATTCAGAATCCACTACCCAGATTGCTCTGTAAGAGCAAAGAGGTGGGCTCAGTGACTTGGCAATAATTGCCCTATTGTCCCTCTGATTCAGGAACTCACAGTGACAAGAGATGATAATGGCATTGAGGGATGAAACGTAACATGGGTGGGAGACATTTCTTGCTTTGGATACCAGTAAGTGGCTTACCTCTTTATACTACGCACATTTTACTCTCAGAGTATTACAACTGAGTTTTAAATACACATAATGGATTTTTCTCCCAAGCACTGTGCCATGGATGAATATTATCTAGTGAGACACTCATCTAAAAGTCACTTTTTTAGGAGACAATTTCCTACCCAGAAAACTGGTTAAAACTCTTCAGTAGACAGCCTAACTGGCTGGTTCTAACTCCCTAACTGGAAGCATGCTTGGCCACAAATTAGCCAAAGGAAGTTTTAATCATAAGAAGAAAAATCACCAAAAAAAAATCAGCGTTACATACTCTGTTACCAACAAACCCCAGAAACAGTATGTTTCTGCAAGATCTCTGATGGTGTCTGGATGGATTCCATTCTGAGATACTCCGCTGGCAGAGAACTTTCCGGCAAAGACTGCTGTCCACTGTCCTCCCACCCATACAGCAAGCCTGTTGTTCTTCTGCTGTCCTCTCTGCACTCGCTCTGCGGCATCTGGAAGGCAAGGGCTTTTGCACAGATGTCCATCTTGCTCCTCTTCCAGTAGCCTTACTCATCCATTAGGGCACGCTAGGTCTCCCTGTTGTTCCAGATGCTAGCGGGTGAATGAAGCCTCAGGTATACTGTTGACTTGGCCAGTAGGTACAGCTCCTCTCTGCAGCTCTCAAAATGAGCCTTTCTTCATCTGAAGCTTTGCATTACTTTTATCATGTAACAGCTACCACATATGAAGCCCTAGTATGCTCTAGACCTCACTGTCCAGTACAGACCTCACTGTCCAGTATGCTCTAGACCTCACTGTCCAAGAGTCACATGTGGCTACTGAGCACCTGAAATGTGGCTAGGTCAAACTGAGATGTGATAACAGTGTAAAATACACAATGGATTTTTAAGACTTAGTACAAAAAAATGTAAAATTTCTCATTAATAATTTTTATGTTGACTACGTGCTGGAATGATAAGATTTTGGATATACTGGGTAAATAAAATACACTATTAAAATTAATTTTACTGTTTCTTTTACATGTAACCACTGAACAATTTAAAATTACATATGTGGCCCACATTATACTTCTATTGAATGGTGTTACTCTGGACGCACGTTCATTCATCTATCCATCCTTCAAATATTTGAGTGCCTATACTAGGGTTCAGGCACTAAGGCAGGTGCTAGAGGCATGGTGGGGTTTGTGAAGTACTCAAAGCCTTTGCCCTCATGGAGACAGATAGTAAATAAGCAAGCAAAAAGATGAATAATCACAAAACTGGGTAAGTGTGATGAAGAAACAGCCAGAGTATCACAATAGATAATAGCAAGGGTCAGAGGGCGAGACCTATTTACCTAGAGTGGCCAGGGAAGATCGCACCAAGAAGGTGACACTGGTGTTGAGACCGGAGTGGGATGAGCCAGACACGTGAAGAGGATGAGGAGGACTTCAGAAGACAGAAGGGTGTGTACGGACCCTGAGGGTCCTGGAAAACTGTCGGAGGAGGGCGCCATTGGACACCACACAAGGCGGCTCATGGAAACATGCAGGCCTAATAGGTCAAGATAAGGAGTTTGGATTTTATCCAGGGGGAAGCCAAAGAAAAGATTTAAGTAGGGTGGTGGCTTGATCCATTTTATGCTTAAAATACCTTCTTTTGGCAATTGTATGAAGAATGGATTGGAAGTGACAATGGAAGATGCTGTATGTGTAAGAGGCACTTGCAGTAGTCCAGGTTAGAGGGGGTGGTAGCTTATTCTAAGGTGGTGGCAGTACAAAGTACTCAGTGTATTTCACTTGTCCCCAAGTCCTCCAGGTTTTTGGGCTCAAGGGGATACAAAGTCTCCAAAATGCAAATAAATGGATAACTAGGAGAGTCCAGCTCCCTTCCTAATATTTCTGAGAAGCGCCAGAGAGGAAGTTACATTTTCCTGGTGGTTCTTCTCACCACTTGCTCCCAGTCCCTAGACACAACTCTTGATTCCCTATCGACATCCTGTGGCCTGCCCCAGCCTGCTCTGAACATGACCTTCCACTGATTCCTTAAGGCAGTGTTAATACAAATCTAAGGAAGCTGCAAAGCTTCTCTGAAGGCACAGGAAAGGGTAACAAGAAACTGGAGCACCAAAGAAAAAGCAGCCATCACTTTATTATCTACTATGCCCGTTGGGAAGAGCACTCTGGGCTTATTCCCCCATTGCTTTTTCCTCTAGTCCCAGGGTCGAAACTGCTTTCCTTGGGTTTCAGGGAGAAAATTTGAAAGTCTCACTGCTTCTTTACTCAGAGCAAGCTACATTTATACCCACTATATCCCAACCTCTCTGATCCAGTTGGGTCTGTACTTTGCCTCTCAGAAGTAGGTGGCCCATCAATATGCTTTCCTAATCAAAAGGATAAGTTTTCCTCTGTTGAGGACGGTTCATGTGGAAGCATCTGAAATTAGGTTTTTAAATTACATTTTCTTTCCTCCACACTTGTATGATCTCATTTAATTCTCATTACAAAGTAGACATTATTCCGATTTTCCAAAGAAAAGTGAAGCTAAAAGAGGTGGCTCAGAGGTTAATTTGCTCCAAATTACACAATCAGTAAGGGATGGAGAGACGAGTCAAAACTGAATCCAGCTAAAACCCTGGCTGGCCACCACCAGCCTACACTGCCTCCCCTGCAGAGATGGGGACCAAGGTCAAGGTCAGTTTTCTCCTCACAGCAGGGCCACTTGCTTCCCTCCCTTTTGGAAATCCTTTTTGCCTAGATGTCTAGAAATTCAAGGACACATTTTGTAGAATCTGTGTGTCTTTCCTCAGTGAGTGGAGGAAACAAATTCCCAGAAATGGGCAGAGGGAGGTAAATATGTAGATAAGAGGGCAGGAAAATCAAGAAATTAACACCTCATAGCCTTGACTGTTTTTTCAAAAAATTATGAAGCAAGGTTGTCTGCTGAGCTTGGGGAAAGGAAAGTAAGGAAAATGGTAGAGGAGAGCTGAGCTGTCCACTGAAGTGTTGCAATACCTCATGTGGGCAAGAAGGGGCACCTGCTGTGGGTGGAGTTAGGTGCTTCAGGAGACACTCTACAAAATGGGATTCCTGTCTGTTACTCGGCTATTAATGCATCCACCATATCAGGGTAAAGGCAATTCCACTGTACTCTAAGAGACAAAAATCTCACCCTGACCAATGGAATGACATTTTAATACCAAGCACTTTGGAAAGTTCCTGGGGTTAGCAAGGGGTCTGGGGATTAGCTATTCAAAATTAGCTACGTTGCCATTTTGAATAGGAAATCCTCTCAGAAATGCCTCTCATATCATATCCTACAGGCAGCTGTGTCAAAGTCTGCTCTTCAACTCTGAGACCTTCCCCTTTCCTAAAATTTTTCCTTGAGTCTCAAGAGGGCTCTTTTGAAAAGTGCATCTTCATATTATCAGGTCCCAGATTCTTATTTAGAAGTAGGAGTTTTCTAATATAAATTCTCTTGAACCTCTCTTGAACTCTTCCCCAAATCCTCTGCATGGAGTTGTTGGGCCAGTGCCTGTCATAGACACCACAAGAACTGGGCCACAGCCTTTGGAGGAAATGGCACCATTATCTTAAATGAGAGGAAAACTTTCCTTTTGGAGACTACCCCCAACATTGAATCTTGGCTTGGCTTTTGCAAAACCATACCCAAAACGTTTCATTTTAGAAAAAATTCACATTAGCATTGTTTGGCATTATTTTCATTCTCTCTCCTCTTCCTATACCTGTTGTCTTCATTTCTGTTGCATGTGAACTTGTTCTCACCATGAGACAGCTCAGCTGAGAACATTAATTCAAATAAACATGTCAATGTCACTCTAAAATAATGAGTCCAATGCTAGTACACTACGTTGACATGTACCACTTAGGAAATGTTGTATTCTGGGGAGTAGGGGCAGAATATGGTTGTTGTGATTGAATAAATACATGTGTGTCCTTAGTTTAGCCTTATTTACAATAAAATCCAAAATTTCCCCCGTGGTTACAAGGCCATAGGTAGTATGACCTTTCACTATCTCAGACCTCATCTCCCATCCAAACCTTGTGGATTCTACATCCTACAAAATATTTTGAATACGCAAGTTTTCCTTTGAAGCTAAAGCCTCTTTAGCCACGTCTTTTGGCTCACCTTATCACAGCTCTGCAATGCAACCCACTTATACTGCACTACTTTTGTTCTCCTTATCATACTTTTATACCTCCTTATCTTTCACATGTTTTCTCTGCCTCAAATCATTTCCTCTTCTTCCCCTGGTTAACTTTCACTCTTCTTTTAAGACACAGCTCAAATGCCACTCTCTCCCCAAAGCCTTCCTTGACCTGTCCCCCAGTCCGAGTTAACTGAGTTAAACGTATTCTTTACTGCCATACTGTAATCATTTGTCAACTTGTCCAAATGCCCTACATGACAGAGAGAGTTGTTGTCTACCAAATCCCACTCATTGATTGTGATACAGTGGTGACCAGGAAGTGGCTCTCCAGCCAGGGACTGTATTTCCCAGCCTCCCTTGGATCTTGTGGTGGCCATGTGACCAGCTCTTGCCCATGGAATATGATCAGAAGTCAGGCATGCCACTTTTAGGGCTGAGGCCTTTAAGAAGGAGACATATCTCCTCCATGCTCTGTCCCCTTCTTCAGCCTTGATGCAGTTAACAGCAAGGCCTTGGGGATGGTAGAGTCACAAGACGGAAGGACCTGGCCGTCAAATTGGAACACCTGCCTTGGACAATTATGGGAGAAATAAACAACTTCAAGGAATCTCTGACTTATTTTGGTTTACAGGTAGATAGGTAAATCTGTAGAAAACCAGCCAGTTGAATTCAGCAGCATCTGATCATTTTATAGGATTTTTGGTTCAACAGACTTATTTAGGTGGTTCCAGTATTTGAAGGAGGAAAGGATAAACATCTGGACAACTAGAAAAATCTCTGAATACATGTTAAAAGTTCAACTCAGAGCTGTTTCTATCCACTTACTTTTCAAACAATACCTTAGAATTAATTTTAATACCATTTTTGTTGAGTGGACTGAGAATTCAAGAAGTATATGCATACAGAACATTATTAATTTAAATGTATAATCACTAGCAAACATCTCTGAAATGTTGTCATTGTTCTGATAAATCTATCTTTTAAAAATACTTGGTAGACTAGTACTTTTGTGATAATGTAACTGACTAGTATTAAATAACTTGAGCAGTAATTTTGAAAGAACAGACTTGAGGAAGGAATAAAGTTTTGAGTTTAAACCAGGAGAACTTTCCAAATGTTTGTTTGAAGTTGGAAAGAAGGAAAGAAACACAGATACTGGCAACAAAGGTTGAAGGGAGAGAGGGAGGGGAAAAGGAGAGGCCATTCTATGTAAGGACGTTGTTACTTGAAGGACCAGGAGAAGATCAATGGTAATGAAATTTGAGAAAATGGAAAAAGGAAGCAAGAGGTGGGTAGTAGGGAAGATGAATTTTTCTGACATACACATCACATTTCAGACATCTGAACAATCACACAGGCAACATATGTCTGTAGGCAACATGAGTCTCAATAAAAAGCAAATGGTCAGGGACGGAGAGGGAGGTTTGGTAATACCCTGAATGACTTGGAATAGCAGAGTGGTGGTGTGTCTTGAGGAATTCCCACAATATAGGGTGAAAGAGGAGTCAGTAGGCACAAATATGAAAAAAATACATCCCAAAGAGGAACCAAGCTATGTGACTGATACCTAATAAAAGAGAGAGATGCTCTGGCACAGACTTATTTCTCATGAGTCTTGGGCCAGAAATCTTACAACCAGAAGCAGAAATACTTACATGTCTAATGTTATGTTTCTAACACTGCCCAAGCTAACTTCATAAATCTTCCCCACGAGATTAAGCAACCTGGGAACATACGTGGTTTCATTCTCTACATCCCTGACCCCTAGCACCACCTCTAAGACATGGTAGGTATTCAGGTATCTGTTGAATTTTATTTTGCTATTGTATATAGAAGCTGAAAGATACATTTTTGGACACTAGAGAAGAGGAGTGAGGAGATACATATGGTGTCAAAAAATCACTTGTAGCTAAAATATTGTCCTAGGAAAACTAGCTATGCACTTAATGGATTTTTGGTCAGGTTATTGGTCCACTGAATGCTACTCACTTGTGTTTCCTTTGAGCCAAGGAGGGTGGGAACTCTGACTCCTTGCTTTCATGCTGTTGGGACTCGTGCACTTATATGCTTGTCAGCCTTGCACTGCAAGGGAACAGATAACTAATAAATATCCCCGAAACACATTTCTTAAATGTCTTAGATGAAATTACCAATGTAGGTTTAAATTCCAGACATGTATATAATTTTTTCTTCCAAGGTCTCCCGCCAAAGAACTTTTCCAAAAAGCAAAATTCTTAACGCTGTCCACCCTTTCCTGAATTCCTAACGTGGGCTATGCAAGCTGGTATGGTTACACTTTGAAGACACAAAAACATTAAAAAGAAAAAACAGCACAAGGTTTCCTTTGACTTTAGTGAGTAGACTTCCAGCTCATTTCCTTTAAAACACTGCCCCTGAATTGCAAATTACTTCATGGTCTTTTTTTAAGTGCACTCTCCTCCTAGACTGACAGAGCCAGCTGCAGCATTGTACTGTCTATGGAAATGATATCATCAGCACTCTGTCCTTGAATAAGACCACAATCATTACATGTGGCTCCTTTTCACACAGCAGGAACGGAATATATGCTTGTTTATAGCAACGGTACCCAGAAAGTCATCACGTTGGCACTCTTGTCGGCAGCTTAAAGTCAAAAGGAAGTTTAGCATGAATTACCTGAATCCTCTTTTAAAGTAAGAGTCATTTTACTTTTAATACATTACTAATGTTTAAAGTGTTAGCTTGTTTTCTAACATTCAAATTCAGCACATTAATTATAATTAATTTTTTTTTTTTTTTTTTTTGCGGTACGCAGGCCTCTCACTGTCGTGGCCTCTCCCGTTGCAGAGCACAGGCTCCGGACGCGCAGGCTCAGCGGCCATGGCTCACGGGCCCAGCCGCTCCGTGGCATGTGGGATCTTCCCAGACAGGGGCACGAACCCGTGTCCCCTGCATCGGGAGGCGGACTCTCAACCACTGCGCCACCAGGGAAGCCCAATTATAATTAATTTTGATAAGTCAGCTGAAAATTATATTTGCTTATAGTCATTATTCACTAGATATATTTATATTTCTTATATTTCTCTGTTCCAACTTTATATCAAAAGTATAACATACTGTTTAATTGTAATTATTTGATACTAATTATAGAAATTTAATCTAATAATTAAATTATTAAATAAAAATAAAAGAATAGTTACAACTAAGTCATTTTTATACCTTCCCACAATCCCATTCCTTACAGAGAGCCACTGTTACCCATTTGGTATAATTCCCTTATATATCAACTTTGCCTTTTCATAGATGGACTCTTAAATGCATTCATTTTAAGGGGTAGCAAATAATTTTGTCTGAATCAAATGAATTTGTTCTTTAATCAAATGATAATATAAGAATAAAACATTTGAGAGCCATACTCACCATGAAGAATGTTGTATAAACATCTTTTATTAAAGTAATGTTCTCACCTGGCAAACATTAGTGAAGCAATCCATTAAACTATAAATAATTTTAATTTGGCTCTCATTTATCAAGTACAAAAAACAAGCAGGCAACTTAATAATGTGAAAAAAAATTTATATTTTCTTAAAAACTGACTACCATTCTCTCTCTCAAATACATCCTATTTTTATTAAAATGAAGCCAAAATGCTAACACTATATGTACAAAAAGACCATTAAACATTTAAAATTTATTTCTATCTTTAGTAAATCCATCTTTCCCATTTTTGGTCAATTATTATTTTCCTATTTTCAAAAAGTGAACACATTTTTAAAAATTCTAAATAAATGTAAAATTTTAATTAAATTTGATACTAATTAAATTTTAATTATACTGCTCCCCTTTTTTTCACCCAGTAAATGTGGGAACAGAAAATGGACAGAAATAAAACAACAATTTTATCTGTTTTTGTTTTACATGGGGTTTCACAGAATATCACTTAAGAAAAAAGGGTTTTGCAAATGAGGAAGTTGAGGTCTTAAAGCACTGGAAGTGCGTACACGGCAGATCTAAGTTTATCACTTAGGTTGTCTCCCAGCCTAGTGTTTGGTTTACTATACCAGCCTGCTTATATGAAGAGTTCTTGAACCCCGCACAGGAAATAATACCTCTTTTTTCTAACTCTCACTGCATTTTGCTTGTATCTTTTGAAAAATAACCATTTGAATGGATCTTATCCATGGTCAAGAATCCTTCAAAAGCAGTAAAATATCAACAACAAGCTAAAAGAGTAGTTCGTTATCTTTATATCCACAATGATTGATGGGAATTCTATCAAAATTAATCAACCTTGCAACTGGAGTTTGCAAATGGTATTGTATCAGTGAATTAATATTTACTAATCACCTTGATCTCTCTTCATAATGCCCCAAATGCAGTTAGACGAAGATAAAACAAACAAAAAAACAGAGTTGCATCTCATTTACTTATAAATTAGAAACATTTTTGTATTTTTCCTACCCCATTAAGATGATTCTTTAAAAACAAACAAAAATGATCCAACACTGGTTTCTAAGTATGAACGTAACGTGCTCAATACAGAATATCTGGCATGTACAAAAGCATAAAGAATCAGAAAAGTATCAACCATAATGCTGTCATCTTACAACAACCTGTAATATATACTGTTAGGATACATTTTCTTCCTTTTTTCTATGCTTTTTTCCTAAACATAGTTGAGATCATACTAGATGTAAAAGTTTGTATCCTTTCTTCCCCACTTACCTGTCACATCAGTTATTTCCCCACATTGTTAAAATCTCCTTGTAAAGAAAATTTAATGGCAGCATGTTTCACCTTATAATTTAACAAATCCCTTAATATGTTGGACATTAATGGATGGACACTGGATATATATTTTGAAGGAATTAACACAGGACTTTCAACACTTTTTACCTTTGAATTGTATTCAATGTATGGCTTAAGTAGGGTTCTACAAAAAAGGCAAAATCTTAAAAACAAAGAAAATGTAGGAAATATATTCCAGTAGATAAAAAGCCAATCATGTCCTCTTTACTGATCCTATCACATTAACTAGAAACAGTTTACTGGGGGAAAAAAGGAATAAATATAAAGTCATTATCATCTACTCAGCGTACAAAAAAAATATCCTACAACCATTATAGTTATTTTCCATCTTCTCCATCACAAAAGTTTTGAACAACAAACCATAAAGAAAGCTTAATATATCCAATTAAAATTTTTAATTCTTCTGAGACCAACTTAAGATACCACACACACACACACACACACACACACACACACACACAAAAGGTAAAAAGATTAATGACACATGGCAAAAGATCATTGTACTTTAAAACAACTTTCACAAAGCAGGAGCAAAATGTACAAAGGAGGCAGAAAATTTATATAATACAAATGACCAAAAATCTATGAAGATGTTCAATCTCATACCTCAAACATACCCAGAGAGTAGCTAAGAATTTAAAAGGATGAAACAGTAAGTGTTTGAAATATACAAAGATGTGTTCCTGCAACTTAAAAACTTGTTCATCAAAAGCAATTTTCTTGCGAGAGATAACGGTAAGATGGGAGTTTCAGTCACACTGGGAAAGAGTACAATCTCTATTATTAAAATGAATGTAAACTTCCTCTAAAACAAAGAACCTTTAAAAGAAAAGCAAAAGGACTAGCATTAAAGGCTGCCAGTTGTACACTGACACATTTGCAGGAAAGCATCACCAAGGCAGAAGACCAGTCATCTCTGTTAGATGATAAAGTGTTAGAGATTACTCTTCCCCCACATTAAAAAAACATGAGCTGAGAGTACCTTTTTTAGGTTTTTCCCTTCTGTTCTTCCAAAAAAAGTCTATGATTAGCACAGGATGGATACAAGTGGATTAACAAATAAACTTTGCACAATAATTAAAGGCTAAAGATCACAGAAAAGTCGAGGGTAGAGAGAAGCTCTGTGCTGCCCTTTGCTAAGTGAGGGAGAACTAGTCAATGTACAGCACAACCTGAAAATGCCTGGAGAGCAGTGATGGCCTGTGAGGAGCAATGAACAGGTCAACAAATCTTACTATAATATAAAAAGTCTTGGGACTTCCCTGGTGGCACAGTGGTTAAGAATCCGCCTGCCATAGCAGGGGACACGGGTTCAAACCCTGGTCCGGGAAGATCCTACTTGCCGTGGAGCAACTAAGCCCATGCGCCACAACTACTGAGCCTGCACTCTAGAGCCCGCAAGCCACAACTACTGAGCCCGTATGCCACAACTACTGAAGCCCACGTGCCTAGAGCCCGTGCTCCGCAACAACAGAAGCCACCGCAACGAGAAGCCTGTGCACCGCAACGAAGAGTAGCAGCCAAAAATAAATAAATTTTTTTTTAAAAAATGTCTTAATATAGAGATGGTCATGTGCTTGAGTGAAGAACTGACCAGGATGTGGGTACTCTTTGGGTAAGATAATTATGCAACATGTCAATAACGCCTTTTAAAAATTCAAACACGTTTACACAGCAATTCAATTTGTAATTTGAATAAAAAATAAATTCAAGTATTAATTGTATTATTTTTAAAGGTGAGAACTAAGGAACAATTTAACAACAGAAGACTGGTTAGATAAATTATGATAATCCAAACAGGCAAACATAATACATCCAGTAAAATAATGTTTCATGTGTAAAAGATGTTTATAGTATATTGTGGAAAAATTACAGGGTTTTTTAGAATTCTGTATTCAAAATATTGACTCAAATATATACCCATTCCAAAGTGTTGATACTGGTTTTATTAGAATGATGAGACAGTGAATGATTTTTTTTTTTTTTTTTGTGGTACGTGGGCCTCTCACCGTTGTGGCCTCTCCTGTTGCGGAGCACAGGCTCCGGATGTGCAGGCTCAGCGGCCATGGCTCGTGGGCCTAGCTGCTCCGTGGCATGTGGGATCTTCCCGGAACAGGGCACGAACCCGTGTCGCCTGCATCGGCAGGCGGACTCTCAACCACTGCGCCACCAGGGAAGCCCTGAATGATTTTAATTTTCTTCTTGCTTATTATGTCTCTTTTCTGGTTTTCACACAAAGAAATCATGCATTTCTTATGTAATTTTTTTATATTCATAAACACTTTTATATGCTAAAAAGATAATTATAGGGACTTCCCTGGTGGCGCTGTGGATAAGAATCTGCCTGCCAATGCAGGGGACACAGGTTCGAGCCCTGGTCCGGGAAGATCCCACATGCCTTGGAGCAACTAAGCCCGTGTGCCACAACTACTGTGCCTGCACTCTAGAGCCCACAAGCCACAACTAATGAGCCAGCACACCTAGAGCCCATGCTCCGCAATAAGAGAAGCCACCACAATGAGAAGCCCACGCACCACAACGAAGAGTAGCCCCCGCTAGCCGCAACTAGAGAAAGCCCGCGTGCAGCAAGGAAGACCCAATGCAGCCAAAAATAAATAAAATTAAATCTTTAAAAAGAAAGAAAAGATAATTATTAAAATTAAAGGGACAAATGGGGAAGTTTAATGATCAAGGACTAATATATTTAGTATTTAAAGAACTTATTCCATTTACAAGAAAAACACTAAGATTCTAACAGTAAATGAACAAAAGAATAATTAAGAGGACATTGAAGCATATAAGAAAAATAGTCTCAATAATCAAATATGTGCTTATCCTTTTATTAGAGTGGAAATTCCCCCACCCAAAATATACAATACTAATAAAATATGGAATAATAGGCATTCTCAAATCCCATCAAACCATTTTCTCTTCTGGGATTCTAGTCAAAAGAAATACTCCTAACTATGAAAACAACTTTCACTGGAAGATGTCAATCACAATGTTCCTTGTAAAATAAAATAATGGAAATACAGTAGAAGATTACTTGGGGATTTGAATACTAGAAGAATTCAAACACTGGATCTGTTTCAAAAAGATTTTATCCATTTTGATACAGAATGATTTGCTAGAATGTAAGCCATGTAGTGATGCGAATAACTGGTCACTTAGGCAGCCCAACTCATGGGATCCCCCAAAAGTTGGTTCCAGTCATTAGGAACACATTCAAAAGCACTGCCAGAGGCTATTTTACATTGTGAAAATATTCTTTTCATGGGATAAAGTTTATTTAGCACCCAAAAGAGGATATTCCAGATGTGAAAACTAAAAAAAGGAAGGGCATAAAAGATCAAGAAGATGATGACACAGATCTTTTCCCAAAAGAGCTGTTGTACCATTTACTATTTCAATGTCTACAGATGGTAAACCACAAACTCTGCTGCATTCCTGACATTCCTAGATGCCGATTCACACAGATCTCAAAGAAATAAAATTTGTATATATTTATTTGCACTGCATGATACTTTTAGGCCATTTTTAAGGAAATATGTCTTATTCCTACTAGAAGAACTAGTCAGAAAAATAGTCACCCTGAATTCCTTTTGAAATAAGGCAGAATTAAATAAAAGTTGAGATAAAAATTGAAATAAGAATTAAATGAGGTAGTATGCTACAATCACAGACATAAGAAAAACTCATTCATGGTGGGGGGCAGGACACAAAAATATTAATAGTTCATTAATTTGTCTGTCAACACGTATAAACTGAACACCTGTCACATACTAGGCACCGTATTTGGTGCTGAGAGATGTAAACTGGTAAACACAGCAATCGTGGTCACTGTGGTCCTGCAGCTTACATTGCAGAGGGGAGAAAGACCGCTACTCAACAAGCATGCGTGTGGAGGTGCCGTCCCCCAGGCATCCGCAACGTTTTTCCTCCGTTTTCTCCTGTTTACTGTCAACCATTCTCATGACTGTTCACTTTAAAAAATATTCACTTTAAACGACTGGACCTTCCTCACATTTTAAGACAAATTAATCACACAAACTGGTCACACTGTTTATCAGGTTCATGTCCAATTCAAGTACCCAGAAGTAAAAGAATGCTATTAGTTGACGGAGTTCCATAAAAAGGTTCCTAGAGAAGATGAGGACAATCGTTTTTTCATTTGCATAATGCAACCGTCATACCTTTTCAATTGCCCTGGCGATCCCAGCCCTGGACAGTTAATAGAGCTACCATCACCAAGTCTGCACACATTAAGACAATAAACCAGAATGAAAACACTGACAACATGGATGTGTGAATAGTAATTATAATTAACCTTTTCTAAAAGAAAAGGTATATGTAATAGTACATAATAGGGTAACAATTTAACTTGTCTTTTTTTTGCTGTTCTTTTTACTCAAAGCATAAAGCAGAGACAATACTTTTTACCAGATTAACATGCAACTTAAAAAAAAAGTTAATATACATATTAAACATGGAAATTCAGCAGTAAAATCATATTTGTTATTTCCCCTCAAACATACCTTAACATTATTCCTTTATTGCATTATAAACTAGGTCCTACTACTGGTCACCTGACCCAATGCCTTACATTTCTGGAACTTGACATTTCAGTCAGTTATGGACACAGGAATGATGTTACAAGTATAATGAAGTAACACACCTGCAAAGAAGCTGATTGCACTGCTTTACCAATGGAGAGGTCCCTATACCATCTGCCACTCCATCCCAACATGAGCACAAACATAAATATCCCCCAGCCACCCACGAAGTTGTCTTGTCAAGAAGGCCCTGAAGCATTATTTCCCTAGGTACCTAACATATCAGCACTGATGAAATAGAAAAGCACCCAAGTGCTCTAAGATTATCACTTTTTGGAATATTCCTTGAATGTACAATTTTCCTAGGATACAGAGAAATACAAGTTAATAAAATGATAAAGAGATAAGAAAAATTTTCCACCTCTTCTTGCATACAAAGCTTGAGTCAAAACCTTGTATCATATTAGAAATTCCAATACAACAAACCTAAAAATTTTCAAAATGTTTCTAATTAGTTGTATTAAATGCAGCTTCAACTATGTCAATATACATAGAGCACATATGTCAATATATAGAGACTAGTTGGAACACATTTTCATCTAGTTTCTCTAGGAAAATATAAGCAAGGAAGATTAATATCTACAAGATACATTTGTCATATTTAAAAATCAATATAGTTAGTAAAATATATTTTAAGCACAAATTAAAATTAGTATTCATTTTTCTCATCTCTAGCAACCAAAAGAGCCCTCATTAGACATAATTATAGCTTCCTTTTCAATGTGTTATCTTGAACATTAACCCAGAAAATATCTTTAAAAGTGCTCTGCAGGTATCACTTCCTCTTAAGGAACCACAGAGGGACATAATGTAACAAAAGACTACTCTAATCTAAAGGACTATTTCAAGCAAAAATAATTAGAGGACTTCTTTACATCACCAATGTAAGAAGTTTTGGAAGAGAATAGTATATATTATAATAATTAAAATCACATATACATTTCACTTTTCATGCAAGATTGTTTAAAATATAAACAAAATGTAATTGTGAATCACTGAAAATACAGTCTTTGCCCCCAGAGTTTACAGTCAAAAAAGAAAGAAAGAAAGAAAGAGAAAGGAAGGAAGGAGGGGAGGAAGGGAGCAGAAAGGAAGAAAGAAGGAATGAAGGGAGGGAGGGAGGGAAGGAGGCAAGGGAAAGGAAGAAAGAAGGAAGGAATGAAGGGAGGGAGGGAGGGAGGGAAGGAGGCAAAGGAAAGGAAGAAAGAAGGAAGGAATGAAGGGAGGGAGGGAGGGGAAAGGAAGAAGGAATGAAGGGAGGGAGGGAGGGGGGAGGGAGGGAGGGAGGAAGGAAGGAAGGAAGGAAGGAAGGAAGGAAGGAAGGAAGGAAGAATGAACATGAGAAACATAGTAGAGTTCTATCAAATATTTCATTTTATAAGGAGAATCTAAAGAGGAAGGATTCTGGTGTGCACACACATGAAATGGCTCAAGATCTAAATGATACGACTTAAAATTACTAACCACTAAGTATGAGAATTAAGAGGCTACTCTTACACAAGCAACAAACTTTTACTAAGATTTTAAAACACAATATAATTTTCTGTGTGTTAAAACTATTTAAAAAGAACAGAAATAGAGTCTAGTTTTCTAGTCTCTGCATTAACTAACACCAGGGTCATGGAATATTTGTATTAGGAAAGAGAAAAAATGGTTTTGCTCGTGCTTCCTTAACCTATGGTTTATTCAGGGTTAGGATGGGTATTTTCAGTTTTGAGGCTTTTTAGTCAAACCAAGCAAAAATTATGACTTAAAAACCCTCAAGGCTGTATCATCAGTAAGCCAAGCACATATAATACCATAGAAAACATGTATAATTTATTAGATGGACTTAAAAATCAACACAAATCAGTTTTAGGCACTTGCTGAGTACAGACTATGGGAATTTTCTACCAAAGAACACAATATCTAGCAGGCAAGACCATAAAGATTCAAACTGTAGTTTTCAGAACAATACACAAGGGCTAGACATTCGATAAGAAATATTGCATAATTAATCCAACTGTATCCTGTTACAATTTCTTCACAATCCCACACATGATTTTAGGATTTAATAGATTCACTTTTTAGCATCCAAGGTTTTTAAATTCTCTCTTTCTTTCCTTTACTCCACCATTCTGGTCTTAAAATTATCGTACATTCTTTGAGGGAGCATGATATAGAAGTTTTATTTTTTGTATAAGTGGAACTTTAAAAAAGTATTGTCTATATTATGTCTGCATCTATAGTGTCAATACATGGTGATTGATAATTTTGATGTTTTAAAGTCCATTTCAACAGGTTTATTTTGTAAAGATAGGCTTCTCATTACTAATTCCTTTAGACAGCTAATGTTTATCTTTGTTCTTTAAGTAAACATGAGGGAAAAAAATGGAATGTGGTCTATGGTTTTAAGGATGTGGGGATGTCTTCAGGTTAAACACTACATATGAATTTGGTCTGGCGTCTTTTATTCCTCAAAGTGTAACTCATTTTTCGTAATGGGAAGATAATACACATATAACTTAATCCCTTTCACGTCTACCCAGTAGCTCAAGGAGCTGGCAGTCTAGGTAGTTCTCTTATCTTTCTGAATCTACCTTTCAGTGTGAGAAGCTAAAATTAAGTAGTATTAAAATGTTAAATAGAGTATAATTTAAAGGACTCTACTGCTGGTATGTATTTATGTGCTGTACACACAGCAAGCCAGTCTTGTGATATACTCAACAACTCTAATAATACTCTCTAATGAGCAAAGTGCAAATCAATGAATCAAGCCAGTGGAGGATAGCAAAGAACCAGAGAACCAACTTAGAAACTAGTAGTTTGGAGAACAGTGGATATGGGTAAAGTTTAGAATATCTCCAGGACCAAGATAATATATCTTCGTTGATGGGCAATGAAGATACCGGAGAGCAGGGGATGGCTGAGCTATGGGAAAGCCAATCCTAAAGCAAGAAGTTCCAGATTATATTTGGACAGTGGGAGTGTTCAAAGTTAAGTCATGCAAAGAAACCTTGTCTCTACCCAGCCTTGAAAGATGGATTGATTCTAGGATATGACTGGGTAACTGAGAGAAGATGATTCCAAAGTCCACAGATAATCTGGGATGTGCTATTACCCCCTATATACAAAGTAGAACACACTACAGATATATTCCCAAAAATGCCTGCAGAGAAAACTAGAAAGCTGTCTACAGTTTTTCTATGTGCACTAATATAAACAAATGTTGAGGTTGTCTGTACTGTATGTGGTTGCTGCAGTCACAGCAAGAGATGTAAAGTGCCTGTGAGGGGGGACAACAGAATCCCATTTCTAGATATCTTAATACTATACACTCAGACAGAAAAGAACATCTCAGGGACTTCCGGCCCTTCCTCAGTGCCCTGCACTTCTCTGTGATCTCACTGTCACTACCTACTAGGCACTTCTTGAAGGCCAGAAAACAGAAACTCTTCTCTATTCCATGCCACGCTTCTAAAATCACTTTACCTGCATTAAAAATGCCAGACAGCAGTGCTGAAGCACTTTTTTATTCTTAAGGCAAAATGTCATATTCCCTACCCACTTTCCCCTGCCTCGCGAACTACCTGCCTTCAATGTATTCTTTGCCCATCCATGAGGGCCAAAGAAGATAGAACTGAAAAATTTCAAACAAGAATCCTTATTAGACTGTGTAAGATATACTTCCTAAATGCAATATGACAAAATTAAACATATTTAAATGCGTATAGCAATATGGTTACTTTTACGAAGATATCAAGAGAAGTTACACAACTTTCAAAATTAGTATCAAACACAGGATATTTAAATCCAGCCACATGTACAGAGGTATGAAGCTTTGTTCTTTTCAAAGCTGAGCATAATAACCCTAAATAAAATGTTTGTTTATACCCAAAAGTAGCATATTAAAAAACCAAAAGCATTGCCCTTTGCTTAATTCCACTTAAAAACTACATATAAATCACCAATATGACTATTCATGAGGCTCTCCATGTTATTTGGAAGTAATACTGTTACAATGATTTCGATGTATTTTCGTACACAAATTAAAAAAATTTTTTCCCATTGTAATTTTGGTTTTATGCACAAGTATAAAGGTACCACCTTTTTTCTAATGCTTGGCCTGGAGGGTAGAATATAACAAAAAAAGCATGTTTCATAAATGTGGTAAAAGATTTCATGCATTCTCATGATGCCATGTCAATTACTAAACCAACTGTAACAACGTAGTACATGCTTTAAACATCCAATTAAGAATAAATTTTGGAAAAAAAAAAGAATAAATTTTGGCTAAGACCTTGATGACAAGGGAATGTGCTGGTATATTGTTGAACTGATGTGGCAGCAATTCAAGGGACTAAACCATGGTTATTCAAATTAAAAGACAAAAAGGATAAAAGGTGTGGATTTGCTGGGCTACTTTACAGAATATTTGTCTGTGATGACACTGCAACATCAACAAAATAGATTTGGGTTTTTAATATACAAGCAATTTCTTACAGTGATTTGAAAAAGTATGAGGACATATGAACAAATAAAGCTTAGTAATTTAGGATTTACTTTTGTAAAAGCAAGTTCACAAATATTAAAATGTTATACTTGCATTTTGAACATTATAATATAAATATAAAACACAAAACATCTAATTTTAAATGCTGATTTCCCATGCCTGACTTGGATTTATATAACGAGCATTTTATATTTTATAGAAAGGAACTTTCAAAGTTTTGTCAATACTTATAGTACGTACTATTATTTCTCATCAAAATCTTTGAAATCTAAAAGGCTGGTATTAAAAGTAGTTTTTTTTTTTTCTTGAATATTCTAAAACGTGCCAGTTTGGGATTAGTCACCAGATTTTCAGGGCATGAAAGATATACCAACAGAGTGCCCAAGAATATGTTTTAACACATTTAGGATAAGTTTGTTTACATTTATAACAGAAATACCTTAGACTTTCAGATGCTGGAGAAAAAAAAACAAAAAACCTAGCAAACATAAAAGGTTTTGGGGCCAAGTTACTTCTTAGTAAAAATAATACATTATGTTGATCAATATTTAAACCAAATTCTTAAAAGCATTAAAAAGGATTCATATTTTGTAATTGTCAAACAATGCATTCATGTGGTTTAAGATGATAGAGGAAAACTTACAGGCACACAAAAAAACCCTCAAACTATTCCAACTCCTAAGTTAAGAAATAAGAAACTTTCAAATTAAGAAATTATCTTTGTTGCTTAGAAAATATGCCTTACTTTTCATCTCAAATTGACTTTTAAATGCTTGACATACAATTTAATATCTAAGAAGACTGTAGCTAACTTATTTGATAATATTTATAGTGTGATACTTCTTCTCTGGGTAGACATATTTCATGCAACAGTTTCCAATTAATGCTGGAAAACAATCACTTGATAATTTTAATCACAATTAATGATTAACTGAAAATAGATTAACAATTTACTCAGTAAATTTAGATGGCATAAGGTCCAGTAAAGGGAGCAATCTGGTGATTGCTCAATGTGCAATTCTGCCCATTAGTAATACTAAGTCAAGAATATGACAGATATTTCACTCAGCTGGACTACATGTTTCCTTGTATGTGATTTGGTCAACAAAATATTAGGTACACAATGTCAAGCTTTTTCCTTTCTTTTTTTTTCTTTCTATTTTAAGAGCAGCTCAATGATTTGGGGGTTGGTTAGTATGATACAGAGAACATAGGGGAAGTACAAAATGGCACTTACCACCAATGCCAGTACTCATCTCATTATGGTTATAACGAAGGATGTTATTAATTTTTGTGTTATTTCCTTTTTTTAAGTACATAAATCAAAGCCATTAACTTGAATTTGAGGTATATACATAATACCTACACAACCCTATGCAAAATACTTTTGATAATAAAGCTCTTAAAGTTAAAAATATCGTCCTCTCCCTTTGTACTTACCACAGGCTACACAATGTCCTGAGAGGATTCTTTATGAGAAAAATGTCCATCACAGCTTTAAGACCTTGCTTTGGAAGGAACTAATGAGAAAGCAGATGGAAAGGTGAGACTTCATCTTTGTTTTCAAACAAGTGGTCTTAATTGTTCTTCTTATAGAAAAAGTTTAACTGTTTAAATCAGTTTATTATAAATATATCTAAACCATTAATTTTTGCAGCTTTCAGGTAAAGTCCAGCACTTCATTTATACAAAGTCTATGAGAACAGGTCAGTAGAGATCATCTAATCTTAAGTCGTGACATCATCCATTCAAGTCCTTGGCATAATCTATAAAGAAAATAAAATATCTTGATTAACTAAGATATTTTAGCTATGAACTAAAAAGCTATGAACAGCAAACTAAAAGAAGATATCATTTTTCATCTACCTAAACAACAAAGATTAAAAAATCAGTAATATTCAATGTTGGTGCTATTGTGGTGAAGCCATAAATTCACAGAGTGTGTCTGTATATTTTTGGTTCTGTTATGTCTCTAGTGCCTAGAATACTGCCTGACACGTACAAGGAGCTCAATAATTACACAGTGAATGCCCACAGAAAGTAATTTAGCAAGAAGTATCAAAAATGTTTAAAATATCAATACTCTACCCCTTTTTCTACTTTCAGAAATGTATCCTAAAAAATAATCAGAGATAAAGACAGGTTTATGTATTTCGACTGTTCATGAAAGCATTCTTAATAGGAAAAAGTAAAATTTAAATGTCTGGCAACAGAGGAAAAATTTAACAAATTATGGAACATTCATATGATGAAATATTAAAAACTTCCTTTCAAAGACTATTTTACAATATGATAAAATGCTCATGATATAAATGAAGTAGAAATGACAGGATATTAAATATATAGTAGAGTTGTTAAAGTATGCACACAATATTTGTTACATCTATATATTTTAAAAATCTGAAAGAAATAAAATCTCACATCACTAACACCAGTTACCACTGAACAATGGGTAATTGAGCATAATCCAAAATACAGAAAGAGATATTCATTGTAGTAAAAGAATCTAAATGTTTAGTAAGAGAAATGGCTGTACATATAATTTTATAAGAAAATGAAGGACTGTTATGAAGCATTAACCGTTATCTACAAGGAGCTTTTATAGATATGAGAAACTATGCTACTATAGTAATACTTAAAAAGCCAGAACTCAGATTTTTGTATAGCAGTCTAACAATGTAAAAGATGATAGAAATAGAAGGGAAAAAAGGGCAATGAGGTAAATAAATGGTTGTTTTGGTGTTGGCCCATACTTTTCTGCCATTACTCGATTCCTTACTTTTAAACTACTCATAGAAAATGATACAAAATAATAATAATAATAGGTGAGTAAATTATTTAATTCCAAACTGTTAAAGGTACAGTAGTTACTTAACAGCCAAGTAGAAACTGCGCTAAGCACTTAATATCCATTATCTTCATTAATCTTCACAACACTAAGACCAGAACCCTTCCCATATTACAGAGGGAGCCCAGGCTTAGAGAGGTTAGCAAATGGCAGAGATGGGAGTCAAAATGTCACCAATACTAAAACCAAGAATTTAGACCAAGGTGGTCAGACTGCACAGGGAAACAACAGTACCCCCCAAACCAAACATTTCCACTTGCCAACTGCTGCAAATGGAAGTCTACATAGACCCCAAACTGAAAAGATACCATCATCTGTTGATGTCCCCTTTTAAAAATAAAACTGCCAGAGTTCATATGTATCCTAACTAATGATATATTTTCCACACAATTACTCAAAGTATATAAGTTGAATCTTTTATCAATCCTAGATGATTTGTCTTTGCTGTCAAATTTAGTATTATAATCAGTGCTTTTGACTAAAGACCTTTGATAGACAAAGATAATATATAAAGATATACCTATATCTATATATGCATTTTGACACGTATTAAACTATTCGACAAAGAAATATGTAAAAGATATTTTTACTTAAATAAGTATGTGGACAATTGGTATTGTCTGATTTTTTTTTTTTAATGAACAGATTTGCTTCTTTGAGGATCTAATTATGCTCTTCCAAATATCTGTAATCAGGTAACAGTGGCTTCTATTACACTAAGATTCAGCTTCATCTCCAATTTAATTCTTTTTTTTTTTTTTTTTTTTTGCGGTACACGGTCCTCTCACTGTTGTGGCCTCTCCCGTTGTGGAGCACAGGCTCTGGACGCACAGGCTCAGGGGCCATGGCTCACGGGCCCAGCTGCTCCACGGCACGTGGGATCTTCCCGGACCGGGGCACGAACCCGCATCCCCTGCATCGGCAGGCGGACTCTCAACCACTGCGCCATCAGGGAAGCCCCCCAATTTAATTCTTTTTTTTCTCTGCTTTTAAATATATACATGAAGGCTTCTAAAAAGGTCTTAAATTTGGGGTTGAGGTTCTTCAGGTGTCAGGAAAGGGCAGAAGATTGTGGCATAGATACATGAGTTTACCTGAAGTAGCAGAAATTCCCTTCCTTTTAAGACCACAGTGAAGAGTAAACCAAACATTGAATTACTGACACTATCTATCTATGCCACGTATAGATTATTTTATGTTATATATCTTACATATAATAATGCTAACAACCACTGCCTTCTTGAAATCCTTTCATCTCTGGGCATTAGACATGGGCAAAATTCTACTGCAGGCACCCCCTCATGCCACACTCTCTCCAATTCTAACTCTTTTATTTTTTTTAAGTGCAGCAACTCCCTCTTGACAGCACTGATGGCATATCTGCACACTAGTCCCACATGCAAATCTTCTTCTATTTCAGCTTCTTTATGCATAAAATGTGAATTAAAAACAACTGGTCTACATGATTGTTAGGAATAAATGAAACACTCTATAGAAAGCACTCAAGGCAAGGACATGCTCAGCAAGTGTTAGTTCCTTTCTTAGACTATAAGTCAGCACCGCCAGTGCAGGAACTATTTCCTGACTTCTCCAGACTCATGACAAGTCCATTTCTCAGAATTCCTACAGCAACTCTATCATCCATATGCTCACATGCTTTAGTTCAGTATGTTTATGTGTATTCTGTGTATGTTGTGTTTAATTCTTTACAGAACCAAGCTAAAAACTCTCTCACTGTAGACATGGACTATGTCTTACATCTCTCCCTTACAAAGTTCTGTACATGGTAACCTTAAATATTTGATTTTAAAAAGAAATACATGTTTCAAAGTTAAATACATGCTATTCATGAAGAAGACATCTTACCCCTCGCCAGTAAGAGCACAGCATGCCTGGACATGCCACTGGTGATCTTTAATAGAAGTTAGTTTCAAAAACTGGGAGATTTCTGCTACAGTCATGCATTCTTTAACATCTTGTTTATTAGCAAAGATTAGCAATCCAGCTTTCCTTAGGTCCTATAAAAGCAAACAAAACTGTAAGGGCCAGTTCATTTTTTTCATACATTTTCCAATTTAATTAACAGATTATATATGATAACCTTTGTAACCTAGAATTTCTCAACTACTTGACATAAAAGTATCTCATAGCTCTTATGATGGAAAGTAAATATCAAATTCAACACATTTAAATAAATCAATCTATACTTGTATGGATTTATATATTTCTTACATTCCTAGATTACATTTTTATGGTCCAAAGTGCTATATTTAACAAAGTCACATCTTCCAATTTAATACATATCTAACCCTTTCCCCAACCCAAAACTTCTATGGCTACTAAGAACTACTCTTTAGCATGGGACTCAAGAGCTTTTCAAAATTCTACCCCAGTCTATACTTTAGGTATAGGTATCTATACCTAAAGTTACAACCTTCTTCCCAGTTTATTTAGGAAATAAACTAAATCATTATATACAATATACACCTTAGGCCTTAGGACTTTTCTCAGTTGGAAGGTGCTAACCTAAACCAATCTTATTCATCTTCTGAGATCTAGCTCTTCTATCTTTGTCCATGAAGATGTGTTAGATTTGAATATTTGATAGGGCATTCTTAGACTACCATTAAACTTATCAAATTTCCCAATTAGATAGTAAGTTCTACCACTTCTATGCTTCAACTCTGAGGTAAGTTCTTTTAACTTTTCTGAATCTGTTCCTCATAACTAACATTTATTGAGTATCTAATCTGAGCAAGTCACCCATGATACTAACCATTTCTCGAATAAAATCTCTTTAATCCTCACAAGACTGTTACAAGATAGGCTTTACTATTCCCATTTTACAGATGAGGAAACTAAGACTCAGATGTAAGTAACTCATACAGAGTCACATAACTACTCAATAATAGAGCCAGGTTTGAGCTGAGATCTTCCTACTATAGCTGTTGCCCCTCATCTGTAAAATGCTGAGACCACCACCTACCTCCTGGGGATGTAGTTTGGATGAACGAATTACTATATTTAAAGCACTCAGTTCAGTACCTGGGTTTGGCGACAGTTCAACAAATGTTAGTTCACTTATTGCTCTGCAAATGAGGATTAGCTTTACCCTTGTGCATGGCCCCAAATGACTGATGTAACACTCTACTCACAAAGCAGACCAAAGGTTCTACGTCTCCTTTTGCTGTACTCTACCTTCCCCTCTCTCAACCATTTTTACAGCCGGGAGCTTCCTTGATAACCTATGGAAAGTTATGAACCTTTCCCTCATAAAAATGTATATATGTTTATGCCAAAAAAAGTTTATGTATGATTTTAGGGTGTTAATAGATATCCTAAAGTCCATTCGTGGATCCTGGGCTAAGAAACTATGATGGATGCACTCAACAAGTGGATTAAACTCTCATAAAATTCTGCCTATATATTTTAAGAGATATTGAGGAAACTAAGGTTTTGGTGCTATGTCTGCAAGTTTTCACAGCTGTGTTGAATGCCACCTTCTTCTTAGGGATCTTAGTGGAATATTTTGGTTTCAATCATGTGTATGTGTGTTTGAAGCAAGAAAGTGTTCAGTAGGTTTAAACTGACATTGCTCCACATTATTTTACTCTCGTTAGAACAGTTTCCATGACTTCTTTGATTCTTTCTGATGCAAATAAAAAATATAAGTAGTAAATTTCTTATTTGGTTAAAAGGAGTTCTGCAATATGCTTTATATAACAAAGGAGGCTGGCTTAGTTACAGTGCCCTCTGCAGGATGGCAACTACACTACTACAGATAAGGACAGAGTTACTTGAATAGCTTGGTCAGAAAGGGATACTCTAGAACATTAAGTTTTAAGACCTCCTATTCAATTTGTTTCAGCTATAGTTCAGTTCACCTGTCTATTTATATAAGGCAAAAATTTGAAGGGATGAACTATAACTAGTACACATATACATTATCAAGTATATGGATATTTTTTCTCTTATCCTAATCAGAACATGGAACAGTTATCAATAGTTGATATATGGCTGAATCATTGAGTAGATGGACTTTCCATGGGATTTAATTCCTATCTTCCTATCGTCTAGGTTTCACTATCTCTTGCCAATGTGTGTTGAAATCTTTTATATAGGTCAGGATTGCTAATGCTGGCATGTTCAGAGAACAAACACACTTTAGAAATATCTGACAACAGAAATACTTGGCACAAGTTAGGACACAAAGTTTATGCTATTTTATTTACAAGTAACCTATCTTCATCACTTTTAGTAACAAAATTATTTGGAGAAGGCCCTGGACTGAAAATTGGAAAACATAAGAAATAAAAAGTCATTTACTGAAAGGTCTAAAAAAGAGAAAAGAAAAAAAATCCATATTGAATGTACTTTTTCTAGATTTCACAGGCTCAAACTTTTTTATTTAGGGTTCTTGATTTTTTTTTTAAGCTATATTACCCACTTTTAAATATTTAGGAAGAGAGGAAAGAAAATATTCCTTTACTTTTTATTAAATAACCTCACAACCAATTATGCATTATGATAATAGTAGAAAAGAGATACATTGGGTTAAGGCTGTTCAACTTGACTTAACACGAGGTCAAAGTACAAGGTAAACAGCGTCTTTTGTACAACACCCATTTTAAACACTTTGAAAAACTTCTGCTACATACTACTGCTACATATCAACTTCTGTTCTTCAGAGTCTAAAAATATTTTTTAGTTTAGTCAAGAAAATGAATAACAGCACATGAAAGCATACTTATTTAGCATCTTCTATATGCCATATGTAGTTGTCAGTTTGTTTCGCAAAGCTTCCTTTGTGAAGATAATTCCTAGAAGTTGAGTCATTCTGAATAAAATTCATCTATCCTTTTGTCTTTGGAACTTTTTAAAAATTCATGAGCGTCAAAGTTTTATGCTTCATTTAAGATGAAGCTTTCAGAAATGAATTTACATGTTTTATAGCTTTGTATTTAGTAATACATAGAAAGAATCATTACTGGTGATGATAATACGACTCTGTTGGTTTTTGTGGTATGCAAGAAACATGTGACCAACCCATGTCAAAGTTTGTTTTTCACACATTCTCATCCTTGATCCGGATGTCCCTCCCTCTCCAGAACTCTGCCTATTTGGCTCTTCCTGACCCTATTAAGTGGCTTACTCTAGCTCCCAAGTTCATCTGTAATTCCCTTCTTCTCTGGTAATCTCATCCCTTCTCCTATCACTTTCCAGCTAGGCCCTATTTCTGGCTTTTACTTTTTTTTCCCAGCAAAGAGCCTGAATGACATGAATACCTAAATTCAAGTCCCATAAACTACTGGGCCTCAGCGTACTAATCCATAACAGATGAGGTTAATTGATCTATCCAAGCTAATGACCCAACTTATAAAATTCAATGACTTTGAGCCCTACTATTGGGCTTTTTATAATACTGATCCTCCTACATCCTGGCCAATTAGAGTAAGAATCAAATAGGGAGGCTACCTGTTTACAGAGTAAAAAATATAGTCAAGAGACAAATACATTTTGTGTCTTACTTTTCTTTTTCTAAAGTCTTCATAAAACAACAATAAAACAACCCTTTGGTATAAAATGAAGAATGATGTATTCTTGTAAAATGCAAAGGGGAAATTGTAAAAAATCCTTAGCCCCCCCCCGCCTCTTTTATTGCTTACTGTTTCTCAAACTAGAACTGAAAGCTGTTAAATACATGTACAAAGGCAAGATGTGTTTTTTTGTAAAAACCCCAAAGGGTTTAGCACAACTGCTAGAATCAGTCCAAAACAGGGGAAGGTGCATCTTGGTGGGTATGATCACCACAAGCAAAACATAAACTTCAGTTTACATAATCACTTTACTAAGTTTCCTTATGTCTGAAACATACCAAAATTCTTAATGAAAATCTCAGAAGCAAATCATTGAATCAATATTAAAATTAATATAAAACTTCATTACAAAGATATCCCAGTTTTCTTAAGCTTTATTAAAATTCCACTGAATATTAACTTTTCTATTTCCACCTTTGAGTTGAGAAAGTAACATCTGCAATAAAAGGCATGCAAAAATAATCAATTGCCACTACAGTCAGCCCTCCTTATCCGTGGGTTCTGCATTCAGATTCAACCAACCTCAGACTGAAAATATTCAGGAAAAAAAAGTTCCAGAAAGTTCAAAAAAGCAAAACTTGAATTTGCTGCACGTTTTCACAGCATTTACATTGTATTAGGTATTATAAGTAATCTAGAGATGATTTAAAGTATACCGGAGGATGTGCATACCGGTTATATGCAAATACTACGCCATTTTATACAAGGGACTTGGACATCCTCAGATTTTGGTATCCGTGGGCATCCTAGAACCAAAACTCTGCTGATAGAGAGATATGACTGTATTATAAATATTATATGATTTTACAGTTACTATTATCATTACTGACTATATTATCCAGTTTATGTAATATTCAAATTATGCTACCAGTAATATTTCTCAAGGACTAAGAAAATGTGGCTAGTTATAACAGTTTTGTTCAGTTAAAGAAACAATATCAGAAACCTACGAGCAACAAATTTAAATATTAGTCAGATAACTGAGTTACAATCAAGACTCGCTGTGTGTCCCTGACACTGTAAAATCTCATTTCTAATGATAATCGTCTGTATAATTAATCTATTTAAAATGCAAAATGAAAGTCAACTTAGGTCTTTTTGGCCAGGAAAACTTCTAGACCAAATTTATCTAAGATGAATGGAATTAAAATACTACAATTGACTCCTCAATCTTTCTGCTGCTTCCAGATATGCTTCCAAGTTGGGAAGTGTCAAAATTATAAAGCAGGCATGGCCAGCAGATAAAGAATTTTTAAAAAAATTTGAAATAGTATGCTCATGAGAAAGTAGAAAGTACAAAGGTGATAGAAATATCCCACCCCCGTACATCTAATGCCAGAATCCTACTTACCTCATGGGCTAACATTTTATAGAGTTCTTCTCTAGTTACAGAAATCCTTTCTCTGTCTGTACTGTCCACAACAACTATTACAAACTAAAATTACAAAACAAAAAAATCATTAGTGATTACATAATTTGATATTTGTAAAATTTATCAAGTGTTTATTTGATTTACAGGCTAACAGCTATCAAGAAATTAGAACCTTATGGTATGGTATTACTGGAAAACCAGAGATACCCGCTATAATTTGTGAAACCTAAAGGTCTGATCCTGAATTCAGACATATTTACTAATTTTTAAGAGAAAGTAAAAGACAATATGATGTTATCATTCTTTTAGAATATTCTGCTAATATTCTAACCAATATGTAACATGTTTGTTTTCTAAATTAATATCTTGAATGCTAATGGGCCTATTTGCACCATAAGTCAGTAAGACAAAAATATGATCCTAAATTTAAGTTACTTCCAGACAGACATTATTTATTAATGTCAATTTAAAAATCTAAAAGAGCGCTTCCCTGGTGGCACAGTGGTTGGGAATCTGCCTGCCAATGCAGGGGACACGGGTTCCAGCCCTGGTCCGGTAAGATCCCACGTGCCCTGGAGCAACTAAGCCCGGGCGCCACAACTACCGAGCCTGTGCTCTAGAGCCCACCAGCCACAACTACTGAGCCTACGTGCCGCAACTACTGAAGCCCGCGCGCCTAGAGCCCGTATTCTGCAACAAGAGAAGCCACGACGGTGAGAAGCCCACGCACCGCAACAAAGAGTAGCCCCCGCTCACCGCAACTAGCGAAAGCCCACGCACAGCAACAACTAGAGAAAGCCCGTGCACAGCAACGAAGACACAACACAGCCAAATATAAAAACAAATAAATAAATTAATTTAAAAAATCTAAAAGGGTATGCGTATGAGAATAAAGTAATGTGACAGTTAAAGAAATCAATTTTTAAAAAATCAACAAATTGAAAGAATAAATCTATATCAAAAACCATGCTCTCTTCCTTATATAAGTGGCATAACTCTTTCCTGAACTGACGATGAGACCAGATGCAATCAAAGACTCGAAAGGAGCTGTGCAGGACTGAGCTACAGTGTGCCTCTTCTTCAATTCCATGAACACCAAAAGGCACCAGGGAAACAGAAGCAGATATAGTTGCTTTATGATGGCATTTGTTATGCCCAAGTTAATTCTGACTGCCTATTATTAGTATGTGCTATTTATTGTTTAGAACTAGCTTTTCATTTCCAAATAAACCACAGTAATTTTCAGGATCTTTTCTATTCTTCAGATTTCATCAACCATAATGCAGAAGGATAATAGAACTGCTACTTTCCCTCTTCTCTCACTTGAGACCTTACTGATACGTGGTTTTATCACTATAACACCTGTTCTACTCCAAGCCTTCTTAACAAAGCTATTAATTTTCAAGGTGTTGCCATGAACTTGATACCTGCAGCGTTTTATATAGGAATACTAATTATATATACTCCTCCTTCTCCAAAAGACATAATCAAATGCTTAATGGAGTGTTAGGGGATCAAGTCATTAGAGACACTTAATAGTGTCTTACTGACATAATATTCATCTGTATATACATTTGGAGATTTATTAACTTATAATCAGCACTACAAAAACAACTGTCACAGCCTTTCATCTTATAAGGTCTATATAGTGAAGCTCTCAAACGTCAGAAATTTTCTCTTGGCAAATAATATGTAAATAAAACACATGATTATGTCTAAATTGCTTTATAATCAAAAGAAAAAGAATTCTTTAATGTGCAATTGTATTGCATAAAAGAAAACACATAGTAAAATTCTGGCCAAGAATTCAAACCATCAGAGCCCTCGCATCTAACTAGGATTTCCTCTATGCAGACATAAATAAATAGTAAGAGAGAAATGGAATTACAAACTGTGAAATGGAACTCTTTATTAAACAAGTACTTAAGGCAAGCTCTAGGATCAATATAAAATCAGATTAACCAATCACCAATTCTCCCTACAGAGGTTCAATGAGAATGGATATATATAACAATGACCCTGAAAGAGGGAATCAAAGATTCCACTATGTTTAAACTCTACTTATATTAACATACTGTGATATTTCAAAAAGACGAGCTATAAGAGTTCATATCTGGGAGGTGTTTCCCAGGCATTATATTCATAGAAGACTATATTAAGAAACATACCTCTGTGTTAGTATAGTAAGTGTTCCATGAAGAACGAAGAGATTCTTGGCCACCAATATCCCACATTAGAAAACGTGTATTATTAATCACTATCTCTTCTACATTACTTCCTATTGTTGGGGACGTATGTACAACTTCATTCATAGAACTGGGAAAAAAAAGTTCAAATATATTACAGTTAGCAAGGAAGCTAGATTGTTTGAAAATTTTTCAATTAAGGGATAAGTCAGCATGACCTACTTTTATATTTTGTACCCAAATATCCCCTTTCCACTAGCTCATAAGAGTGAATGAAGGGTTTAAACAGAGGTGGAGCTAGGTAGTGGACTATCTGGAATACTCTAGATTCATTCCAGGAAACTATAGAAACAAATATTTCTCTGCTCTCCACAAGCAAAACAACTGAACAACATGCTCAATGTCATATAAATTTCTAGCTCTCTAGAAACAGTTGCTTAAATTTGGCTCCTGGTTCATGGCCAACCTGCCTTTTTACAGAGTAACTTGGATTCCATATAATTTTTTATTGCTTTCATTAATCAAATATCTCTCAGGCTGAAAAACTATAAACAATAAAATAAAAAATCTTAAGTAGTTAGTACTTACAATTGGTAAAGGATGGTAGTTTTTCCCGCATTATCCAGCCCAACAATGATAACTTTGTGCTCTGAAAAAAAGAAAAACACCAGTGATTTATTAATCAAAAACAAAAATTTTCCTATTTCACCCATTCTTTCCAGCTATGGTATAATTCAGTACATGGCACTTTATACCTTCTTGTAACTCAAAAGAACATCACAGCAAGACCAGAAGTATGCCATTGGTCTAACCTCCTATCCCCCTCATTCTACATAGAGAACTCTCATCTCATCTCTCTGAAGGAAGCCAGAAGCACTACATTCTTTCCACTCTATGGAAGCCTACTCTCAGTAAAGTATCCCAAATGTAATCACAACAATTTATGGATGACTTGAGGTATAAATGTTTCACATTGGAAACTTAAGTTCTTAAGTTTACCTAACTAAACTTAACTAAGTCACTTAAGTTCTAAATATGAATTTTAGGCCTTAACTGGGTATGTATAGGTGAGATGGGATGAATGGGAAGGGAAAAAAAGGGCAGCCTTTTAAAGCTGCTGGCAAAAGGCAACTGTAAGCTATCTGAGTACATTTGAACCATAGGGTCTTTCTAACCAAATTTAAGGACCTATAGCTATGGTGGCAGCAGCTTCCTCTCCCCTTGGCTTCTAAAGCATCACTTTTTCCAAGTTTTCTTCCTCTGTCTCTTGATGTTTATTTTTTTCCACTGACTCCTCTTCCTTGGGTCTTCCTTCAAACATTCATGTTTCCCAGAGTTCTCTTCTTACACTCCTCTCACATTTTAACAAGGCATCTTGGGGCCTATCTATTGCCGTGCTGTCTAAAAACTATCCTGAAAGACAGCAGTGTGTGGAGAAAGGTAATCTCCAAAGATGGCCTCTGGATATTCATGCCCCTATATAGTTCCCCCCCTTAAATCCTGGCTGGTCCTATGACTTGCTTTTAACCACAAGAATGCAGCAGAAGTGATGCTGTATGACTTCCACACCTAGATTATCACACACCTTGCAGCTGCTGCCTGGTTCTAGGACAACTCCCCCTGGGGTAAGCCAGACACCATGTAACAAGTCCAACTACCCCAAGACTGCTATGCATGAGTGAGGAAGCTCAGGCTAATCACGTGGCCTGATCTTGTGGAGAGAGACACACAGATGCCCCCAGCTGTTCTAGCCATTCCAGCTGAGACGCCAGACACACAAATAGAGAAGCCACCTTGGATATGCAGCCAGGTGGAGCTGGAGATGACTCCAGTGCTAGCTGCCATCCAAATGTAATCAAATGAGCCCCAAGCCAGAACTTCCTAACTGAGCTCAGTGAACTCACAGAACCATGAGAGACAGTAATAAATTATCCCTTTAAGTCATAAAATTTATGATTGGCTTGTTACACAGTAATAGATAACAGAAGCAAGATGGAAAAATACATGTGGTTATGTGACCCTGAGCAAATGACTTATTTCTCTAACTCTTAGCTTCGTCACTGTAAAACAGGGGCAACACTACCTCTCTTTCTGGGTTTATGTCATGATTAAGACAGCACATGGGGTGTGCCTACCACCAAGAAAGACAATTCCTAATCCATGTTCCCAAATGTTTCCTAAGCGCCAATCTACCTAGTGGATAGACACAGTGCCACTCAACATAACCAAAAACCCAATATTCAAACCTGTTCCTAATTCTATCTTACTTAACTTGCCTAATGGTATTACCATTAATTCAGATGCCTTTGGAGTCCCTCAACCTTAACATCTAATTTGTCACCAAGTTCTATTCTACCTCAAAAATATATCCCAAACCTGCCTCCTCCCACTGTCCTAGCTGTAGTCCTCCTCATCTCTTACTGTACCTAAGCAGACTATCTCCAGTCCATCTTCCTATTGTTTCTAGAGTAATCTTTCTAGAAACAATAAAGCTCATAATGCCACTCTGTTATTTAAATGATGGCTCTCCAGTTTGACAGGAAAACAAGGTACAAGTTCTCAGCCTTGTAAATAAAGCCAGTCCCAAATGAATAGGCTTCAGCTTTATTATCCCTCACCACTACCGCCAGGTATCTAAGCTGGAGTTCAAGCTGTTCTCCCTACACAAGCTGCCACGTATGTTCACGGCAAACATTTCCCTACCTCTATACTCATGGTTTTTACCTGTGCTGGAATTATCCTCTCCAATTCTCCATTTAAAGAATTCCTACTAATCTTTAAAGTTTAGCTTCCCAAGAAAAATCACTTTCTCCTGCTCTTCTGCCACACCTCGAAGACAGCACTTATAGTAATTTACATGTACACTCACTAATCTTCTCAGCTTAATGAGGCACCCTTCAAGTATATAGAGCACATGCTAATCATCTTCATATTCCTAGTAACTACAACTTTTTCTGGTGCAAGGCAGGTACTCAGTAAATGCTGAATTAATATTCATTCTATAAATAATAAATGCTAAGGATTATAACACCTAAGAGTAAGGAGATCTTTAAGAAAAAGCTTTTGCAGTCAGGTAGTAGATGCTTTCCAAATAGTTGACATTTACCATAGAGGGGAATTCCTAATGCTACATAGGTACCTCCTGTTACACAAAAATACGAAGATCAAGTAAATAGAAAATTTTAATACAATCCATTTTATCCAATCACTTATTTCTCTGAAGAAAGAGCAGGCAGCTTAGAACCACCAGGGTCCTAAACTGACATCACCATGCTCCCCCCACACAGGTTCTTAAAAGTCATTTAAAAAATGCAGGCCCAGTCTATCATCTTTAGAGATGACTAGGGGGAAGGAACTGAGAAAATGAAACTACCTGACAAGTGCAGTTTCTGCCTAAGGAAAAGTATGTAAGGTGACTGAATTAAAATCAGATTACTTGGGGAGCATGGAATCCCATCAAAGGGAGTGTTAAACGCTGTGGTGACTGACAAATCCATCTTCACAGGAGGGCCATACCTGCATCAGGGCCAGATTACTGAGTCCCTGGAGCAGGGTGCCTTTTTATCCGGGAAGTTTTTAAACGGCATGGCAATTTTGCCTGACTCTATATTTTTCTATGTCCCCAAATTAGGCATTCCCCTTTTGATGACAGATATCTTCTTCAGTTCTAGTAATACAAACAATGTAAACATTCTAATATAAGCAGAATTCATATTGGGCTATACTCTGACCGCTGACTTGGATGAAAGTTTTTTTAGTTTCTCACTTGAATACCAATTTTTAATAATATAATTCTTAAAACGTCAACTTATTTTTAAGTTTCAGGAACATCATTTTGTAAAACCCTATGTATTAGCTGCAGGACTAAATTTAGATAGACTTGCCAGTACTCAGGAAGAAAATACAATTACTCTGACCAATGAGAGAAATGATACTCTAAAAACAGTACAAAATAGGGGCAAAAGCAAACAATACAAATTTAGGCAAGGATCTATGATAAATAACTACAGACTGACTAAAAAATGCATCTGTGTGTATGAATTATACACACAGAGATCACAAATACAAGAGCACTGTCTCTTACAAGGCCCTTAATCACTTAAGGAGGTTAAACACTTATTCTAACCATGCTACCATTTTTCAAAATATTTTGCTACTTTTCTCTTGCCATTGCTTTCAGAGCCTGAGATACACTGTTTTGAACACTCCCAATGGTGTTCTGAAGATGAATTTGATTTTAAAGGGGGAGGGGAGCCACGTGGTATCATCTCAGTCGTAAGGTAAAAGGCAGCTAAGACAATTATTACCTTTTTGTTGTTAAATGAGGTGTGATTCCTAAATGATATTATTTTTAAATTTGTCTCTAAAGAAATCCTAAAAGGAGTTTCAAAAGGTATTTTGAGTAATAGTAAGATGTATCAGCAGAAAAACTATCTGGCCTCCTTTGCTTTTAAGGTGAAAACCCCATCTGGTTTTGTTTTTTAAAGTGGTCTCCTTAATTTAGCCATGCCCCATTGGACTTATTTCTTGATTTCAAACACAGTACTCTTCTACCACTTCTGTGAGGAAGGACTAACTAGGCAAAAAAACAACAACAACTAAAGAAAGATTCTGTATCATACTTGACCACAAGATGAACATGATAAGGTGAAACTACTGTGAACAAACCACTGTGCAATAAACACACATACACTGAGATAAAGCAGATGGCAGAAGAGGCTCACAACGGGATTCCGGCTCCTCCTTACACAAGTTAGTTGCCAGCTAAGGACAGGATGGAGGGAACAGTTTCAAGACACACCTTTTACAGCCACTGAATGAATGAATGAACTAGAGAATAAGCTGAAATTAGATAACATAACCTGTGGTAGATAAAGATGTAAAGTCTTGTTAAGTCTTTCTTCACTAGTACCTAGAAATAAAGGAAGCACACTGGGGAGAGAAGGTTTGGTGGACAATACAAGGCGAGAATTCATGTCTGGCACAGTAGAGAGTAAACAGGAGAAAAGAGTGTCAGAGATGTTGACAGGGGTAGTAAAGAAGCTACTCAAACCACTGTCCATACTGGAAACAACCTCCCTCTTCTGTCTATTTAATTTTACAAACACAATGAATTCCTGTCACCTACAAATGCCATAAATATGCAAACATTCCTCCAAACTCTTAAGACAGAAAGCAGATTTCTAAAGTCATTCAAGTGAATGCAAGCTAACATATTTGAACTCATGAGGGGTTTTTTTAGTGGTTAAAATATTTTAAAAATAAAAAGAGGAAGAAAGAGTCTCACATCAAGCATGTGCAGAATGTAGAAAATCTCCAAGGAGCCACATGTTCTGTGGAGCAGTCTGAGATTTCTTTGGAGGGCATTCCAATGAGGCCATGATCCAGAGGTCCTTCACCTCTTCACCCCACCTAAACTCCTACAAGCCACATTCAATACCAACTTATATCTACTCCCTCCTAGGACTTGTCTCTATTTGAATATTTGTGAGTTTTTACAATAAAGCACCAATGGCTATATAACAGCTTCCTAAGTCTAAGGTATAGCACATGGGTCACAGTGAGAACTATAAAATTAAGACATAATTGTGCAATGGGCTCAAAGATAAAGGTGCTGACTCAATGGTGAAGAGCCAGTTTATCCCCAACAATAGTGTTAGATTATTCACACTTTCTAATACTAAATCAACTTCCTTTGACTATCCTTAGGTTCTTTCACCACCCCAACTTGCGTCTCTCATTACCAGAACAATGTTCTATGAAAAACACAAATTTGTAGCTAAAAACTGTTATAATGCACTTCAAAACAAACATTCCATAGAATATATAATATGTATACAAAGAGATGTTATTACGGGAAAATGTAATAAAACTTTTGGTTATACCAACTCTTTGATGCATGTGATTCATGACAAGTTTACTGCTTAGTATGGTTCTTCTTCTAGAATATCTATGCCATAGCATTCTTGCAGTTTCTCAGACAAGCCAAAACAACTATACACTGTCACAGTGCCTGGATGGAATTTTGAGTTATCACTTAGGCTTTAGTTTCCCAATCAATACTTTACTGTTTTGTCATGAAAATGCTTGTTTCCCTTCTTCACTTCCTTTTGATATACGCAGGCAGCCTACCAGTTCTGTTTACTGCCAGGTTCTAAGAGTCTATATATATATATATATCCTACCAGCTACCAGTCAGTAAATTAAGCAAAAAGAAATGTCACTGTCATCCTGGAGGACTTCTATCTCTGTGAATCATACCAAAGCCAGAAAACACAAACACTACAAATACTAAGGCAGATAAACTGAGAGTCCTCCTGATTCTTCATTTTCACCTCATATCCAAACTATCACTAAGCCCCGTGGATTCTGTCTCACATGGAGCAAAAAATCCATTTCTGTCAGGTTTACTACAGTTCTCTCAGGCCTTAACACAGAGCCTAGAATAAAGCTTGTGCTTAATAAACTATGAGTGAATAAATAAATCAGATTTGGAAGACATAAAGGTTAGAAGGGAGATAACTAATCAAGTCTCTACATACTAAAAATTCAATTTGCAAAATCTAAAAGTATCATCAATAAAAAACAAAGTTTGAAAATAAACTTGCGATTTATAGCAATGGTAGTGAAGTTTCAGGGGGAAAAAACTTCGCTGAATGAAAAGTAACAATTATACAGGGCAAAAGTAGAGATCCAATTAGGAAACATAAACCACATAGCAATTTGAACTTTCAAAGTTTAATTTAAAGAAAATAACTACTACAGAGGATTGGAGTAATGAGGGATTGGCTAACAAGAAGTAACTCTAAAGATTAAAGGAATGACAAATACACGGAGCATTCCCTATGTCTAGGGCTGAGAGCTTCCCCCAATTCCCCAGGACTGAGATGCAAACCTTGCTGAGGGCCAGGCCAGGGCTCACTGAATGTCAGAGAAGTAGCTAAGCAAACTTGCCAGTGGATCTTTCTGGAAATCCTCCCTCTAGGATGCTGGGGAAAACTGTTCATTGGGAGGTATTTCACTGGAGGGCCTCCATTCTGAGACCAACCGAAGTGGGTGCTAGAAGAAGCTGCTGCTGACCACTACACAGTGCAAGAGCCAGCCACTCAAGATGTCCACACTGCATGAGCAGGACAGACCCTGCTGAGCAGCACGCCATATCCAGGAAGAAAAATCGTCTCCTCCTTCAGGGTCCCTCCAATGCCGTCTACCGACAGAGCCTAACACCGTGCCAAAGGGCAAAAGAAAAATACTTAAAGGACCCAGTTCTGTATCCACAGAGCATGCAAAAAGGGTGGATTTGGAGCTAAAATTTTTAATAGCAGGCACAGTTCACCCCTTTGGCTACTCAGCTTCTACATGTACTCTTCTGCACTTCTGAATTCCCACACAATGAAAAAAAACAACAGAAGCAGAGGTGGCTTTCCCAGCACCAGGTCTTGCAGCTTGTCCAGAACTCATTCACAACGTATCATTCCTTTTCTAAGAACCAATCAGAAGAATGAAACAAGGCTATCCATGAGGAAACTTCACAACTTCTTTCATAGTTCATAGTAGTGTCTGAAAGTTCTTCCTTTTATCTAACACGAATCCTTCTTATACAAAGGAAGTTTTGTTTTGTTTTGTTTCAAGAGCACTAACTCAGGCACTAGACTACCTTGGTTAAAATCTCTATCTAAAAGGTCTATCACTTTTAATTGTAGTGCCTGAAGCAAGGTACCTAATGTTTCTTTGCCCCTTTAAAATGGGGGAGAATATCTGCCTCACATGGTTGTGGTTAAGAGTAAATCAATTAAGACTAAATCAACTGCATGAAACATGTAGAACCTAACGTTGCATGCCAGTATTAACTGCTATTATTTTATCTATAAAGATGAAGTTAGCTTATTTTCTGTCTCCCCACATAAAGGCAGGGGGTCTTGTTAGTTTTGTTCCTTGTCTATCCCCACCATCTAGAACAGTCCCCCAGCACAAAATAGGTGTTCAAAATACGTGTTTAATAAACAAACCGAGTACTGATCATAAGTCCTTCTATACTAAAAGATACTAATGGCAACTCTTCAAAGTCCTAAAGTTGTAAACACTTATAGTTTAGTAACTGAGAAACACCTTTGGGAGGGGAGGGGATTTCATACAAAAAAATGATGCCAGTCACTTCTTTAAGACCAGTGTCAGCAGCATATTTCTGCAGTATTTTAACTCTGGCATTTACCAGTTGCGTTGTCTAGGAAAATCATTCCACTGGTACCTCAGTTTCCTCTTTTCAGGAGAAAAGAATAACTGCTTCGAAGGACTGTAGAAACGTTTAAAAATGATATATACAACAGCATCTAGGACAAAGTTTGTACCCTACTGATTTAAATATCACCTAAATGGAACCTCTGGTTTTTCAAGTTTGAGCAATATGCAATTAGGTTTCACTGTGTACTCATATTTTAAGCTTAAACTGAAAGAGTTGTTTTAAAGGGAGCTCAAAAAAAATAAATAAAAAGAGAGAGAGAGAGAGAGAGAGAGATGTTACAGTTTGTTTCATCAGCATAGCAAATTCTGTAATCCGCCAAAACTTCCTTCCAACAGTTTATGTGAAAAGAACATAGGACTGTGTTCTGTATCTTCTGAACGTAAAATAAAGCATCCAAGATATATCTAACACACATATATATACCCAGTTTAATACAGAACTAAAAAGACCAACAAGTACCTGACATTAGATTTAATGCTGAATATTTTTTAAAGTGACCCTGCTGATAAGACAACCACATCATTTAACAGGAGAGAAATAGTTTATTCACATTTTCACAATATTGACATCTAAATTTTTAGAACTTAACTTCATTAATTTCTCTTACTATTAATTCCCAACACTGAAATAAATGTCCAGTCAAAAATTACCACAAAATACAGGTAATAAGAACACTACTCAGCGATTGCTAGTGGTAACAAAGCACACATCATTATTTACTACTGGCAAGTAGCTGTTGGCAAAGTTCTAATTCATTCTTAAGTTACAGAGACAAATAGTTTTATCATTGACTCAAAATAGAAAGTGGAAATACCTAATTTTTCTTGCAGGACTAGAGCTCAATTAACAAGCAAAGCCTTTCTAAATTTCACAGCAGAGTTGAAATACTAGCTTTGCTAAAAATAATACAAAATTATGGATTTAAAAACTAGAATAGATCTTATCTACTATAAGCACCACCAGTATTACAGCAATGTTAAGTTTCAATTCTTAAGACCTACACATTAAGTTTTTAGGATTTGTGGGCTCCACAGTCACACAGTCAAGATCCCTGCTATTCTAGGTGAGACCCGGGCCCAGAGAGGTTAAGTGACTGGCTCCCACTCACCCTTCTCTCAACAGAAACAGCTAGCCAGAGACAGTGTAGATTAGAACTGGCTTTCTCCAGTTTATGAAAATTCTCCATATCATTTGAAAATCATTTGAAATACTGCTCTTCCATTCACTATCATGTGATCGACACCATCATCTTTATATTTTTAAAAGATACACTAGAAATCGATCACAAGTTCCAGTTCTGCTCCCTCCCAATCGCCTTCTTACAGCAGCAGCTGGATAACGAAGGAGGAGGCGGAGATGCTTGTACATAATAGATGCCACCATTCATTTAAGTCTTTACTGGAAAACTTTGGGCTGTGACACCACCACCAGCTTACACAAGAGAAAAACACAAACTAAGTTACTGACAGCCAGGATGATGAATCACCCTACTTGAGTTAAAAAGAACAAAAGTACACCAGTAACTAGAGTGTATCTTAATGACTATGGACTCTTTTTGTTAAAATTGTATCTTCTTTCCCCAGTTTTACACTTATTTTGTAACAAATTTCAATAAATCTGATATGCATTTCAAGGCAATGTTTGAGTTTAGATGAACTTAAGCATCTCTTTATAATACACTCCATACCTGGTAACTTAGTCGTTAACCTACAGTTAACAAATGTTTCATATGATATGATTTTTAAGTGCTTTCGGTGAAACACTTTACCATTTTTTAATCCAGCCCCCCAAAACCTCTAAATAAGCAACACGAGTAGGAAACTGACCTTAAGCTTAACCTTAAACACAGATATCAATATGGCAAGAGGAGAGAGGACCATCACTACTGAGGATGCAGAAGAATCTCCCCAAAGCGGGGAAGGGCGGGGTGGAGGTGGAGGGCAGGCTCATAAACCTGAATGTACTGGTCAAGCCAAGAGCGATTCCTCAGGTTTTACCGCATTCTGCAATCCTCGGGTGCTCAGTGGTGCGGCTGGGGCCACAACCTGTAACCTTCATCCCAGAGAACCCCAGCATTTCTCAGTGCTGTGCAAACCCAACTGCTGAAGGAAAAAGGACTGAAACGTGGACCAAGCGGGGCCACTCAGGGGCGTCGGACGTGAGGCAAGAAACCCTCTCCACTCCCAATCGAAATCCGAGCAATGGGTGTATTTGAGGCATGATATCTTAGGAAACTCTCCTAAGACAAAGGGCTGCGAGTCGGGAGTTTCCCGAGCTGGGAGTGAAAGCGAACAGCCCCAAGGCTCGCAGCCGCAGCAGCCCGCACCCAGCGCAGAGAGCGCGCGCCACCGCGCCGCCCACACTCCGGAAGTATTCGGAGACCCCCACCCACCCGGCCAGGGCTGACGCTCTCCCTAACCCGTACGCGCTCGGCCCAAGCCCCTCACCCTGGTGATTGAACAGTCTCCATATCCTGGTGAAGAGAATTCCCATTCTCGGGCAGCGGACCCCCCTCCAGCCACCCCGGCCGCCTGGCCTCCCCCGGCTCAGGCTCAAGGGGAGGAGAGAGACGCGCCGGAGCCTCCGTCTCTGCCGCTGCTGCTCCCGCGCTGGCCGTCGGCCCGCTTCCTAGGAACCGGAGGGAGGTCGAAGCCCAGGACGCCCTGTCGTGCGCGAGGACCCGCCGCTGCCGCCGCGGCTCCCGCCTGACTCGCGGACATCGCCGCCGCGTTGTCTGCGGCGAGCCTCGCAGGCCACCGTCCTCCCCCAGCTCCTCTCGGGCAGCTGAGGCGGCGACTACCGGGCGAGCGGGGGAGGCGAGGGGCGGGGCGGAGGCCACGGGAAGGCGCAGGCGCGCGGCCGGAGGGGCGGGGTCTGGGAAAGGGCCCTCGCCTGGCCCTAGCTTCTGTGCCAAGCCGGACGACCTTCAGGCGGCGGGACTGAGCCACGGGATCCAGGCAATGCGGGCTGCAGGTTGGGGCAGGTGGCTCTGGGCTGCTTGCTTTGGCGTCCCCGCCGAGTTTTGTTTTTTTTCTGCATTTCTTACACAGAGCCAAAATGTGAACATGTCACTGAGTGCCCAGTGCCCATCCCCAACCCTGCACGCACAGAACACCAAAAGTCCCACGTCTTGGCCTTCAAAGACATGGCATTCCATCAGGGGTTCTGAGGGAAGCTGAATACCTCTAGCTCTCAAATCTCTTGACCTGGACGCCCTGAAGGGTGGCCTTACCTAAGCGGTCGCCTTATGGCCGTCCTGCACCTCAAGGCTGTTCCCGCTCCACTCCCTTCACTTTCAAATCAATCTTGCCCGAAACAACTATCTTGATCAGTTCACTCCCGTGTTTAAAAATTTTTAGTGGCCACTAAAGCTGTTTTGAGCAGCAGAGGCGTTTGTCTCTAAGGTCTTTCTTCGATTCCAGATCATCTGAGAACAATGATAATTAGTCTCTATTCTTGTTAGAGGCAAGAGTGGGAAAACAAACTGAGGTTGTTTACTTCTTCCCTTCCACAAAGAAACCAGAAACAGCTCCAACCCCTTCTATTCTCTTTAACTTTGGTAAAAAGAGAAAGAAAAAGGTGCGGGAGCTGTAAAAGACATTTTGAACTGCTCTGCCCCCCATGTGCAAGAGCTAAATGAAATGAAACAAAATCAGCAATAAACTCCACCTTTCCACACCACTTCTCCTAGTCATACACTATCTCATCTCAATACATAGAAAAATAACCCATTTAAGTAAGACCTCAAGACAGTCTACAGTTTTTCGTAGTTGTCTGTAAGCAAACTTGTACCTGTGAAACAAAGGGCAGCATTGAGGGCTGAAACATGTCTCTTTTTAAACAACTGTTCAAGAAAAAGTCCTTTGGTTTCTTTTGGGACTTATCATTATGAAACAAAGTTTAGAGGAGACAAATGAAGGGAAAGAAAATTACTATATTAATCCATTTAAATTTATGGATTGTTATGTTTATATTTACATAATACTCTCGGACTTCCCTGGTGGCGCAGCCGTTAAGAATCTACCTGCCAATGTAGGGGACACGGGTTCGAGCACTGGTCCGGGAAGATCCCACATGCTGCGGAGCAACTAAGCCCGTGCGCCACAACTACTGCGCATGGGCTCTAGAGCCCGTGAGCCACAACTACTGAGCCCACGTGCCACAACTGCTGAAGCCCACGCGCCTAGAGCCCATGCTCTGCATTGAGAAGCCACTGTGATAAGAAGTCCACGCACCACAACGAAGAGTAGCCCCTGCTCGCCGCAACTAGAGAAAGCCCACGCGCAGCAACAAAGACCCAACACAGCCAAAAATAAAAATAAAAAAATAAATTCCTAAAAAAATAAGAAAGTACTCTCTAGGCTATTTAGAAAAACAACAATTTCCATTCTTGCCCACTGTAGGTAATGCTTTTGGCAGCTCTAAAACTTTTTGCAAACTCCCCACACATCTCTGTCAACTTATTAAATGGGTGTCATACATATTAACTTGGGAAGTTAGGGCTTCATATGTTATAACCTGGGAGATGGTCTCCCAGCTTATCTTCTAAGTGTCTCAAAAAAGAAAAAAAAAGGCGGGGGTGGGGGTGCGCGGGCAGAGGGAGAAGAAATTTTCCTAATACAATCTTGTCCAACTGTAGGATCCATGGGTGAAATACAAATTTGGAACTACTAAAGAAGTAATTGGGAATGTTTGTTGGGTGGTATGAATCTATTTGTAAAAACAGACTCCTTATGAGACTTTTTAAAGACTCATTTAGATCAGCATTCCAAGAGATCAAGGCTACTAGAATTTGTAAAGCAGAGTGATTGAAAGAAGGAAGCTATCCAGAGAAAAGCTCCTGAAACCTACATAGGTTGAGGCATTGAGTCTTTGACTGCATATCAATCTGTATGTGTGTAGTATAAAACCAGTATGAAACCCCCTGAGGCTAGCCAGTAATGACTAAAGGAAATACACAAGTACAGGGGAGGGGTAAAACAAGTAATTACCAGAGTTTACAAAGGGCCAGGAATCATTTGAGTTCCCTTCAGCCAGTGTGAAGAGAACACACAGAATATATAGGACATTCAGTAGACAACCCAGAGATCTTAAAAGAGGAGCTAAACTAGCCTAAGGATAAGCCTTACTCTAGACCAGTCCTAAAGGACCTTAAAAACAAACCTTGAAAGGATCAAACTAACTCACAGTTGTTTATCAAAACAAGGCCAAAGTTCTTTACAGATCAAGAAGACAAGATCAAGTCATTCACAGTGGAAAATTTGCAATATCTTGAATCCAATAAAAAAATTAGTGGACATTCAAAGAAATATGAAAACATGACCCATAACCAAAAGAAAAATCACTCTACCAAAAATAGATACAGGCACAGGGAAGTTAAGTGATTGCCCCAAACTCCTAGCTAGTTACTGCTGGATCTAGGCTTTGAACCCAGGCAAGGGTTAGAGGCCACAGTCTAACCACTATGCTAATCTGCATGTTGTATGACAGGACAAACAAGATGCTTCTCTCTACAACCTATCTCATTAGTGGAGATACACTGATGATGCAAAAGGTGGCTTCAGGGCCAGGTTGATGGAGTGATTGCAGTGAGCTGCAGTTCTTCCAGTTGGGACTTGCAGATTGTTGGTTGAAATGCCTTGATAGTTGGGGTAGCCTTATATAGTACACCTCCAATAACCGAGGTACCATTCATTCAGTCACTATTTACTGTATTCCAGGCCTTGTTTTGTATGCTTCAGATGACTATCAGCCTAAAAGCATTTAATATATGTATTTTTAGATAACAGTACTTTAGAGAGAAAGACTACAATGAGCTTTGGCATCTTCATTTTAGTTGTCTAATGACCTATGCCCTGCCTATTTCCCATCAGGGGGGTCAGATTGATCAAATGTGATAATGCTTGTGAAGTAATTTGGCTATAATAAATCACCGTATAATCCTAATACAGTGGTAATAGTCAACATAGTACACATTTCTTTTGAACTTCTTGTGCACTGCAATGAGAGAAAAGTCAAATACGGATCAAGTCATAGCACGGACACTTGACATTGAGCACATGAAATGTCAAGTCATAAGCTGTATGCCATCCATGGAATTCTTACAGGTACAAAATACCTTTGGAAACTTCTGATAATTGTTAAAATAATCATATAGGGATTTCTTGTGAACAATACGGTTTATCTAGTTTATTTTTCTATATTGTATTCAATCCTATTTCACACATACATTGTAATATATTCTATTTCATGCACACATGCGTGTATGTGTATGTATTTAACTACAAGCTCTTTCCTAATATTTGCAATCACTTGTAACACCTAGCAGAGTATTCAGGAAGTAGTCATTTAATTGAACCTGTGTTTTGAGGGTAAATGTTTAGACTTTTTTTTTGGATAAAAGGTACGGGAATATACCTACTGATTTCCGGTATATCTTCAGTATATCTCTAGAATAATATAAAGGAGAGGTATAACGCTGGTTTCAGTGTTTTTTTCATTTATTATATAAAAGAAAAAAAAATTAATGCAGTTGGTTTGTACACATTTAAATTCCATAAAACAAATCCATAGAAATTAGGATACTATATGCATGCACTCTGCATTTTCTTTGTTAAATGTTTTGGTTCACAAAAATAACAACACTTTTTTTTTTTCTTTAAAGCCACTAAAGCAGAGGGAGAACAAAACATGCAGCACTGTACACATTTGCATAGTATATTTTACCCAGCATGCCTTGTAGAATGCTACACATTTACCTATATAAGAAAAATAAAAGGGGGTAAATTATCAAAATAAATAACTAAAATTTAAAGAAAGGAAAAATACTGGATAAAAGCATTTTTTTTCCACTTTGTAGCTGGAGATATAGCAATAGTTTGGGATATCAACAGCTCTCAGAATAGTAGGGAAATCTTTTTACATCAATTTGCCATTTTTATTTTTAGTATTAATAAGTTTATGCTTTTCCCTCCCACCACCCTTTCAAAAAAAACAGCTAATGGCTTTTACTTATGTTTCAAAATGGTATTCAGTACAAAACAAATTGAAGAATCCCTAAATACTTTTTTGTTGTTGTTGGGACATCTTTATTTCTCATTCTGACTGTAGGCTGTGAAAAATATAAAACATTTCAAACATGTCCAAAATTCAGAGGAGCCCTATAAGCTCACTTGCTGTTACTTTTTGTAGTTGTTACTGAAGGAGAAGAAATAAGAACAGTAAATATAGTAGGAGTCTTATCACAAAATAAAATTTAATAAGTTTTATGGAAGGGGATAAAGTAAAATAAATTACATCCACAGATTGCAAGGCTATGAAGTAAATTGCTGGAAAAGTATCAAGCAGCAAGTTAAAAAGATGGTAGATGAAATAAATCTGATAAAACTTAGAACTAAATCTATATACTTTTAAAAAATACAACTGCCAAATTTAACAGTGGATTTGTTGTAAGTTTGTGCTATAACAAATGTGCTTCTTTCTCCTCAATCTATTTTTATATTATTGGCAAAATATACATCTTTTATAATTTTGTACTATACAATATACGTTTTTGCTACATCATTTTTCTACTGCTAATGCAGATTAGAAATAACAACATAGGTTTATTTTGGCAATAAAATGCTTTCATTTTAATAACATCCCAGAAAATATTGTAAGGCATATGAAAAATAAAAAATAGTATGCAACAATATAGCATTAATGATCCTGCATCTTAAAATACATCCCATATGCATACAGAATTCACACTGATCTCAGTTAAAGATGTGTGAAAGTGGCATGCAAGTAGAGCAAGAGTGGCCCCTACATAAATATAGACATAGCCATTTGTTGAGAAATTCAAACGTTCAAAACATAACCAAGAACACTTACAAAGTATTGTAAAGCTGGAGGCCTGCCAATTTTGCTTCCTAGATAGTCCTCATTTTAACTCTATAATTTTCAAAGAAGAAGCATCAGTGTATTCCCCAAACACTCTAATTCATTAATAACATTTTCTACCATCTTTCTACAAACATTTTACATACATCAAAAGAAACAAAGGAAAATTTCATATGTAACTATGACTCCCCCAAACTCATGACTATTCACTCTTATTTGTTTTCATGGTAAGTGGGAGTTACAGCCCTTAGTCAAGATTATCTGATGAAATATCTTCTAGTCCTCTCATAATGTCCCTTAATTACATGAAGCATTTGGTATGAAACCATCCACAAGTAGAGAGAGATACTTGCTACATGAGGATGAGTTTCATTTGAGAAAGTTCATTTTAACAAAAAAAGAAACCTTTAACAAGTAATTTTTGAATGCTGTAGCTCTGCCTGCTCATATAAACCAATTTTACTATTTTGGTAACTTGACTGCTTAAGTCAACAACAAAAATGTTATCCTTGTTGTCTATCTGACAACTATTGTATTGAGTGGTTTGATCATGATTATCATCTAAAAGAAGAGGACTGTTCTCTGCCTTATAGACACAGCTTGAGTAAGTAACTTCATAACAGTTACAGCATTAACAATATTTAAAGTGTTGAGGAACTAATGTTTAAAGGTATGAGGAACTAATGAAACAAATTTTATTACATAAGTCCCTAAAATGTTTTCATTCATAAAGTTATTAAAAATGAATTTTATATAATTAATAAAGAAAAGAACATGCAACAGTGTCATGAAAGACAGAAATACAGGCAGAAATATAAAAGAAATAAGGGGTACATTCTCATTTATTTGAAACGTTGATATGAAGTTTGTTCCAATGACATGAGTGTCCAAGATGATCCTACTCAGTAAATGGCTAAGTGTCCATAGGAAAAGTCAAGGATCAACAAAATTTGAATTTGCAAGCCAACTTCACTTAAACATCAAATCTCTGAATCTACTCTCAGACTTGGAGCTAGATGTTATAACAAATTGCACACAAAAGCAACTTCCTTGCAGTTTGTCTTGTTCCCTGTGATTACTGACATATTAAATGTTTACCTTGTCTCCTGATAAACTGTGAACTGATTCAAAGAAAAGTTCACTAACATGGAAGAAATGAAAGGGTGACAAGAACATTTTGTCAACAGTTGAAAATCTAAGGGGAAAGTATATTTTAACAATTTATGCATTTAGCTTTGCAGCAAGGTTAGCAGTAAGAGTAATAAATTCCCTACTTATTGAAAAGTGTTTTCTCTTTAAAGACAGATTGTCTTCTCTAGAGAAGAGGTAGTATAAATATCAATATATAGGGCAATTTCTGTAGTGGCATTATTTTGTTTTTATTTTTTAGCAAATACCAAAATAAAATTGTATAATAAGAAAATACACTAGCATGCAAATTAAGGTTGCCTAGACACATTCTTAACTGACATCCTGGGTCTCAACAACATTTTATGATATGTTCATTCAAGGAGTTTAAATTTGCAAACGGTCTTTTAGCATCATTTTCTTCTCTCCCTCCCTTTCACTGCTTTAGCTTCCTATTATGAATTTTAAGGCCCTCACACAAAAGACAAGTTCAAGTATGCAGGTATGTTAAAGAGGTTAACATTCCAAAAATACATTTTGCAAACAACAACAATAATAATTAAAGTAATTAACAAATTATTCAAAGGGAACAAATAATTTTCTCAGAATTTGTTTTATATTTAAAAAAATCATTTCATTAAGAACTAAGCAATGTCACATTGTCACATAATTAAGACTCTCTTACTAGGAAAGACTGTCAGTCTGAATTGTTAATTTCAATTTTCTTTCCAACAGAACTGTATAAAGATAAGCGAGAATCATCAGTCATTTATAAACATTTCTAAGTGTTGCTTTAAATGTTGGAGGAAACAAGATAACATGGTTGATTACAATACTGGAGTCACATTACAGCCTTGAGGAATTAACATCAGGATTGACAAATTGCATTCCTTTTTTTTCCAAGACTACACTTCCACATTGTCACATGTGTCTACATTGTTACATGTTCGCTGACTGAAATTACAGAATATGTAATTTACATATTCTGAAATTATATATGCTGAAATTACAGAATATGTGGTTTATACTACAAGTTAAAACAGGCTCAAAACATTATAAGACTTGCTTCTCCTGCTTATCATTTGCTAATCTTTAAATGAAATCAGTTAAAAACAAAGTATTTATGGAGTATGTATTTTCCAAAGGTGCTTGATGTGCCTTGGTAAAAATAAAACTTTTCATTCAGTATATATCTGTATTTTAGTATCATTGACACATTAAACTCTAAGGCTTAAGAAAAAGAGAAAGGAAAATGCATATCCCTTATTCATTTGGAGAAGATAACATATTATAAAAGGAAGGGGAAAAAATATGCCAAATCAAAGTAAAAATTTAAGTACATCCATCAAGAAAATATACATTATACCCTCTCCAAGATTGTTAGCTTTTGAATAAGAATGCAAAGCAAAACAGGTATGGACACTTGATGGTAAAGGAAAGATTGGTTTTGTGCACAGATATTGAATGGACCTCTCTATCAGCGTGACATAGAGGACATAGAAACTAGGCTTTGAGAGGCCGTTAAAAACAAGAGATTTTTAAAAGTTGAAAGAATATGGTAATCTTGCTGACTAGGAAATATATGTAAATGCTGTTACAGCTACCTGCCATAAAATGTAAATATCTTAAAGTAGTTAAATGGCCAGATTGCTAATGCTACTACAGAAAAAGCTGAACAGCTGTCTAATCTAAGTTTAACACCTTGGTGCACTCTTTGCAATTAAATACTTTAATGCGCACAAACAAGAAACCAGTAAAGCATATAGAAAAATGTTTTGGCTAGTGTTTTCTTTTTCATGCAAATATGTGCTGTACATGTAATAAATATATTTGTTTGCTGGAAAATGCTCTTCTGTGCTCTAACAAAGTATTCAGTAATGGCAGGTTGTATGTTTAGTAAAGTGCCTAATGGATATAGCTCTTTTAAATGTCTTAACTGAAAATTCTGTAAGCTTCACTAGATGACAAAAGAACCTCACAAGCCAGTATCACGTTAACTTTTAGAATTCACTGAGCCCACATTTTTTAATTGTATCAAATATTTGCGATAACTTACATGATTATAGGTCCTCATTATCAGCTAAACAGGTTCATAATGGGGTATGCACAGTGAATAACAGGAGGAGAGGGAATGCGGGGGTTATAATGAGGCTCAAGATATATACATAACTAATTAACAATATGGAACCTATTTTCATGGTCAAGAAAATTATTTAACTGGTGCATGCTTTGAAGAGCCTAAACACTGAAAGGCTTGGATGGGGGGAAATAAGATAACAGAATATGAACTATTATTGTTTTCCAAAAAAAATAGGCTTCATGACATGTTCTAGTAGAAAAGGACTTTTATGCCTGATCCTATGCGAGTTTTAGAAAAACGGACTCTTAGAAACAAGAGTCTTTTCCTAAAGACATTTGTGTATTGTATAAAAGGGTCAATTTCAATAGTTTCTTGGATCATAGTGAATCTAAGGCTTCCTTGATTATAGTAGACATAAGGTCACTGATTCTGTAATTATAGTCACTGGAAAAACTGTGAAGACTTAATAGGTAAAGAGGAGTGTTCATTAGAAATAAAGCAGTTCAATCTTCAAATGCTTTATAATTCTCTGCAATAAAAATGATACAATTTTAGTAAACAAATCTATTCTGAATCTACAAGTTTATTTTTTTACTGCAAGCTCTTAAATTCGTTTTCACAGTTTTTCAATTAATCATTTTGTATAAACGCAGCTTTCAATATCAAAATTCAATGTGTCCATGTAAAACAAAAAATCCTTAGCATGATTATAAAGAATTTGGTGAAGGGCTAGAACATTCAGATATTCAAAGACAGAGACTGAGTGAAGCAATGGAAAGATACTCAATTGTGCTGGCGGTAAACACGGAACCCGTAGTTGTGGTTAAGTGGGATAGGTGAAATCCCATCTGGAGATGTTTAGCCTTGCACTCAGGAGGATCTGTGCCCCATTCTTACTGTCTGACTTCAGATTCCTGGATGTATGTAGTTGTGCTCAGATTGATTAAAGGGGAAACGACACCCCATTTTCCATCTCACATAACCAGCTATGATTGGGCTTCTCTTTACTATTCTCTCTCACTGCTAAAGAAATTTTGAGTTTTTTTTTTTTTTTTGCCAACTTCAAACAAGCTAACAGTTGTGACTAAACAAAAAGCAAAACACTTTGAATACAACAGGTGTGCCAGAAAAGAAATAAAAATATTAAAATCTGAGGAGACTGTAGAATTTCTGCATTAATTTGAGGTTTTTTTTTTGGCACTATCAATACATTTGGTAAGTCTGAAAAGCCATTCTGGCAACGTTAACATATATTAAAATGTTTATACATTCCAACTTTAAGTGTAAATTTAGTCTCCAGCAAATAAATACCATAGCTGGTTTTGGCTTCTATTGGTATTTTGATTTTATTAATTAGTTTCTTTTTTTTTTTTCAGATTTTTAAATTGATTACAACATGCTCAAGTAGACTTTCTAGTCGATTCACCCAAATTCCAACAGGAATTGGTTTATAAATTGGTTCCAACTGGAACTGGTCATTTGGAATTTCCAGCATGGGAAATTATTTTATATGTGCCTTGATAAGTACCTTAAATTACAAATTGATGTGTCTAAACCTAATGAAGAAAACAAAAGGTACTGTTATGTAAATGTTGCACTTAAAAATATCTCTATGATTGGGCATCTAATATCCATCTAGACTTAAGGGCATAATGTACACTTTTTTTTTTTTTCTTTTTGCCCCTTCTTAGCATCAATGACAGCAGCCCATAAGCACAGTCAATACTGTGCTGTAGTTGCCGAGTTAAGATGATTGGTTGTATCCTAGCAGTGCAATGGCAAATTGTCAACAGATGAATATTTTGCTTGTTTCTGCAGACTCAAAGCCTATGTCGAGAGTCATGGCTATATCCCCCAGGCGATCCTCGGTTCCTATGAGGTTTGTAAGTGTCCTGGTATGAGTCAGGGTAATCTTCTTCCACGAGAGGGTAATGATCTCGGCTATGCTGGGAACTGGAAGACAAGCGGTTCCTACTCTTCCGAGCCCTTTCATTGTGATAATTTTCATCAGAGGTCATTAGACTTCGCCTTTCAATTGGAGAGTTCTCTGTGGAGTGGTTGCTGTACCTCATACGCTGACTCTAAAAATATCAGATGGTTCACTGGTTAAATTACATCAGCTTCATTCTTCTAGAACATGCAAATGTATGTACAACGGTAGGATCTGGACAATAAGATGCTAAATATCTGACTCAATAAAACATTCTGACGTACAAATGGTCTGCTCGAAATACCTGGTCTTATGTATTTGGGACACAACATGCAAAGATGCCAAAGTGTTGGTAGTTTATGAATTTAATTACATAATACTGCATAATTATGCTTCCTATTAAAAACACAGAATTCAAAGTTAGCTGCTGAATGGAACTTAATATATTTACGAAGGCCTAATAATTCCACTTCTATTGCAAAATGAGGATTATTTTACTGTTGGGAAATAAGTTAAAGTTCAGAATAGCATCTGTTATTTTATTCCTCTCTTGAACTGATAAAACCTTTCTCCTCCTAAAGTCACACAGTTCATCTTTATTAGCTGAATGTTCCTGATACCTTTAAAAAATATTTTAATAAAATTATGATTTGTGCTACCCATAAAATATTTGTTTCTACATCCTACATAAGACTCAACAATATTCTCTCCAAAGAAGTACACAATAATTATGGAGCCAGTGAATTGACATATTTACAATTCTTGCTTCCTCAACTGAAATGTCCTGCAGAAATAATCTTCAGAATATAAACTAAATTCCTCTAATACCATTACTTGAAATTAATCTTTAGACACTTATTTGAGCACTCAGAAAAGGCTATTAACGTTTTGCTTCAAATCATGGGAAAACATGTGTCATAGCTGTGTCTACCTCCTTAGGTAGGTCGCCTCAGTTAAGAAACAGGATGCTGATGAAACCAAAGACCCAGATGCATTTCCTCTAAAGGACACTCACCTGCACACAGCAGGAAGCTCATTCAACAGTCACAGCCTGTGCTGGGAGCCCCAACCAGGGGTCTCACAATTAAGTGCCCATGGTTACTAGGAGAAATAGGCCCCAGGATAAAGGGCACCACGGTAACTCAAGTGAAACTGGGAGAAGCACTCTACGTGGATATCTTGGAGGTGATAAGTCAGGAGTGTTATATTCATAAACAAAGTGCAACATTTCATTTCCACCTACTAGTGTAGGTGGAAGCATATCGCTTCATGAATCTGTTTCTCACCCTACAGTGTACAATTTGAAGCCAACCCAAACTAGTCAGTGGAACGCCACACTCGGATCAGCAGGCAGGCAGTGAAACAAGGAAAGAAAGAGTCCCCCCGAAAAAAAAAAAAAAAAAAAAAAAGAAAGAGTCCCAGTGCGCACATATACACTGCATATTACAATAGCCCGTTTCCCAAGTTCATTTCCAGCCTCGAAAGCTATTCATTTACATGGCAGTTTTTTGCTTACAAAGATGCAATTCTGTAAAAGAGTAATACAGTTATAATAACATTTGAGAGAGTGCCATTTATCTCAGAGTTAACTCTGTAGGATCTACAATTATGACTATCATTATAACCCATTAATACAAAACTAGTCATGATGCAAGAGAGCTCAATTGACTACCTGTTCCTCAGTCAGCTGGGGGTTTGGCCACATTCCAGCAGTGGCTTGGTAGATGGTACATAATCACTGATGGAGGAAGGCAAGATCCACTTTGTATCATAATGCCTCTGGCTCCCCACCTCTAGCCCTGAGTGCAGCACCACAACAGCAGGAGCCTCCTGCTCCTACACTCGTCCCCAGCTTCCCTAAAGGACACTGGCCATAGCCGATGACCGAGGTGGGCCCTGCCCACCCCTAAGAAAACTCAGGGATTCACGACTGTTTCCAAACAAGGCGACTCTACTTATGTGCATGTTTTGTTTGGGCAAGCTAGGGGACGGGCCCCGCAGCCTCGGGGGGAAGGGTTAGGTAAGGGTGGCCATAAGGTCCATCTGTCTCACATACCTTACTTAACTAGCCCTGTGCCTGACAGTGCCACCACTGTATAATCCTTAAGAAGTGACACGGAGAGGTAATGGACAGTTGCATAGTAGGTAGAAAGTTTCTTAGCAGGGTTGAGGCATAGGAGGGATGAATTTACCTAGGTAAAAGCCATTATAAATTAACAGAGGAGAAAGTTCTAAGGAAAACGCCACTCTCAGGGTAACTTTGTCTAGGGCAGGTCACAATTAGGTAACACGTTTTGAGTTTGTAAAAATGTAAAATAGTCTGTATCTGTTAGAATCAATGTAGCCAAAAATGTGAATCTGAAGAATTTTGTTGCCAAGACTTCAGAGCAAGTATATGAACCAAAGTGATTTGAGTTTGTAAAAATGTAAAATACTCTATATGATTAGGCAATACTCTAGATTTTTAATATAGTAACGCATGGCTCTCTAGGCCACTCCCAGTCTCCATCTCAGTCAAGTTTCCTATAGAACCTTAAATGTAAGGTTGTAAGAGCACAAGTGACACTACCTGTAACCCAGAAATTGCTGTGGGATATGGTGAGAGTGCTGTTGAGCCCAAATTCCTTCCAAGAAGTGGGGTCATGGGGGTGCTACTGGTCGTGTGAGTGGCACGCCAGTAGGCCTCAAGGTATTCTCCCAGATGTTCACACGCATCCTCCAGCTGGTTTTCATCCAGTATAACATCAAACATTTCCTATAGATGACAAGGAAAGTCCATTTTATTTCTACTTCAGGTTTTAGGCAATGAAACCTAAAATTTCACTGCATGCAGATAATATTGTTTCTAATGTCCAATAGCAAATATCAAACTTGAGGGGCTGTACTGGAAGTTGCTAAAGTTAAAGTCAAGTGAAGAACTGCACAGTTAACCATGTACAAATTTGGACATTCACATAAAAATGGGAAAGCTCATCAAATATTTGGATCTTTCATTTAGAAAAAAAAAGATGAGGTACATGTAAAAGTGTTCTAAGGAGAATAGAGTGAAAACACATATGTATTCACATCTTTATCCATATATTCCTATAGATACTTACTGAATACATTCTTTTATATACTATATAAAAGTTCTGAATTATACTTCAGAATAAGAGAGAAGCAAGTTAATGGTACGGAAAGAGGAGTTCTAAAAATGTTCCGGTAACAAATGTATCACTGGAATAAACATTTCACCTCCCAAAGTAACTATGTTGGAGGAAATAACATTTAGTTAGGTAACTTTTAGAATGTTGGTGAAAATATTATCTGCTATCTGTCTCGTGGTAAAGCAATACGAAAGGTTTAGGATCAATAGTAGAAAACCACAGTATAGTGACTTCTGCTACCAGAGGATCACTGTGTGAAATGGTTAAAAAAGAACAAGAACGAATACTTGATTGCAGTGGTGGTAGGCAGGGAGTTGGGGGGTAGTTCGCCCAAGAAGTATCTGGGGTCCATGTTTCTGACAGTAAGGACTTTGTCCAACACCTGTTCTATAATCAGGAAGTTGTTCTTCAGCCCCAAAGGAGCAGAGTGGCCCCTCTGTCACTGCAGTGTGGTCAGGAACACAGAATATAACCGGGACACAGGTTCCCTGGAGGGACAGTCAGATAACCGTGGCACCTCATAAAGAGAAAAGCCATTCCATGGGTAAGTGAAAGCACACCCCTGACTTTCAGCCTCTGAATCCACTTCTTCCCTCTTGCACCACTTCCACCTGCTTTTACAAGCTCATTTTACCCAAAGAAGGAGCTCCCAGTAATGAATCAAATACAGGGTTACTGCCATCAACGCTTGATGCGGCAGGGGGACCGTAGGTTTGTAACAACTGGATGACTCTGAGTTGGTGGGGGGTCAGCTGACTCACTCTCATCAGCACGAGGGCTCCCTGAAGCAGAAGTCACCATGGAAACAATCTCTCTCCCAACATTAACTCTTTGAATGTTTTCATCACGTTGATCTTTACTGAATATTTTGACCCTAATTTGCAAAGCAGTTTCAAAGTCCTTGGAGCAGTGAGATACGTTTAGCAACTAGGAAAGAAATAAGGTGGCTTCAGCCTAAACCGACTGGTGTTTGAGAAGACTCAGCCAGTTGAAGCCATGTAGAAACCATTCCCCCACAAGAACACTTATTAGTGGATTTCAGACGGGTTTTTGCATATTTTATTCATTCATAAAGTGTTTACTCGGTACCTATTCTGTGCTAAGCATTGTGGGTATACTGTGGCAAAGAAAACAGACTTCATCCCTATGCTCAAGAAGCATCCAGTCTCGGGGGAGAGACAAGTATTAAAATCCATAATACCCTACATCAGACCAGGACTTTAATTCAGAACAACAGAGACTGAGCCAGTGAATGTTCAGAGCTGCAGCTTAAAGTTCTGGATTTAGAAGGAGGCCCAGAGAGATATGTGAAAGTTAAATTTATGAGGGAGAGAAAATTATAAGTCAAAGAATTCTATCTGTAGAGGGAAGAGAAAAAACAGACAAAGAGGAGCAAAGACACAATGGAAGAGACGATAGAGCCCATGAGAGAACAGGAAAACAGCTAGTTCCTACAGTGTCAGTCAACATACATCCTTACAATAAATCCTCTTTCCACTAAAGCAAATCAAGGGAGTGCCTGTCTCCTGCAATCAAAAGCTCCCTGCCCCCATTAATCTAAGCCGTCAACAGTTACAAACAGAGACTCTGAGAAATGTCCCTAATGCTCTGATACACACATTGCATCCTCTGATAGCACTGCAGTGCTAACTTGAGTGGAACGAGAACAGCCCCATCCCAAAGGGCGTGCACAGACTCAGACAGATGACACAGGAAGAAGAAAGAGGAAACCGCGCAGCAATGGAACAAGGGACCACTCTGTCAGCCAATCCAGGCTAAAATCGTCCACAAATTCTATTTGATCTGGAGTCTGCTGTTTACATAGTGTTATTTATGTTAACTGTATAATTCAATTAGGTAGATCTCATTCTTTAATGTGGGATCTCAACAATGTGTAATCTCAACACGTCATTTCCTTGCTTTCATAAGGTCCCAAGTTAATGAACCCTACAGGGACACTTGGACTGAGGGTTCTAACTATCACAGCCAGGGTTGCAAAGTCCAGAGAGGGTAAAACAAGGTAAGCAACCCTCATTGCAGAGTGTTATTTGAAAGAGTTTTTTTTATCTCCCTGGCTGTTCCACATGTTACATGGTCAGGGCTTCAGACACAATTAAACATACACTTAATTACAAGTAGTTTTAATAAAGTACTTCTCTTTGCCAATGGATCGATTTTGTATATATCAGCACACGGCTGTTTGCTGAAGCCTCAATCATTTCTAGGAAACTAAGCTTTTGCACTGCTAAAAAGACAGCTATATGATAGAAGATGATCTGAAATTGCTTTTAGGCTTTCAAAAGCACAGAGCAAAGCAAATTTCGGCCTCTGAATGAATACTGACATATGCGGCTTATTTCCAACTAAGAGGAATCTCACAGCCTGGATATCTGTGACAATTTTTCTTTTCAACTCTTTAGGAAATAACACAGCTGATTAGACCAGAGTGTTAGGAAATGAGGATAAGGGAGAAAAAAATTTTTTTTTAAATTATACAAAGAGAAATTCAACGAAAAGCAGCCGAATGAATTATGCAAACCAGCTTTGCCAATTTTTCATAAATTTAAAAGTTTGGGCTTCCCTGGTGGCACAGTGGTTAAGAATCTGACTGTCAATGCAGGGAACATGGGTTCGTGCCCTGGTCCGGGAAGATCCCACATGCCGCGGAGCAATTGAGCCCCTGCACCACAGCTACTGAGCCCACGCGCCACAACTACTGAGCCCGTGTGCCACAACTACTGAAGCCCATGCACCACAACTACTGAAGCTTGCACGCCTAGAGCCCGTGCTCTGCAACAGAGAAGCCACCACAATGAGAAGCCCGAGTGCTCCAATGAAGAGTAGACCCTGCTCGCCACAACTAGAGAAAGCCCCGGTGCAGCAATGAAGACCCAATGCAGCCAAAAATAAATAAATAAAATAAATAAATTTATTAAAAAAAAATGTTCAAGCCTAGCTAGCTCCTTACTGTGTAATACGTGAAGCCTCCAGCATGGGATATGGATGCAGAGAGCTATCTAATCAGGAGAAGAGGGTGTGGGTAATGGGACAGTCACAGGCAGTGAACAATTACCCACTCAGTGATACCATGCTCTTGGGACTGCCGGAGATAAGGGTAACGCTGAGCTGTTTTCAAAGCACCATACAGACACAGCACGCACCTCTGACATTTTGTGATGGGGTATTTTCTTCAGCTGAGGTGGGCAGAAATAATGTGACTTCCAAAGTAAATAAGAAGTGAACAGAGGAGTCAGAACAAATCACCAGAAAACCAGGCAGAGTAGGTCCCTTTTCTGGACAACCTCTTTCAGAAAAATAAAAAACTAAAGCATTAGAAATAACAAGAGTGAAAAACATACCTCTAGCTTATCCAGTGGTCCAGAGAACAAAAATGACAGGGAAGAAAGGGAAAGATTGAAGCTGAATAAAATGGGAATGAAGAAAATCTGCAATAGCTTTTTAAAATATTTTAAGTATTTAAAGATCTGTCTAGTTCTTCATTCATAGAGTATCACAAACGTTCCTAAGGAAGGCACCTGAATTAGAGCAACCAACCATCCTGGTTTGCTGGGGACTGAGTGTTTCTGGGTACTTGGGACTATCAGTGCCAAAATCTGGAAAACTGGGGAGAAATGGAATGGTCAGTCACCCTAGTTTTTAGAAAAAATGGAGCACATTTCAGTTCCTACATTGACAACCGGAACAGGTTCCATTTATTTCTTTTACATTCTCTTGGGAGGGAAGATATAGAGAGAGTGGGCACGTCTTTCTTTATGACTGTGAAATATATACTTTCTAGCAAAGAGGGAGAATTTCATTAAAAAAACATAATTTCTTATATGTTTTATCTAGGAGTTGTTATTAAACATTTTTAAATAAAAAGTTTATAAAACTTAGAAATTAATTTTGCAGTTTAATCTTAACTTTTTAAAAAAGTTGGTGCATTACTGAATATTAGCTAGCCAGGGGATTAAATATATACAGACTCTCCCATGGTATATGCATTGCTTTACATTTATTTGTTGTGCAGAGATAAAACCTCATATGGGGCATCTTTCCTATTTCTAAGTGGAAAAAAGAAATAATAGGGGTGAGCATACTTTTACTTCTTTGTTATTGGAATATAGAGCTCCTGAATCTGCCACCATTAAAAAAAAAAAAAAAGACCGGCAAGTACTATTCAGTGAAATAATATGGCTGAATGGCAAATATGCAATGCTAATTATAAAATAACCAACCAATGTTTCTTTCATATTAAAATTGTATTCTTTATATTATTAAAGCTTTTGAATTCCTGAGTACTCAACTCACTGGTCAACTAGTGATAGCTCAAAGTTCTTCAGCTCAAAGAACTAAGTTAAAGGGATTTTGAAAGATTTAGGAGATCTCATGGGGATAAAGGAAAGCCTACCAATATCATGGGGCTCTAGCAGTTAGTTACAGGCACAGTTTCCACTTTAATGAGCCAAAAGGGAAAGACAATCAGAATTCCTGCCACTGATGGGTGGGGAAAACATGAAGGCAAAGAATACAGTGACTTTGATCCCTTCTAGCTCCTCTCTTTTAATGATACGTGACATTCATTCTGAACCCAACCACATTTTCCTCACCACACCCATCCATCCTGTCCGTTCTTTTTTTTTTTAAAGATGGTCCTGCTTTTTATTTATTTATTTATTTGACCGTGCTGTGTGGCTTATGGGATCTTAGTTCCCTGACCAGGGATTAAATCTGGGGCCATGGCAGTGAAAGCTCTGAGTCCTAACCACTGGACCGCCAGGGAACTCCCATCCTGTCCACTCTTATTCTTCAAAGATTATAACAACATTTACCCGTGCTACTGTCTGCAGAAAAGGCACCCAGTGTTTTTGTTAAGTCCATATTAATCCAATGCTTTACATCATAGTACTGAAGTATCCCTAACTCGGTATATCTAAGTTGGGTGGCTGAAATTCCTTCAAGAGTAGTCGCCTTAGGACTGAGAGAAACTAGATCCGATGTGGCCTTGTTTCATGAAGGAAACATCTGAAATCAATTATTCTCTTTTTTCAAAAGTAATGTTGTGAATTAAACTATGACCATCCAGAGGCTCTGTAATAATGAATGCACCAGTGGGGATGGCGCTTCAGGTAGGTGAGTTCACACAATTCTAAATAATTTAAATAAAATTACTGGAAAAGGGCGGTGGAAAATTACTACCATGATAGCAATACTATTGTGATAGGATACTGAGCACCGCCACTCACTTCAGAGTTCCTGTGTTTAATAAATCTGAGTCCATTCAGCAATAGAAAATGAAGAGTGACAGAAGAGAATGACCATGGTTACTGTAACGTTAGAGGTTTGCAAGACTGTGGAGGAGACACACTCCCCTCTAGCAGACAGAGCGATCAATGTCATTTTATATGCACAGAAAAATTACAGAGCTCAAAGAACCAGGGTCAGCTTTTGGTAACACAAACCAGCTTGTAGCTAAGTAGGATGAAAGGATTACATTTCATTTATATATTCAATTGTCTGCCTATCTGCTTTTCTCACCATGCATTGTGTAGCTCTTGTGACCACAGTACTGGGGCAATTTGAACTTTGCGCTTCTTAAAATGTACTATTTTCAACTTCTCTGAAAAGGAAAAGGGCACCAATACCTGGTAGAAGCAAAATGAAATCCAACACTATAGTGTACAGAAGGCTATTCCAAATGCAAATTCAGGCTGGTCATATAAAAATACATATATGGAAAGGGCTTATGGGTTCTAGTCTCACAAACCCCTTTTCTGTCTGCATCCCAACTTTTTTTTTTTTAATATAAATTTCTTTATTTATTTTTGGCTGCGTTGGGTCTCTGCTGCTGCGTGCGGGCTTTCTCTAGTTGCGGCGAGCAGGGGCTACTCTTCGTTGTGGTGCGCGGGCTTCTCACTTAGGTGGCTTCTCTTGTTGTGGAGCATGGGCTCTAGGCACACGGGCTCAGTAGCTGTGGCTCGCGGGCTCTAGAGCACAGGCTCAGTAGTTGTGGCGCACAGGCTTAGTTGCTCCACGGCATGTGGGATCTTCCCAGACCAAGGATCGAACCCCGTGTCCCCTGTATTGGCAGGCGGATTCTTAACCACTGCGCCACCAGGGAAGCCCCATCCCAACTTTTCTTTTGTGAATCCAGAGCAGGCAATGAAGGAAAGTTTCTCCCTCTTCCAGAGTAGAACTATTCAGTAGCCCATCCTCCCAGCTCATCTTTCTGTCTGTGGCAGATTAAAAATGGCCACAAGCTCTTTGACACTCCCTGCATAGAGACGGAGGGTTTATGTCCCCTCTCCTTGAATCTGAGCAGCCCCTACGTTCCCTTGACTAGCAGAAGGCTGTGGAAGTGATACTGAGCCAATATCCAAGCCCAGTATCTAAGTTAAAGGGAATGGAATACTTGCTCTTGGAGCCCTGGGAGCTGCCATGTAAGAAGTGCATATTCCTGTTGGAAAGATCTCATGGAAGAGCCCTGAGACCACGCGGAGAGGGAGAGGAGCTGGCTGAGCCCAGCCTTCCAACCATTCCTGCTAAGGGACCAAGTCAGCCACCAGCTGAGTACCACCAAGTGGTTGTCATTTGAAGTCACTAAGTTTTGGGGTAGTTCGTTGCACAGAAATAGGTAACCAGAACCTTGTCCTAGAACAAGGATGGCAACTTTGGTGGGCTGGCTACATTGGGCCTGCCTCCTGCTTCTATAAACAAAATTTGACTGGAACACTTGTATTTGTTTACATACTGTGTGTGGCTGCTTTCCTGCTACCAAGGCAGAGTTGTGTAGTTTTGTGAAGAAGACCACATGGCCCACAAAGCCTAAAATATTTACTATATGGCTCTTTACTGAAAACGTTTGCTGACCCCACTCTTAGAAGAAGCCTCACCCATGAAACCCATGATTCTCTCTACAGGAGAATATATAATAGCCTGTCTGTTGCCATTCACTCTCTAAAGTCTTGCTAGATGAGGAGACAGAGATCTTACCCTGGCTTTACCCAAGGTGCATGACCTTTGGAAAGCCAGGTCACCTCTCTTGGTTTCAGTCCCCTCATTTGTAACATGAGACTTTCCTTAGAACTGTGCCATGAAACACTAAAATGGTTCTATAGTCAAAATTCAGGGGAAGCACTGTACACGACCTATCTTAATGGAGATATAAAATGCTCATTAGCACATTAAGGCTCTTGTTGTAAAGAAACCAGTCTACGTTTGTTTACTTAGGTGTTTTCTCAAACATTTTTGGTACCAAAGTGTTTCCACCTGTTGACATTACATATGGAACCTGTAGTGGGAAGAACGCACTCCAGGAAATACTACACAGGGTGCTTTCCAAGTTCCCTTTTTGCTTCAATAGTCGCTGAGTTCATTTTTCTGGCTATAGAGAGTCAACTTTTTTCAGTACTCTTTTAGACTTCCCTTTCTAGAGACTGCCGCCTTTAATTTCTTAGCAATGTGAGATTCCACCAGTGTAATTTGCTGACTTTTCAGATTGGAGACGCAGTGGCCAATTTAGCAAGTTGCAAATTCTCCTAGAGGAACTAAAATGACACAGTGATCACCCGTCTTTGGATGAAAATGATAATTATGGTCTTGAAGTAGGGTAGGGACAAATGCAGATACATTTTGAGACTACTACTGGTTTTTATAATCCAAAGATTTTTTTCGTGAATGCCAAAATAGAGTGTACAATTCCTTCTTAGCATTACAAATGCTATTTAAACAATATTAAATGAACATGTTTAATAATGTAAAGTGTTTAGAAAATATTAAATGCAAGGTAACCTTGCTTATCCAGACTGCTTGTTTAGAATTCTAGGTTATCGAACCAATTATATAAAACAAGGAAGTGTTTACCCTGCTGAAATAATGACAGGGTAAAGCTGCCTTCATAGTGCATGAGGCTGTTGGAGATTCCTGACATGAGGACATATCCTAAGGCAGCTCACAGTATTATGTGCATTTAAGTGCACGTATCTTTTCTTGGTTCCAGCTATTTCAGATGTAACATGTACTGTATACCTACTCAACTATCAACTGTCTCCGCAGCTATAATACATCAATTTTAATAAGACACAAGTTATTTTCTCTAGTAATTATTAGGAATAAATGTTAATAAACTCATTCTCATAAAAAGATCAAATTAAAAAGGAACAAGTTCAATTCACCTGAAATGCATCTCAAGGAATCACTTACTGACACTTCTTATAACATTATTAACCAAAACTTGTGTAGATATTCATCTAAACCAGGGGTTCTCAACCAGGAGTGACGTTTTTCCCTAAGGGGCATTTGACAATGTCTTAAGATATTTTTGGTTGTCACAACTTGGGGTTTGTTACTGGCCAGAGATGCTGCTAAAATCCTACAATGTACAGGAGAGGTCCCTATAATAAAAAATTATTCAACCTACAGTGTCAATTGTGGAGAAACCCTGATCTAAATTTCTCTTTTAACCTAAAAAAGATTTATAAAGTAGTATCTGCAAGGATATTTATGACCTAACAAATTGTTTGCCAAGAGCTGACTCAACCAATGGGACCTTTTTAGACTATCTGCTCCTTGAAGGCAGGAACGTGCCTTTGTCTCTCTAGCACCTAGCAAGGTAACAGGCCTAAAGCTTAAATAATGTTTGCTGAGTGTATTTTAGTTCTCGCCAAGAAGGTCGATTGTAGGTGAGCTACACAGAATTGAAATGACTAAATATTTGAGTGTGTCTGGTTTAACCATATGGAGACATGGATACCACGTCTTCAGACATGCCCCCATGTCATTCTGTGAAACATCTTAATCTTTTTTTGAAACAATAAGCATATTACTTGACTTGATATATCTTCTGCTTATGTTTATACTCTCCTTTTCCCTGGGCTCTACAACCCTCATGATTTCAATAACATGTCTGTGCTGATCACTTCCAAAATCTAGACAGAATCAGAGTGTCAGAGTTGGGAAGGGATGTTAGCTACCACAGCTTTCAGCCTTCACCAGAGGAGGTTCCTTCCATGACACCTGACATCAGGTCCTAGAGCCCACTCCACCCGCATCCCTGCCACCAACTGAAGGCAATTAGAGACAAGCTCTCTACTTAGAAAGCCGTCCCATTCTTCTCAGCATTTGCATTTGAGCAGATGTGTGAAACGCCTTCCTCCTGTTGGATGAGTCTGATCCCTGTGTCAAATGAAATTACACAGGCCTAACTGCCCTCAAGTCCCCCCAGATCTGCTTCCCCATACTCCCACAGATCTTAGCACCACGTCTGGGACCTCACAGAACCAGCGCTGCCCTCGCAGTGTGGATCTCTACATAAGGGAACTCAGACACGGCCAGTGAGATCTGAGCTATGAATCCGTGTTTTTCCTTTTGTACCTTCCCTCTTCATTTTCTGCCATTTAAGCAGGTGGCAGGGTCTGTGCTTCCTTGTCTGGTGGGGGAGGGAGGTGTCTGTGGCAGGAAATTCCCAGCTCTCCATTTCCCCTTCTGGATTTTGTGTCCCCAAAGCCTAAATTGGTTGGAAACATTCTGTGCTAACTGCCTCTGGAAACAAAAGAAGGTGAGGATGCTTTTAGATACAACAAAAGCAGAGAGTTCCTTTAATAGTAACAAGAGGGGGGAAAAAGGAAGATACCTTCACTCTCTCAGACAGAGAAGAGAAGGGAGCTCTCTTGCCAATGTCCCGGAGAGGAGGGGCTATGAGTCTCCCGGCCTTGCCAAAGACCCCCTGTTCCCGATAAGGTCTGATGCAGCACAGCCTCCATCCTTAAGGACCACGTGGATTTGGTCAATGAATAGGTTGTCTGCATTGGAACTCTCCCCCTCACTCCCTCAACTTCCCGCCAGCCCTACCCTTTGTCTTTGTTCTGCCCTGGATTAGGGTAAAGGCAGCTGCAAGCATGGCTAAACATCCTGCCTGCCCAGTGGGCTAAGGGGTCAAAGTAGAAAAAGAGCCATTTCTTGCACATCGAAGTTGGGGGCCAGAGATCCATCTATACTACACAGCTATGTGTACCAGTGGAGCAGTACGGTGGACAGAGCTTTGCTGGAGTCAGACAAAGCAGTTGAATCTTGGGGCCCACTTATTTTTTTTTAATTTTTATATTGGAGCACAGTTGATTAACAATTAATTGTGACCTCCAACAAATTTCTTAGTGGGGACTTAGCTTTCTCCTGTAGGAAGTAAGGATAGTATTATCTACTGTGGCGGTCATAGAGGTGCATGCCGAGACTTCCCCTGGAGTGAGAACCTGCTGTGCTGAGTGCAGTCAGCAGACAGCCTTGGGCTGCTGCACCTTCGGGATCCACCAGGGAATTCAAGCAAGGACCTGCTCTCCCCAGGCTGCTCCCAGCCACCACCTGAGCACAGCACGTGGACTAGAGCCTAAATGTTTCTGCCCAACATGAGGCTCCTCTAGTGCTCTGGGAAGTCCCCAGCTCCAAGTGGGAGATTTTCTCAAGGCTACATCACAGTCTGAGGCTCCTCCTACCCACTTTTTCCTTCCCCTTTTCCTTTCACAGAGTCAGAACTACATCAGGTCTGAAGGCTGTCCCTGCCAGTTCTGTCCCTGTTCCCTTTTTCCTCTCATAGGCATTTCCCCTAATAAATCTGTACTTTGAATTCCACTTAAGTGTCTGCTTCCCAGAAGACCCAAACTGATATAACTATCCTTAGAAAACTGTTCTAAAAATTGGAAACAATAGCATAGTTCCTGTCTTTTGGTAGCTGCTAAAAAAAGGTTAGCTTCCTTCAACTGGGACGCATTAGAGTCAGGGACTGGGTAATACATTCTCCTATATTCGCTCAGTGCTTTAATCATACATTCCATTGTGTAAGTGGACTTCAATAGTCAGCAATGTGTCTGTCTAGCTACAATTAGACTTAACATAGGACTCCAGACTCCGGGCTATCCAAATTATCTGCAAGCAGATAACCAGGTGTGTGTGTGTGTGTGTGTGTGTGTGTGTGTGTGTGTGTGTGTGTGTGTGTGAATAGGTGGGTTCGATTGGGGAGAAAATTGGCTTCGGAGCCAGACAGATCTAAATCTAATCCTAATTTGCTGTGTGACCTTAAGGAAATCCCTTAACCTCTCTGTCTTCAGTCACCTCAACTATATAATGGGGATAATACTGCCCTACCTTACTAAGTAACTGTGAGGGTTAGAGACAGTAACTGTGAGGGTTAGAGATAATCTATATAAAGCACATAGCACAGTGTCTGGCCCATTGTAAGCATCTAATAAGAGATCGCATTGCCTGTACATCCTTATTCTTACCCTGTACTCTTATTGCCTGTACATCCTTTCATTCATTTGATATTTATCGTGGGCCTCGTATGATAGGAACTTGAGACACAACAGTGAACCAGACAGGCACAGATCCTTGCAGAGCCTGACAGGTAGGCATGGCACAGCACAAAGTACATCCAGTAATTATAACAGAAACACCTAGATGGTGCTTATTATGTGCTAGGTACTGTTCTAAGAGCTCTACTACACATTCACTCATTGACACTTTACACCAAACCAACGAGGTAGGTATTTGCTCAAGATTACATAACTAGGGATGTAATCCTTAGTGTAGATTAGTATGGATTTGAACCCAGGCAGTCTGGATCCAGAGTCTGTACTTTTAACAGCTACGCTGTGTTGCTTCTCTAAACACTTGAATTGAATTTTATGATTCCACAGAGCATGAATGATCCTTACATAAGCATATAACAAAAACTAGTGAATTAAATCAGTAGGAAAAACAGTTATTTCCTTCAGAGAAACACAGGCACAGAAATAGTAAGTCAGCCGAGCAGGTGTAGACATTGGTGACCCACACGGTAGCAGTTACCACCCCTACCCCCCCACCTCCTCGTCATTTGCTCAGCTTTGAACTCAGCAGCTGTTTTCTGGTAATGGCATTAGAAGAAAAGCTGCTCTAATATGGTTTTTCATCTTACTTAACCCTGACCTTTTCATCTGCTATAACCACAGGGCTCTTCTAGTTCTAATAAATTCTCAATTTTCAATGTCATAATCTATTATGCCTCTAGGAACTTTCTGTCAGAAAAGTTAAAGGAGTCAAATCAGTATGTTTTATTTGTTGTTTTCGTTTCATAAAAGTGTCCACATGACTGCATTAAATAGTTTGCTGACTGTTTGCAAGGCAATCAAGGTGGCAGTAAGGACATCAGACCCTGGACACCAAGTTCATTTCTTATTACGTGGCAGACACCACACAGCTCTGGATGCCTGGGTAAGCCAACATGACAGCAGCAGTTTGTTGCAAGAAATCCTTTAGATATGTGACAACATACCATCATCATGACCGTTCTAGAATAAAAATGACAATGCTAATATGATAAAAACAAAGCCTACCAACCTCTCCTAACTAGTCAAGAATGATTAAGACAAAAAAAATGATTGTACTTACAGGGGGACATTGTGCAAGTTTGTCAGCTGCCACCAGTTGAACATTTAAGTGTTTACTTTGGGACTTTCCTCTAGATTTAATCAACCGCTGTAAAACCTGATAGAAGAAGACATGAATCTGAGATACTGTCAATGAACTGAAAGAAAACCAAATAAATCCAGACCTTTTTTCATAGTCTATTTAGCCTGAGTATTAATAGGGAGGAAATACAATATAACAAGTCATATATATATATATAAACTCTGTAATGACATCAGCCACTTACACTAGATTTCAGTTATAGTGGATTTGACATGTTCATCCTATTCTCGCTCCATGTGAGGTCTTGGTGGGATCTGGAGTTCCCACCCTAGATTTTACCCAGAGATTTCAAAGAGAGCCCTGCAAAAGTGCAGGCACTGATCTGTACCAGGTCATTTATGTCCAAATTTAGTTCAGTAATATTTTGGTTCACTATCTCAATGTCAGATAAATATAAGAGTTACATATATTTGACCCTTTGTGTCACTGATAATTAAGGCATTCCAGTCTAATCTTACATTAAAGGACAATTTCATGATCGACATCTAGGCAGAACATCTGTACTGGTTGTATTGCTACGTATAAAACAGGGATGTACCTATGTCTTTTGGGCACTGCTGTAACTGCATTTTTCCATATACTCATCTTTCCCTTAATATTTTTTTTAGCTGAAGTAAGACCCTTCCCCCCAACTACTACTAATCTATGAGGCTCAATGATATCTCAGCACATATATCCACAGGAGTCCCCGTTCCTGCACTTATGGAGCCCACGGTGACTGGGGCGAGAGGGGTTGAAATCTATTCCACTGCAGTAAGGGTGCTTGAATCCCCTTCAGTTCTGGGTCAAAGAGACTCCAAGTGCTCAAGGCATTTTCAATCGATTTTAATGATTCCCCAAAGGTCCTGGTTTGGTCAGGATTCCCAAGCCCATCCTGCACAGAACCAGTGCCTGTAGAGACGGAAGGCTGAGAAGCTCAGAAGCATTGGGAAGGGCACATTCTCTACCTGTGAGAGGAGACCCCTGTTCTGGCTGGAAGTTGAATTGGCATTTAAGCAAGAAAATGCACTCCTAGGGCCACTGAAAAGAAGCTGATTGTTAAGGTAGTACCTCCCAAGGGTATCCATTTCATATTAACTTTTCAGAATATCATCACTTTTTAAAATCTAATTAATTATTTATTGGCCACGCCACGTGGCATGAGGGATTTTAGTTCCCCGACCAGTGATTGAACCCATGCCCCCTGCAGTGGAAGCATGAAGTCCTAACCACTGGACCACCAGGGAATTCCCCATCATCACTTTTTTTTTTTCAAATTTCGATATTTATTTTTAAAAGCAATCTCATTGTACTCTTAGTTTTTATAAATGCATAATCTATTTTTTAAAATTTATTTATTTTTAATTTTTATTGGAGTATAGTTGATTTACAATGTTCTGTTAGTTTCAGGTGTACAGCAAAGTGAATCTGTTATACATATACATATATCCACTCTTTTTTGGATTCTTTTCCCATATAGGCCATTACAGAGTATTGAGTAGAGTTCCCTATGCTATACAGTAGGTCCTTACTAGTTATCTATTTTATATATAGTAGTGCATATCTGTCAATCCCAATCTTCCAATTTATCTCTCCCCCCACTACCGCCCTGGCCCATCATCACTTTTTAAAGTTAAAGAACACCCAAGTCAAAAGGGACCACTTTGAGGCTGTGTCACTTTTTTTTTTATCTCCCCCATTGGCATAAAGATACATGGCAGATATGACATTGTGCTCAACCACAGAATAACTATACTCCTTGAAGAACCCAACCTAAGCACAAATTAAGGGTCTATAAAGTTTCCATGAGAGATTTTATACAGTGATGTTTGACTTATATGATAAATATATATGTACTTTTTTTAACATCTTTATTGGAGTATAATTGCTTTACATATATATGTACTTCTTGAACTATGTACTTTCTCAACTGGGGCGAGAATATAGGTGATACAAGAATCAATATTACCTAAGAGATTTACCAAGATAGAACCTAAAGTCTCTGAAAAGCCAGACTTTACTTTTCCTCACCTTAGTTCTTTTTGTTTTTATTATACTCTTGCATAACTGCCCAGTTTGGGAACCACAATAGACACTGAGCTTCTTGAAGGAATAAACAATTCTTTATGTGCTATCTCAAAATTTCTAGAACCTGTACAGAACAGGTGAATTAAAAACTGCTCATTAAAAGGGTCTCAACAAGGCATTCTCCTTGCCCACTAACAAAAATGCACAGAGCAAAAAATATTTCAGAAGAAACAAGCTTCTAACCCTTAAGACAGAAATGAGCTGATTACCTTTGGAGATGAGACTTTTACATGAACAATAATTGGTGCTAAGGAAGTCTTTATAAGTTGTGCTGGGTGATTGATGGTGTCTGCATCAAGAACAACCAGTTGCAAAGATCTTGCCAACTCAAAGATTCTTTCAATTTCACTTTGTACTTCCGCTAAAAGGAGAAATATCAAATAACAGGTCATGGTATTTTTATTAATTAGTTCCTATATTTAAAAAATAGTACCTCTTTCAGATATTAGCCTACATTGCAAAACAGAACATTTTGAATTTTCATAGTCCTATCTAACTTAAGATCTTTTCTAAAGAGAGATGGGTTGAGTTTTACATAAAACCAAAGAGTTGGTGGAAAAATTTGAGAAGGCTCTCTTGATTTGCTTCTTATGCTCACCCTAATATTTAGCTATTTACATAGCTATGTTGGTTTTGATTGTGCTTTTGTTCTAAAGAACTTTTATTTTAGCTATAGAAGCTGCAACTACATTTTAGGAAGCAATCGAAATACATGTGCAGAGCAACATCACATGGAAAGCAAATTATGCTGAAATACGCCTACCAATCAACAACTTCCATATTAATATTTTATGGATATGTTTTTTAACATCTCACAACTCATCTATTTTGACTGATATGCACATTTTTGTATCCCTGTTAAATGTTCTGGATCTACTCTTAACAACTAGCATATTGCTAAGTCTTCATTCAAGTGTTAGGGCCAGTGGACTTGTTCTGAGGCATAATTATCTTCAGTATTAAAATAAAAAAACAAAAAACAACCTAAGATCAATTATATTAAAGTGCCACAATGCATTTAGATGCAAATCTACTTGGCTTGCTGTAATAGCCAACTGACCTGAATCTGTGCACGAATCTGGTCAAATGAAAAATCTAGTTATTTTCAATGTCAAAAGCAATCCAGCTATTTTTTAAGCAAAAATTAAGCAGATTATCTATAAAAATATAAAATGGCTTTCTGAAATATAAAAAGCTTTTTAATATATATTTTTATAAATCACCTGATTTATTGATCATGTCCACAGTCTGAATTAGTCTATTTAAGAGAGACGATCTTGTTTGCTTTTTGCTTATTTTCATTTTTGGCTATAGCATGACTTAACAATGTTGTAATCTTATCCAAATTACATAGAGTAGACAAAGCTACCTAATTTAAATTATTTCCAAGATGGCCTAGGAAAAAGTTGATGTTGCTCTAAATGTCCTCATTGAAAAGGGTTTGTACCAGAATCCCGTGATTTGTTTTGCTTATTCAGTATAAATTCAAGTTCATGTTACCCACCAAAAATTCTCCATTCCATAACCAGACAGATTGACAGGGTGTGTGGGATCATGAATGCTCAAAACTATCATGTAACTCTATTTTCTAGGGCTTTGCTAATAGCATAAAATTCTTATTTCCCACAAAACCACTGGTGTTTAATGCATGATCTGTATAAGAAGTATGAATTTAAAGAGTCATTAGAACCCAGTAGAGGCTGTTCAGTTCAACTTCTGACTCTCAACATGTTCTCTGATTTCCCTCCTATAATGGGTTGAATTGTATCGTCCCTAAATTCATATGTTGAAGTCTTAACCCCTCAGTACCTCAGAATGTAACCTTATTTTTGAGACATCATCTTTACAGAGATCATCAAGTTAAAATGAGGTCATTAGGGTGGGAATTACTCCTATATGACTGGTGTCTTTATAAAAAGGGGAAATTTGGAGACAGGCACACACACAGGAGAACACCATGTGAAGATGGATGCAGAGACTGGGGTGATGCTTCTACAAGACAGGAATGCCAAAGATTGCCAGCAAACCAACTGAAACTAGCAGAGAGGCATGGAACACCTTCTTCCTCACAGCCCTCAGAAGGAAACAACCCTGTGGATACCTCGATCTTAGACTTCTAGCCTCCAGACTCTGAGAAGACAAATTTCTATTGTTCAAGTAAAAAAAAAGCAACATATCTATCATTTTTCATATTATCCAATACCAATATCCTGAAAGATTTCATGTTGCTCTGAAAGGTGACTAGTTTTCAATATATTAATGTAAAGAATCTGGACAATTTGGCTTATCTGCAAAATTCTGAAATACCTTCTACATTTATTAGTAAAAACAACCTACTTGTCCCTTTTTTCTCATGTCAGAAACAGAAGATTTTTTTAATGAGAGAAGTTTGGAAAGTAAAGTTTATTTTTATTGTAGCAAGTTTCATTTTTTTTTCTTTTTTCATTAAACTGCCACTGGTTTAAGGTAACTCCTGGCCAGGACTGTACTAGAACAAGGCTATCTTGCTTTAAACTTAAAATCTGAATACAATATTTTCTGAAGTAGCAAAAAGGCAGTGACGCAAAGTAGACTGCCCCGGTACAAAGAACCCGTGAGGCATTCTGAGTCTCTGTGTAAATAATTCAGAGACACCTGGGCCTTATTTACTTTGCACCAGCCATGAGGCAAGTGTGGTGTTTTTTGGGGGTTTTTTTGGCCACGCCACGCAGCCTGAGGGGTCTTAGTTCCTGGACCAGGGGTTGAACCCGGGCCTGGCAGTGAAAGCGCAGTGAAAGCACCAAGGGCAGGCACACCTACAGCTTAACCAAAACAAAACTTGGGCAATGGGTATCAACAGAGAGGTACTCGGGCAGAGCAGGCCAGGAGGCTGCAGAGGTCCACCCTATATACTGGAGTGGGTCCAATATTGGGATAATATGTATATGGAATACAATGAATAAATTATACGTGTGAGAAAGACATATTTACCTACACAGCTCAGTTCTTTTAAAGAAAAACTTTAACCAAACACAACAATCTTGACTACCCAAGCTGATTCCAATCAAAGCTTTATCATGATCTTATTCCAGACAAATGAACTCTGAGAAGTCATGGACCATGAACCTGGAGGGACCTCAGTGAACACTTCTATAACTTGACCACAACTGGTCTGGACCCACCTCTCCCCAGCATCTCTGTCACCTGTGCCCTTTCTCTTATATCCAAAGGCTTAAACTACTTCAATGGCTCCCTGAGGCCCAAAGCAACATTTTCCAAAGGCAGTACCCTGGATCACTAATCTCATGAGATAGCCTACGCAAAGAAGGGTTTTTTTTGCAAGGGAGATATCACATGCTATAATAGTTTCTCTTGCAATTTCAAATGTACATTACCCTCTTTATCTTAATGCTTCTAAGAAGTGTTGCAGTGAAGAAATCTGACAGCTATTTAATCCATAAGTTTCAAATTTATTTGACTGCGGAAAACATACTATTAGTATCCTTTAAAATCAACGTTTTGTGGAATCTATTTTGCGGTCTCTTTAGCAAGGCGTACTAAAGCCTTAACATACTGGCCTCGATCTGTTTTTTCAGTCTCTTCTGTTGCTCTCAAATCATGCTCCCTACTTCCTTTTTCTAAATATGCTCTGCACAAAACAACTTGTTTCTCAACCACACAGTGTTTATATGTCAATGCCTTTGTACATTCTTGACTGCCCTAAGAACCAGCTCAAAAAGAACTTCTGTGAAGTCTTCTCAGACGCCTCTTACTCCCTACCCTTCTTTCTTTATACTTTTAGTACTTTGCTCATAATTCCATTATCACACAGTATTTTAACCATCACTCCCTTTTTTCTGTTTGCCTGTGGCTAAGATACTTTGCCTTATTTATGTCTGTACTTCCTAAGTCTGGTACAATGCATGGCAGTAACAAGTGTTCAATAAACATTTGATGAAAGAATCTACACATGTGCATTAACAAGCAGACAAATGGGCATAAGTGGCTCACATAGTGGTTATTATAATAGGCTGCCATTAAATTATCTCCAATGGTTGTGGGAGTTATGACTTTACAGAGTAAAAAGGAAAACCAGTGAACTGATATCTACCTTGTTTCTTCCTCAATATTTACACCAACCCCACTGCACCCACTCCACTGACTCTGACAACAGGTGACTACATAGGTGATATGGAATGACCTCACAGAATGCCCATCACACTCTAGGCTGGTGCAAGATGGCTGAAAAAGTCAGGCAACCTAGCTTATGTTTTTAAGTGTCCTTTAGCCTCTCATTATACGTCAGAGGAAGGAATGGTTAAGAGTCAAAGGCACTGTGAGGAGTGGAAAGGAGGGTGGAAGACAGGAGAACAGAGAACAGATGGTTATTTGAGAAACCTTCAATCTAATCTGGTATCCTTGTCACCCATGATATACTACTTTAGTCAGTTACCTAATCTGATTTATCATCATCAACTCTGCCATCAACACCCCTGAAGGTCAAAATACTGTGCCTTTAAGAGTGTTTCACTCTGTCTGTGGAAGGCTCTAAATACAGAACTAAAGAAGGAACCACCGATGTCTGGGATCCTGCTCTCACAAACGCTGACAACTGTCCCATTTGGTAGGTTCAGCATTCTTTCAAAAAGCAGCCATCCAACAAACATTTATTGAGCAATTACCATGTGCCAATCCCAGGCCAGGAACAGAGATGACACTCGTCTCTTTCCACCTGCACAATTCTTGGCATAGCCTTCAATGGACACTTGATGGGATATTTGGGCATGCAATCTATCTTAGAAACCCTAATTTTAGAAAAAGTTTTCTATCACCTACAGAGCTCATTTAAGTAGTTTTTTAAAAAAATGTAGTGGCATAGAAAAACCCTGTCTTTCCTACTCTGTCCATGAGGAATAGGGCAGTAAACAAGTTGCCCTCAGAATGTGAATGCAAAAGAGAGTTATAAGTGGACTACACCACTCTGGGCCACCATAGAAACCACAAACAGGCTTTTGAGATGAGTGATATGATTCTCCTGCAGCCTGGACCCAATTCTGTGGTTGGTGAATCCATCCTCCACAGCCTTGCTCCTGCATGGCTTGACGGAACTAATCACATATAGTGCTTTTTCTTCTCCATCGTGGTGAATTTCAGGATGCTTTCTGATCGGTTCACCAGGAAAGACATGTTTAAACTCCCTGAATGGTATTAATGGTGGTTGCTACTTCCACTTAAGGATGTGACTACTCTGGGCACCAGCTGGCAGCAGAAACCACACTGAGAACATCATTATCTAGTTTCCTTCTAAGGATCTGGGAAAGGTGGACATCTCATTTCCTTTCATGTCAGCCGTGACTTGGGTATGACAGATATCATTAGCCTCATTGAGAAGCTCAGGCAAAGCAGGGATGAGTGGTTTCGCGTGTTGAGGCAGTAACAGAGGAGGACAACCTGTTGAGGATTCTTCCTACCAGACTACTAATTAGCTAAGTGACTGGAGCTGAGAAAGAGGAGTCTCAGGCTACTGCAGGACTCTGCTCTCTGCTTTTCCATGGCTAGCCTTCTTGTCAGTTAATCAGTGCTTCCCCCTTCAGAATGGGGAAAATGGGCAAATTGAAAAGACATTCACAAATGCAACATGTGTCACCCCGGTCTGAGAGCGCAGTACCACATTTGAACATCTTACCTAAGCTGGACCGAGTGTTTGAGCGTTCAATTATTGCTCTCTTGCTGGGATTATTTAGGACAGACCTCTTAGCAAGAGAAATGTCAGCTGTCACTCTTGTTATTGATATCCTATGAATAGGAACACAGAACAGAACAAGCCAGTAAAAATGTCGTGGGGCTCTCCAAGAGATTTATAACCACAGTACTTAATAACCGCCTCACATACTATACTGCAACCACAGTATAATAAACATTGGCCACAAGTATTTTTAAATAGGATTTCGCTAGCATTAAAATACAGGCAGAGCAGAATGGAGGAAGGTTTTGGCTATTTAACAAAAAAAGACTCCAGGAAAAATGCAGCTCTTCCTCCACTATTGTCTGCCTTGCCGAATTCTCCTTATAATACACACCATACCAGGAGGGAATCAAAACATACGAATAAACCATGCTCTTTCTAGGAAGCAGCAATACAATTTCCCCACAATTCACAGTTGATTTGCTCTTGATCAAGACTTTCAGGAATGGCAAATGCTCTGCCCAGGTGCATCAATGCTGCTGGTCAAAGCGGGAAATCCTCTTCATTCCAATCATCAAAGACGATCAGCTGTGTTGCATTCCTGATGCTCAACAGTTAACTCATGGTACATGAAGCATTTCGCCACAGGCCCAAAGGAATGTTTCATTTCTAAGAATATGAAAAATATGATTTCTTTTCGGCAGGCACAAGGATTCTTCAGCATATTTGCATATTGCTTTGAATGCATATTGTGGGCAGTAATAAGACACTATTGCTGAAGGCAATATAAGGATTGTTCCAGGATTTCCATAAGTTAGAAAGTATCTTGCAGTCATGCAAGACAAGAATAAAACCGAGACACTGCAAATGAATGGAGACAGGGGTCTATCTGTATATGATGAGAAGCTCTGGAATTTATAATTTTAAAATTCTTTATTTTAAGCTGGGATTGCACAACTTCAGATTACGATCTCCCTGCAGAATGCAAAGAATGCCTCTCTAAGCCAGCTACTGCCATCATGGGCCCTTCTTCATTCTTATCTCCAAACCTTGGCAGAGTTCCAGGAAGGAGACAAGCAGAGTCCCACCCCTTCCCTTTTGTACTCACTGCACTCATTCTCCCCCACTTTCAAATGCCTCTAGCTGGTGGAGCCGGGAAGAGGGTAGAGTTAGCAACAATTATTGAGCCATATGTCATCTCACACCTATTTGGGGACAACACTGTCAGCACTCTCAGGAGACTCTTCACCTGACTTCAGGGACCTGAATCCTTGGGGAGAGTTTAAAATAGTCCTTTTCATAAATGGTTGGAAATGATTTCTTTAAAGCAACAGGCTGTGCAAAAGTTCTGGTGCTCTTTTAAAGCAAAGTACTCCTTGTTTGCATTGTTGTATATATAAGCTATAGATGGTCAGGAAGTTTAAAATTTTTTAACTTCTTAGAATTTTTTAGGCTCTAATAAATTATTCGAGGCATCTTCAAATTGCCTTCTGAAGAAATCAAGAATTTTGTGAAATACATCTTGGGCTACTGAGAATGTTAAATGGGGGTTGAGTAGGCCAGGAGGGTCCCAGCTTTCTGACCCTCAATGCCAGGCAAACACCCCTGCATTTATGTTTTCTACACAGAGGGCTTATCTATGATTTCATTGTAAGAACTTGTTCAACTGCTAAAAGATATTGGAAAACACTGGTCTGTACAACTTCTTCATTTTTTAAAATTAATTAATTTATGTTTGGCTGCGTTGGGTCTTTGTTGCTGCACGTGGGCTTTCTCTAGTTGTGGTGAGCAGGGGCTACTCTTTGTTGTGGTGCACAGGCTTCTCATTGCGGTGGCTTCTCTTGTTGTGGAGCACGGGCTCTAGGTGTGCGGGCTTCAGTAGTTGTGTCTCGCGGGCTCTAAAGCACAGGCTCAGTAGTTGTGGCGCACAGGCTTAGTTGCTCCACGACATGTGGGATCTTCCTGGACCAGGGTTCGAACCCGTGTCCCCTGAATTGGCAGGCGGATTCTTAACCACTGCACCAGCAGGGAAGTCCCACTTCTTCATTTTATCAAGAAGAAAAGTGAGACACAGAGAGGAAGTTACACATGGTTATTTAGAGCCTAAGAAGGTCTAAAGAACAGGTCCCCAAGCACCAGGCCAGTACTTAGTCACCTGACTCATAATTCTCTTACAGTTTCAGTTTTCTTCTCCAGCAACGCTGAATCTCCTGATACCAGCCACATCATCAAGTGCAGATCTTGGCCACATGCTGAGAGATAGTCAAGATCTAAATCAGGTTAAAGTCAGTGAAGCCTACATCTGAGTCTCCATTACTCAGTTGGCTGCTGCCCTTGAGGCATGAAATCTCATAGCTAGTCTTTGCGGTCATAGCTCCTTGTACCTACAGAAGAGGATTTGCTTATTTTTGAGTTTCTGGTTTTTTTGTTTGTAGTTTTAAGAATGGGTTTGCTGGTTAGAAACATACAGTTAATTTCCAGAGCAATTCAAATATATGACGGGAGACAAGTGGGTTGGTTTAGGGACAGAATTCAACCTTCTAGAATAATGATTTTTAGAGGGCCCAAAGAGTCTACTCTGCTTCAGTGAAAATCAAATTTGCTAGCTCTGTACTAGCCAAATAGTGACCCTTGGTTCTTAAAACTTGAAAGGATCATCAACAGATGTGCACTCTTATTTTTTTCTGGGTTTTAACACACTTTTACCAAGCCATTTTCAGACACATCCAAAGTTTTACCAAAAAAACAAAACAATAACACACATACACAAAAATGGAAAAAAAAAAACAAAACTGCTTCATGTATTCCCAAACCAGGAAAAGGTGTGGACAATAAAAGGTTCTTTTTCTTCTTTTATTGGTCAATAAAATAGCAGCTAATTTGTTAATATAGGTTATTTCTTAATAAAAATACACATTATGAAACAGCTCAGGAGAAGACAGACACAGCTCCAGAAACCCTCTAATAAGACAAAGCAGGAGTTTTTATTTTCCATGCAAAGATGCTTACTATTATCAAACTCAGACACCAAATCCAAACTTTTTTTGTTGTTTAAAAGGCTCCCCAGCAATGTAATTACATTCATCATTAAATGCTAGTCTATTTACGTTTTTTTTTTTACTTAAAGTTATACCCTTTCTATTTCTTTTCTTGCTATACTCATATCCTCTAGTTTCTTTCAGTACTTCTATGTATCTTATTTGATATACATCTCTAAAAAGTTCCCTTGGAAACTTTTTTGTGATGTAGTGTCAGTAATTACTAGCCCGGAAATAAAAGACTAACAGAAGTGCAGTTCCCCAGCAGACTGTATATATATCTCTAAATCTAGTAAATCTGAACCCTAATTGTTGCTTATTTCTGGTTTGGAATTCATTATTTCTGCAGTCCATCATGTGCTATGAGTATTAGTTTTCTGTGATCTTTCTATGGAAAGACATTATTCTTAGGTGAGACACACATTCAACAATAATTAGTATTTCCATGTTGATAATGGAACAGCTAAAGATCCTTTTAAACTCTATCCTTGCCACATCTAATATGCAACCCTGTTAGTATATTAGTTTTTATTAAAACGCTTAGACTTCCTTCACAAAGGGAAAACATTCCAAAGATCAGACAGCAAACTGTCAGGAGAACAGGAATGGAAGGCATATGTAGACCTCGGTACTCCTCCTGGGTCTTCCTCTTGGCTGGTTGTGTGACCATGGTCAAGTCATGCCATCTTTTGAGCATCAATATCATAATCAATAAAGTGGTGATAGTGGCTTTGTTGAATTATCTCACAGGATTGTCATTAGGAGCAAACCAGGTAATATATAAAAGTGCTTTCTTAAATAATTATTCATAGTGTCCTATGTTGATAGGCACATATATAATGTATACAAGGTAGCTGTTGGAGATTTGAGACTTGAAGGAGACAGTTTCTTTATATTCTATCCTCAAAAGTTAGCAGTCGGGCTTCCCTGGTGGCGCAGTGGTTGAGAGTCCGCCTGCCAATGCAGGGGACACGGGTTCGTGCCCCGGTCCGGGAAGATCCCACATGCCGCGGAGCGGCTGGGCCCGTGAGCCATGGCCTCTGAGCCTGCGCGTCCGGAGCCTGTGCTCCGCAACGGGAGAGGCCACAACAGTGAGAGGCCTGCGTACCGCAAAAAAAAAAAAAAAAAAAAAAAGGTTAGCAGTCTACCATGAACTCTCCCATTCTTGGAGTCTGTGAAATTTATATATACTTTGAGGATGGGAGAATAAGGTCAGACATGTTGCAATCAAAATCTGCTAATTTAAAAAATCATATTTGGCATTAAAGTTTTCAATTAATTATCTCTAGTGCTTGAGTGTCCACTCTCTAGTGCTTGAGTGTCCAGACTCAAGATGAGTCTGCATTTGAATAGAGAGTAGGAGGAGGAGATAATAAGAGGATATTGGTTATGAAACAGAAGACACTGTATTGTTCTTTCCCATTTGTTGACTGCAAATCTTCCATGTCTTGGCTGCTTTGTGATAGTATCAGCTGTTGCCATTTCCTTTTATAAATAAATACTACTTCTTTGAGTCTCCCTAAATTATATTCTTAGCCTCCTTTCTTCAAATTATTTCTCAAACCTTTTTTTTTTTTAAGCATTCCTTGGCTAATAGCTTCAGATCCTATTTGTATGTTCATTTATGATTTGGGGCCATAATCATGTCAGTTACAAAGTGTCCTATAACTGCCATAGAGCTGATCTGATCCAGTTGTCAAAAAGCCTAAAGTTACAACTTCGTTGGGATTTGAAATGATTAGCATAGGTCAACAAATTGCAATTGGTTTGACTGCTTGCTGTTCAGCCTATGAATGGTAGATTCAACAAGCTGAACAAACCTCATCTGAAAGGATGATCCCCGTTGAATGTTTGTGGTGTTAAATGAAGAGAGAAAAGCTCCATGCCATTGTGCATCCACTGTGTCCCTGCCAGGCTGGTGCCACTGTAGCAGCTCGTTAGGCTCACTTAGTTTATGATCTGTGCATAGGAATTGTCACTATGTGTGGAGATCCACATGTACAGGGGTTCCCTCAGGAAGTATTTAGTATTGTGCTTTCCATTTTTCTTACATAGATTGTAGTTAGGCCCTACAATAACAATAAAATTGTAAAATAAGTAAGTAGCTTTAAACGGATTCAAATAATTTCTAAGGTATCATAAAAAAAATAAGCATATGATTCTGTAATAGTCAATGTTGGATTTTAATCCAATTTGTTGAATTATTTTTTAGCCAAGATCTGAAAAACGGTATTGAAGAAGCAAGCCTTTTAGCCGTGTTTTTTTTTGTTGTTGTTGTTGTTTTTGTTTTTTTTGTTTTTGCTTTTTAGGCTCTTTCTGAAAAAGAAAAGACTTTATCCTATTTTGTCTGACCTACTGCATTCATAGCCAACAAAACACTGTGTAGGTTTCCACTAGAACATATTGTTTATGTTGTATTGCTGTGCAAAAGCCCACTGTGTAATTGTTCTCTTGGCTGGTTTCAATTAAAGGCTATTTGTTGTTTTCTCTCCTTTTATTAATTGGTAAAACATAACACAGCAGATTGTCATGGCTCAGAATGTAAGGATATTCCCCACACAGCAGACATGTCAGAGTCATTGTGTATCCACATTGCACATTTCTTCTTCCTTACCAAAGTCTCTCTATATATACTCAACCAACGAATTCATTATCATTTTTCTGCTACACTGGCCTCTTCTAATTTGAAAGCAAATCCACTCTCCTACTCCCACTTTTAATATCTAGCTTTCTCCAACTCTGCCATACATCAGATCTCTCTAGGGCTGAGTCTCTTTCTCCAGCTATTACTTTTGCTGCTGCTGTATTCTTCCTCATATCTCCAGACCCTCTGCTGTGCCATCAGACCCCATGGAACACTTGGCATTGAAATTTTAATTCTATTTCTACTAAAACCAACTTCAATAGTGTGTACAAGTGCTTGGTGAATCAGGTAACTCTAGCTGGTAAATCTCTGCTCTTACAATTAAATGCATTTCCTCTTTTTGGGTCTGAAGATTGAGGAAGAACCTCAGATTCTTCATTCTTGAAGGCAGTAATTAAGTCACTCACTTTCTCTTTGCTAAATTATAATAATTCCTTTCTTCTTTTCCATAGGTCCTACCTTTCAAACCTTTAATTTTACTGCTGCTTACAAGGATGTTAAGTGGGGACCAAAACAATCTAACAGAAGCTGATTGCGTATAGGATGGCATTTGTTCAGCTCAAGGGCTATTATGGGGCCACAGGATGAGGCACTTCTCAGAACTTCCTTAAATAAAGGCACTGCAGGTTAGAACCATGTGACTCTAAGCACAGCTGAAGGAAGTGTGATTGACTGAGCCAGGCATGTCAGCGCGGCCAACCCAGGGAGAGCTGCATGAGGGTAAGGGTGATGGTCGGAGGCAAGGACCAACACCAATATTATTAACTTAACGAGTCAGAGTTCAGCTGTTTCTTTGTAATGCTTTTTTAAGAAGTAATTTCCCAGTAGTCAAAAGTTTTCCAACAGAAGAAGGTTATCCATCTACTTGTGGTTTGGGGACATAAGAGATTAGCCTAAAAGGACTTTTACATTTCCTTCCAACTCCAAGAGTCTAGTACTCAGTGCTTTTCACTTGTTTTCTCTGAAATTACTTCACTCTCTGCCTATTTGTTTAAAAAAAAAAAACAGAAACAAAAATACAGAGAAAAGGATACATCCATGACTTTCTTATTAAGCCCTTTGTGTCCACTAGATAAATGTGGCAGACTATTATTTGTTCAGCAAAATCCATTTACTCTTCCTCTTGGGCACACAGCTAGACTGTAATTCCCAGCCTCCTTTGCAATTAGGTGTGGCCACATGACTAAGTTCTAGCCAATGAAATGTGAGAATGATGTGAAGTCACTTCCAGGCCAGCTTGCTCCTCTCTCCACAGCTAATTGGAGAGACCAACCCCAGGTCAAGGGTCCCAAATGACAGGCAGGACAAACATTTTGCCCAGTCCTTCCCTCCTCCACACTACCCACCTTCCCAGCTGAGGAACACCTGCCTCAGACTATTAAATGAGCAACACTACGCTTCCATTGTGTTTGATTCATTACACATTTTGGGCTCCACTTATTAAGGCAGCCTGGCCTGTACTAAGATACTTAGCAATTCATATAATGGCACTGAAGCATTCTGCTTTCTTGAACTAAAATCTCAATTATTGGAACTAAAATCTCAGTTTATTTTCTTTGTATATAGTCCCAGAAACTAACAAATATTTCAAACACAATTATCCAGAAGGTTTTTCTTTTGACAAATGCATACAATTTGTACTTAAAGCATTATCATGTTTGCTTTTTTCTTAAAATACCATATTTAAAAAAATCTATTTGTGGATATTTAAAAAATGTCTTGAAATACTTAAATATTTGGTAAGCTGGATGCATTTAACCATACTTAGCACACACTAAGTTTTCTTCATTTCTAATAAGTCTTCAGGTATTTGCACATGGTTATTTTTACATGGAGTGCATTCTGAATTGTGAAAGAGCTTGGTACTTAGTATTGAGTCAGTATGGACTTTTTACTGTTTCTCTGCAAAATACAGAAACTCTTTCCAGATATTTTTCACAAAACTTAAACGATAAAATTTTCTTATGGTTAAAGACTGAGCCCTGTTGATAATGGGTCATAGGGGGATAGGATACATACAAAAGAAACCCATAAAATAGCAATGAAATTTCTAGTAAAACAAACCCAGAACTGAACATCCAAAGAAGTACTATTCCCTACAAAATAGTCATTTTTGGAAACTTATGATGAATACATTTCTTGCGCTCTTCTTTTAAGGAAATTCAGTACTTTATACCTTCATATGATACACATGCATACATGCATGCACACGTACAATTCCCAAATGATACTACCCATCTTGACCAGTGAGGCACCATATTTGTCAGAAATATTCTATATTTTCATTATTTTTTATAAACATAAGTTTGGTATGAGTTCACTAACAAGTGAGAAAATAAAGACTAACACATACATATAAATAAAACAAATGGATAATTTTCCTTCTCAAGGTCCTTTTTCTTTAAGGGATTCAATGCTATACGTCATAACTTCATATTTTCAGAACACTTTCATTGTATTCTCCCCTGAACATTGAGTTAACTTTTAATTAGAGAACATCTGCAATCACCAGAAACATAGATCCACAAATCAATTTTTCATTCATGTTTGGTTAAAGGAAAATAAAGAATACAAAAGCATCTGTATGCCTCACCTCCCATCAAACCTGTGCTTCAGGAAATCAAAGAGGGCTTTCTGCATCATGTCTGTGACCTTTGCAGAGGTGAAAAAAAAAAAAGAATGAGGCAAACACACGCAGAGAGAGAGAGAGAAGTCAAAAGTGAGAGAGCTGAAAGGGAAGGCATTCTGACGGAGCCAAGATCTGATCACAGCCGCTCGTCTGGTGGAGGTGGGACAGGGCAGGTGACCGTGGACAGAGTCTGTCATACTTAACCAGTTGCACTTACTCAACTTCCCCCCTTGGTTCTCCTCCAGGGTGTTGAGGCATGAACCAGCAGTGTTCACTAGATCCAAGGCAAACCCTCACCTCCTTTTAGGGGGTGGAACTGCCACCGAGAGTCCACGATAGGCTAGCTCTGTGCGCAGGTGCAGCCTATCCTTGGTGTACCTGAGTGGTGCCTGCCTTCAGTGAGGAGCAGCTAGAGCTCCTCAGGCCAGCCTGGGGCTCTGCCTCCTGCTAGTCTGTGCAAGTCGGTGGAAATTCTCCATGCCTAGGGCTGGATTTCTGTACCCCGCTCTCCTGCTCTTTCTCTGATGTTCCCCATTGAGAAGGGGAGAGGAGGAGAGGAAGGAGAAGGGGGAAAGGGAGGGTGGGGGAGAAGGAGATGGGATTCTTAAATCTGCCTCAAAGAGACTCATTAATTCACTCAAGAAATGTGTACTGAATGCCTACTATGTGCCAGCCACTATGCTAACTCAGTGGGAAGGGTGCCTTGGAGGTTGCCCACCTTCAGATTTTAATGTCCTACCCACTTATTCTTATCCACGCTGGCATAAAGCCAAAATGGCAACATCTGAAATGCAGTGATCTAAGTCTTTACTCTTTTCGTTTTTGCATGGTTTTGTTTAATTAATCTCTGAAGGAGTTCACTAATACTTTTAGTGGAGTGTTTTTTTTTCTTTAATATGGTCTTTAAAGTAAAGAAGCAGAGAAATGTTTGGTGGAATATACCATTGTCTTGAGCACGCAGCAAGGTGAGATCTGTTGGTGCTTTGAGGTGAGGTTTGCTGGCATATTGCCTATATGTTCCCTTGTGCTGTTCATACTCTATTATTTCTAATAGCAACGGGAACAGTTGAGACAGAAAAAATCCTTTTCTTTGAATTGAATGCAGAGCAAATTTTTGACAAGAACTTCCCATTATAAATATTTTGAGGGAGCTATTTCTGAACACTGTAATACAAGAAAGGCAAGAAGTGGGCCAGGGAGGGAAGAAAGAATGAAGGGCCACGTAAGCCCCACGCTGCACCTCCTGCCTTCACGAGCTGAGGGCTGGCTTCTGTTAGGACCCGTGTGAAAGCAGACCCTGAGAAGCAAGCTCCAAATGGCTGTCACCTAGGTTCTTGATCAAGAACTGAAGCGTAACAGACTGGTATTTGTACCTCATAACCCTTCAGTGACGGCCCCACTAACACCACCGGACGCATGGATGGCACAACATCGTAGGGAGGGATGTGCTCCGTCTGAAAAAGATGATTGGACACACGTGACAAGGGGAGGGTCAGCACACCTCCTCCACAGCCACAACATTCACAATCCTCAGGTCAAATGAGAAATGATGACCACAGGTCCCACCAAGGAGACTCCTCCCTTATTTTATAGCCATTTGGGTCACTGAAATGGAGCATTGCAGGCATGTATGGATAGAAAGCTTCACAGCAGATTTAAAAAGGAAACACAACTTACCACTTTTTGCTTCTGTTTTGCTAAAAGACAACAATGAGAGCCATATCAAAATATGCAATCTCTGTCATTGTTAGCACATGCTTTTAAAAGAAGGAAGAATGTACCAATTTGTCCCTGTCATTTTCGTCATTTTCCAATTCACCCACTCTGCAAAGCACCACTCTACTGTTTCATACTGGTCGGGCCAATTTTGAAGACAAATGCAAAAACAGACAACTTCCTCTCCGTTAGAATGGGCTTATATCCTGATTTCATGTGGGGTGGGGAGGGTGGATTTCATAATAACATTGGCTGGGCCACTCACAGGCCATGGGTTGTTCCTGTGCTGGACACACCATGCAGTGTGGCTGACAGCAACTTGGACAAATCAAATTTGATAAAAAGACACTTAGAATAACAATTTGGATAGTAATGATCATTACCTCACTCACTAGTTATTTTTGGATTTGTAATTTTGGTGAATTATCAAAAAATTTTGCGGTTCTTTTTGTGTTCTTAAGTCTCTCTGCTCACTTTCCAGAATATTGACACATTTTTCCTACTATGTTGCTCTTAATTTCAAGTAAGTTTATAATCAGTTATTCCTGTTCTTTCTTGTTTGTAATAGTGAAAAGCTGCAATGACCTAAATGTCCAACAAATGGGGATGAGGCAAAATATACTCAATATCTGATTAAAGTGGCTTTGTGGCCACCCAATCAGGTCCAGTCCATTTGCAGACAGCCTAGAGACCCAGAGTTTGGCTCAGAGCCATGGAAATCAGGATTCACATGAACAAGGACCCAGATACTCAGATCTGTTCTGGAATCAATCCAGTTTCCTGCAGTTATGATAGACCAGGATAGACCTTGGATCTGTCATTCTGAATCGGTAATCCTGGATGACTTAATGCAGCATCAATTCTGGGCAGAATGAAATGAGCCTATAGGAGTCAGGGAACGTGGTGGAAGAAAAATTCCTGCTTGAATACCTCCACAGTTTCTAAATACACAACTCCTGATTGGGCCAACACTGTCTCTTCATTACCATTAATTCCAGGGCTCAGTTATCTGCTGTCCAAACAGAAGTGAGGTCATCTGGGCTCAACCTCATTCTCTGCTTCAACCCTCTCCACCTCCACAGCCCAGGCTGTACCAACACACCCTAAAGTTTTACATGGAGACTTAAATAGAGCATTTTCTTCAGACTTTACAACTTTGTAAAAACTTTTTAATTGGTTGGCCCTCACCATCTTAATGTCTGCTGGGTTTCTGGGTGGAATAATGAACTTGCTTCTGAATGATTTATAAAATAGAGGGCAAATAAGATTTTACAAAATTATATTACCATGATCTGAATTTCTAGTACCACAAGTACCCTTTAAATCAAATCAAATGACCATAGAAAGCAAATGAGCAATGAAAAGTTAAGTAGAAAAATCTTTAAGTCAAGTCTTTAAATTGCTTCCAAATTAGTAAAAATACTTGCATGTACTTTCAAATATTAAGAAAGGAATACATTCCATTAAAAAAAGGTCTAACTGAAACCCTCACCTGTTGATGTGGGGGTTGCTCGAAATGTCCCTGATACCATTTCTCCAAGACTTGAAGAAGAATTTCCACTGGATTTCCTAAGATACAGAAAAGGAACTTAAGACTCATTCCCCAAAGATGGCAGAGTAGAAGGATGTGCGCTCACTCCCTCTTGCAAGAGCACTGGAATCACAACTAACTGCTGAACAATCATCAACAGGAAGACACTGGAACTCACCAAAAAAGATACACCACATCCAAAGACAAAGGAGAAGCCACAATGAGACGGTAGGAGGGGCACAATCACGATAAAATCAAATCCCATAACTGCTGGATGGGTGACTCACAAACTGGAGAACACTTATACCACAGAAGTCCACCCACTGGAGTGAAGGTTCTGAGCCCCACGTCAGGCTTCCCAACCTGGGGGTCCAGCAACAGGAGGAGGAATTCCTAGAGAATCAGACTTTGAAGGTTAGCAGGATTTGACTGCAGGACTTCGACAGGACTGGGGGAAACAGAGACTTCACTCTTGGAGGACACACACAAAGTAGTGTGCACATCGGGACCCAGGGGAAGGAGCAGTGACCCCATAGGGGACTGAACCAGACCTACCTGCTAGTGTTGGAGGGTCTCCTGCAGAGGGGGGTGGCTGTGGCTCACCGTGGGGACAAGCACACTGGCAGCAGAAGTTTTGGGAAGTACTCCTTGGTGTGAGCCCTCCCAGAGTCTGCCATTAGCCTCACCAAAGAGCCCAGTAGGCTCCAGTGTTGGGTCGCCTCAGGCCAAACAACCAACAGGGAGGGAACCCAGCTCCACCCATCATCAGTCAAGCAGATTAAAGTTTAACTGAGATCTGCCCACCTGAGCAACAGCCAGCTCTACCCACCACCAGTCCCTCCCATCAGGAAGCTTGCACAAGCCTCTTAGATAGCCTCATCCACCAGAGGGCAGACAGCAGAAGCAAGAAGAACAATTCTGCAGCCTGTGGAACGAAAACCACATTCACAGAAAGATAGACAAAATGAAAGGGCAGAGGACTATGTACCAGATGAGGGAACAAGATAAAACCCCAGAAAAACAACTAAATGGAGTGGAGATAGGCAACCTTCCAGAAAAAGAATTCAGAATAATGATAGTGAAGATGATCCAGGACCTCGGAAAAAGAATGGAGGTAAAGATTGAGAAGATGCAAGAAATGTTTAACAAAGACCTAGAAGAATTAAAGAACAGCCACCTAGAAGAATTAAAGAACAAACAAACAGAAATGAACAATACAATAACTGAAATGAAAAATACACTAGAAGGAATCAATAGCAGAATAACTGAGGCAGAAGAACAGATAACTGACCTGGAAGACAGAATACTGGAATTCACTGTTGTGGAACAGAATAAAGAAAAAAGAATGAAAAAAATGAAGACAGCCAAAGGGACCTCTGGGACAACATTAAACGCAACAAAATTCGCATCATAGGGGTCCCAGTAGCAGAAGAGAGAGAGAAAAGACCCAAGAAAATATTTGAAGAGATTATAGTCGAAAACTTCCCTAACATGGGAAAGGAAATAGCCACCCAAGTCCAGGAAGCACACAGTTCCAGGCAGGATAAACCCAAGGAGAAGCACACCAAGACACATAGTAATCAAACTGACAAAAATTAAAGACAAAGAAAAATTATTGAAAGGAACAAGGGAAAAACGACAAATAACATACAAGGGAACTCCAACAAGGTTAACAGCTGATTGCTCAGCAGAAACTCTACAAGCCAAAAGGGAGTGGCACGATATATTTAAAGTTATTAAAGGGAAGAACCTACAACTAAGATTACTCTACCCGGCAAGAATCTCATTCAGATTCGATGGAGAAATCAAAAACTTTACAGACAAGCAAAAGCTAAGAGAATTCAGCCTCACCAAACCAGCTCTACAACAAATGCTAAAGGAACTTCTCTAAGTGGGAAACACAAGAGAAGAAAAGGACCGACAAAACCAAACCCATAACAATTAAGAAAATGGTAATAGCAACATACATATCAATAATTGCCTTAAACATGAACGGATTAAATGCTCCAACCAAAAGACACAGGCTCACTGAATGGATACAAAAACAAGACCCATATAGATGCCATCTACAAGAGACCCACTTCAGACCTACGGACACATACAGACTGAAAGTGAGGGGATGGAAAAACATATTCCATGCAAATGGAAATCAAAAGAAAGCTGGAGTAGCAATACTCATATCAGATAAAATAGACTTTAAAATAAAGAATGTTACAAGAGACAAGGAAGGACACTACATAATGATCAAGGGATCAATCCAAGAAGAAGATATAACAATTATAAATATATATGCACCCAAGATAGGAACACCTCAATACATAAGGCAACTGCTAACAGCTATAAAAGAGGAAATTGACAGTAACACAGTAATAGTGGGGGACTTTAACACCTCACTTACAACAATGGACAGATCATCCAAACAGATTATTACTAAGGAAACACAAGCTTTAAATGACACAATAGACCAGATAGATTTACTTGATATTTATAGAACATTCCATCCAAAAACAGCAGATTACACTTTCTTCTCAAGTGCACACAGAACATTCTCCAGTATAGATCACCTCTTGGGTCACAAATCAAGCCTCGGTAAATTAAAAGAAATTGAAATCATATCAACCATCTTTTCCAACCACAACGCTATGAGATTAGAAATAAATTACAGGGAAAAAAATGTAAAAGACACAAAACACATGGAGGCTAAACAAAATGTTACTAAATAACCAAGAGATCACTGAAGAAATCAAAGAGGAAATCAAAAAATACCTAGAGACAAATTACAACTAAAACATGATGTTCCAAAACCTATCGGATGCAACAAAAGCAGTTCTAAGAGGGAAGTTTATAGCAATACAGGCCTACCTCAAGAAACAAGAAAAGTCTCAAAAAAACCAATCTAACCTTACACCTAAAGGAACTAGAGAAAGAAGAACAAACAAAACCCAAAGTTAGTAGAAGGAAAGAAATCATAAAGATCAGAGCAGAAATAAATGAAATAGATACAAAGAAAACAATAGCAAAGATCAATAAAACTAAAAGCTGGTTCTTTGAGAAGATAAACAAAATTGATAACCCTTTAGCCTAAGTCATCAAGAAAAATAGGGAGAGGACTCAAATCAATAAAATTAGAGATGAAAAAGGAGAAGTTACAATGGACACCACAGAAACACAAAGCATCCTAAGGGACTACTGCAAGCAACTCTATGCCAATAAAATGGACAACCTGAAAGAAATGGACAAATTCTTAGAAAGGTATAACCTTCCAAGACTGAACTGGGAAGAAATAGAAAATATGAACAGACCAATCACAAGTAATGAGATTGAAACTGTGATTAAAAATCTTCCAACAAATAAAAGTCCAGGACCAGATGGCTTCACAGGTGAATTCTATCAAACATTTAGAGAAGAGCTAACACCCACCCTTCTCAAACTCTTTCAAAAAACTGCAGAGGAATGAACACTCCCAAACTCATTCTATGAGGCCACCATCATCCTGATACCAAAACCAGACAAAGGTGTCTCAAAAAAAGTAAATTACAGACCAATATCACTGATGAACATAGATGCAAAAATCCTCAACAAAATACTAGCAAACAGAATCCATCAACACATGAAAAGGATCATACACCATGATCAAGTGGGATTTATCCCAGGGATGCAAGGATTCTTCAATATACATAAATCAATCAATGTGATACACCATGTTAACAAACTGAAGAATAAAAACCATATGATCATCTCAATAGGGGCAGAAAAAGCTTCTGACAAAATTCAACACCATTTATGATATAAACTCTCCAGAAAGTAGGCATAGAAGGAACCTACCTCAACATAATAAAGGCCATATATGACAAACCCACAGCAAACATCATTCTCAATGGTGAAAAACTGAAAGCATTTCCTCTAAGATCAGGAACAAGACAAGGATGTCCACTCTCGCCACTACTATTCAACATAGTTTTGGAATTCCTAGCCACGGCAATCAGAGAAGAAAAAGAATAAAAGGAATACAAATTGGAAAAGAAGAAGTAAAAGTTTCACTGTTTGCAGATGACATGATACTATACATAGAGAATCCTAAAGATGCCACCAGAAAACTACTAGAGCTAATCAATGCATATGGTAAAGTTGCAGGATACAAAATTAATGCACAGAAATATCTTGCATTCCTATACACGAATGAAAGATCAGAAAGAGAGATTAAGGAAACAATCCCATTCACCATTGCAACAAAAAGAATAAAATACCTAGGAATAAACCTACCTAAGGAGGTAAAAGACCTGTACTCAGAAAACGGAAAGACACTGATGAAAGAAATCAAAGATGACACAAACAGATAGAGAGATATACCATGCTCTTGGATTGGAAGAATCAATATTGTGAAAATGACTATACTACCCAAAGCAATCTATGGATTCAATGCAATCCCTATCAAATTACCAATGGCATTTTTTACAGAACTAGAACAAACAATCTAAAAATTTGTATGGAAACACAAAAGACCCCAAATAGCCAAAGCAATCTTGAGGGAAAAAAACAGAGCTGGAGGAATCAGACTCCCTGACTTCAGACTATACCACAAAGCTACAGTAATCAAGTCAGTATGGTACTGGTACAAAAACAGAAATATAGATCAATGGAACAGGATAGAAAGCCCAGAGATAAACCCATGCACCTATGGTCAACTAATCTATGACAAAGGAGGCAAGGGTATACAATGGAGAAAGACAGCCTCTTCAATAAGTGGTGCTGGGAAAACTGGACAGCTACATGTAAAAGAATGAAATTAGAACACTCCCTAACACCATACACAAAAATAAACTCAAAATGGATTAAAGACCTAAATGTAAGACCAGACACTATAAAACTCCTAGGGGAAAACATAGGAAGAACACTCTTTGACATAAATCACAGCAAGATCTTTTTTGACCCACCTCCTAGAGTAATGGAAATAAAAACAAAAATAAACAAATGGGACCTAATGAAACTTAAAAGCTTTTGCAAAGCAAAGGAAACTACAAACATGACGAAAAGACAACCCTCAGAATGAGAGAAAATATTTGCAAACGAATCAACGGACAAAGGATTAATCTCCAAAATATATAAACAGCTCATGCAGATCAATATTAAAAATACAAACAACCCAATCCAAAAATGGGCAGAAGACCTAAATAGACATTTCTCCCAAGAAGACATACAGATGGCCAAGAAGCACATGAAAAGCTGCTCAACATCACTAATTATTAGAGAAATGCAAATCAAAACTACAATGAGGTATCACCCCACACCAATTAGAATGGGGATCATCAGAAAATCTACAAACAACAAATGCTGGAGAGGGTGTGGAGGAAAGGGAACCCTCTTGCAATGTTGCTGGGAATGTAAATTGATACAGCCACTATGGAGAACAGTATGGAGGTTACTTAAAAACTAAAAATAGAATTACCACATGACTCAGCAATCCCACTACTGGGCATATACCCAGAGAAAACCATAGTTCAAAAAGACACATGCACCCCAATGTTCATTGCAGCACTATTTACAATAGCCAGGTCATGGAAGCAACCTAAATGCCCATTGACAGACAAATGGATAAAGAAGATGTGGTACATATACACAGTGGAATATTACTCAGCCATAAAAAGGAATGAAATTGGGTCATTTGTAGAGACGTGGATGGATCTAGAGACTGTCATACAGAGTGAAGTAAGTCAGAAAGAGAAAAACAAATATTGTATATTAATGCATATATGTGGAACATAGAAAAATCATACAGATGAACCGGTTTGCAGGGCAGAAATAGAGACACAGATGTAGAGAACAAATGCATGGACACCAAGGGGGGGAAGTTGGTGGGGGGTGGTGGGATGAACTGGGAGATTGGGATTGACATATATACAGTAATATGTATAAAATAGATAACTAATGAGAACCTGCTGTATAAAAAAATAAATAAAATAAAATTCAAAGAAAAAAAGACTCATTCCCCAGATTCCTTCGAAATAGAACTTGAGAGTACAAAGCTTTCTTTGGCCTTAATCCACTAAGTAATTCAAAACACACCAAGTCCTGCTATAGAGTACTTCAAGGATCTGCCCAAATGTTTTCTTTGACCTCCTTTCTCAGAGAAAGTGGGAAACTATCTAGGACCTGGAAATATTTTGCTAAAGTATGTCTCCTAATTATTCAATGCAGAAATGAGGCAAGAGAATCACTACTAAGAATGTTCTTGTGAACTGTCTTTTTAACCAACACTGGTCACCAGTACACTAGCTGGATGTCAAACACAGCTCAAAATAAGCAGTAAGATCTGGAAGAAGCACTTCTTATGTGGGGATCAGAATTAAGAACTGGCAGTAAGGATTTGGTCATGAATAATATTATGGAATGGAATGGAAGCTCATTCATATTGGTTCCTGCATGTGGCTTGGGAAGCTTCCCTGGAGCCCACCAGGGCCCTCAGGAGCCCACCTTCCCACTTCTCCAGTGTCCCTTCCTTCAGTGCTTAAGTATGGTCCCTAGAGTTAGGACAATCTGATTTCTCCTCCCGGCTTTGCCCATTACTAGTCGTGGGACCTTGGCACACCATATCATATCTTTGTGCCTGAGTTTCCCCATCTCTAGAAGGAGAAACTATACTTCACAGTTGGTATAAAGATAAAAGAAGATCATGTCTTTGAGCTCTTGGTTTTACTCTTGTGCCTGTGGGCAAAGTAAGCCTTTAGTTCAGAAGTGTAAAATAATTTTATGGAATAATAATAATAATAGTAGAATAACTTTGGAACTGGTGATAATAATTCATTTATTATTTCATTCAAATATCTATTGAGTATTCACTGTCCTAGAAACTAGGAATTCAACAGTGGGGGGAAAAACAAAATTCCTTCCCTTATACAGACAAATTCTAACGGGAAGTATCAGTATCAAACAGATGAATAGGTAAATATATAGTATTTCTGACAGTAATAAGTGCAACAGAGAAAACTGAGTCGGGAGAGAGATAGGAAGCAAGGGAAGAGAAGTGGATTCAACTTTAAATATGGTGGCAGGAAAGGGGTCATTGAAAAGGTGATATTTAACTAAGATCTGAAGCAGATGGAGTGATCCAGTGGAAAAGTGAAGAAAAGCGTCCAGTAAAAGGAAACAGCAATTACAAAGGTCCTGAGACAGGAACACGTGTTCCCACATGGAGCAGCATGAGAGACAAAAAGTCTAGAGAAGAAGTAATAAGAGGGATTAATCATTAATAATGTTATAGGCATGATAATTAAAAGTGGGCTAACACTCTACTTTTGTGATCTCCTATCACTGTTTAAGAGGTTCCCATTATGACAAAGGCAAAAGGGCCCCTGAAGAACAGAGGAGTTTTTGAAACAGAAAAGGATCTAATAGAAAAAGGAGGTTGAGAGTTAAGAGAAAGAACTGATTCTATTTTAGGACTTTCAAAAAATGGTAACACATACCAAATCAGTACTTCAGTGTAGGCTCACAATATATGCAGGCTCAGTATGATTCTGATTTCTCCTCTCAGGCTTTGCTTGCATCCCTGGGACCTTTAAATACCCGCACTCTGAGATCTTTGTGGCTACTTCATGAGTTCACTAGAGGTTAATTCATCTGAAGCTGGACAGAGTCTTACCCCAAGTACCAAGCGATGGCAGCAGCCACAGAAAACCCTGGACAAAGTGCTACTAGTCCCGGGATGGTATTGCATGTGCCATGGCATTCTGTGCCCACTTGAAAGAGAGTCTCTGAAAGTTAACCAAGAAGAGCCATGATGCCAGGTCAGGCCAGGCCCCCACTTACTGTACTGAGAAAGGATACCCTACACGACTCTCACAGAGGAAAGCTTAGGTTCCCAGGAGGGTTTGCTGAAGCCGCAGAAAACAGTCTCCACTGTGGAATTCGTGTTGATTCCAGGGGTGTCCAGGCTTCAGCACACAATGGAGAGAGTGAACTATGTGAAACCCTTTTGTGTCAATTTCAGAAACACCTTGCACATAGAGAAGTAGCTTTTACTTTGAAAGCATATATGTTTAACCTAATAAGCAAACTTGAAAATATCACCTAATTTTCCTACTTCCTCCAAAAAACTTTAGAGAAAGGAAGGAGCCTTACCCTCCGTGAAAACGTCCTCTTTTTTGTTCTTGCTGAATCCGTATGTTCTCCAATCTAAGTGGACTTGGGATGAAGCCAATCTCACAGCCTTCTTTCACCAGCCTTCCTATCCACCAATCATTGTTATATTTCTGGAATGCAGGAATAAAACTGCTATCAACAGTAATTCACTGATCTTCACATTTATAAATCTCAGGGGGCCAAAGGAATGAAACACTATATTATATAATATTATACTATACTCTATTACATATACAAACACTATTTATAGTATATTATACTATATTATATATATCTGGGGTGGAGAAGTCCATAGAAGAAACCAAACTTTTAATCTAAAGGCCCAGAGAGTAAACACTTTAGGGTTTGCAGGCCATATGGTCTCTGCTACAACTACTGTAATCTGCTATTACGGTGTGGAAGCAGCCACAGTCAATACGTAAACAAGTAAGCACGGCTGTGCTTCAACAAATTTTTTCTTTCCAAAAAAGGCAGCAGGCTGGTTTCAGCCTGTGAGCCACAGTTTGCCAATCCCTGGGCAAAAGTCAGGTCTTAACATTTGGATTCCTTTGGTCCTTGTCAAGAAGCTCTGGCCAATTCTTAAGGAATAGATTTTACATGGATAAATATGCACCAACGTAACTGGAACTCTGGAAGACAGGATAGACAAGTCTAAGACAAAATACACCGAATAGTCTGGTTTTTGTCAAAAGCTTTGAGGTAAAAATTCCACCATACTATCTGTATTCTACTCTCTCTGGGGAAAAATTATAATCTTCCAAATATAGGTTTGCAAATCAAGGTCCATCTTACTACCTGAAGAAAAACAAGCCTACTCTTACAAAGGCTAAGCATATTATACATAAGTGGAATTTTTGAAATAATCTCCAAATGGCCTGAAGCCCAACAGGAATGAAGGAATTTCCATTTAAATAAAGTTCCATGACACATAAACTTGGGAAACAAACCCACACAAAGGCTTCAGCCAATATGGGGTGAACATGGTCCTATGTGATGGGCCAGCAAAACTGCATTTGTAATGATAGATTTGCTGAATCCTAGGGCAGGAGGCATATTTAAGCCAAGCTACCTGCCTCAAGGGAAGGTTTCTGCTAGGTGATTTCTAGAACGCAGATATTAGTCCTACTGTTTACATCCTCCAGAGATAATTCCAAAAACTTCCTTTTGTGTCTTTAACAGTGTTGGGCAAGGTAACTCTCTCTCTTTGATCCAGAAACCATTTGGTTTTTTCGAAATGTAACTCTCTATGGTATATTTTGCTTAGCTCAGAGAACAGCAGAATTTATATGTATATGACATTGACACGTTGTGAAGGAGGAATGGATGATTCTGTTGAATCATCGCAGCATGAAATTCCAGGTAACTGAGTAATTCTGAGTAACAGCTTCACACTCAAAAGCAAAAAGATATGATTTAGAGATTTGGCCTTTGTTATGCACACAGCTCCTACACAAGGCCCGCATGGCATGCAGTCTGAGCCTGCACTGAAGAAAAGAGTTGACCTAATATAAAATCTTGAACAATCTAGGTCTCAGTTTCTTCCATCTTTCCATCGTTTATTTCAGGATAACAGGCCTGAAATACCAGGCCCATTTATTTTGGAATTAGCAAAAGGCAACGGGACCCTTTCAGAATGCTTGGTGCACAGACCTGGAATTTAAATTTTACTGTGGTAGGGGCAAAACACACAATGAGTCATAGTTTCCTAGGGCTTAAGTTACTTCCGGAAATCAAGTTAGCCCACCAGAACACTAACTTACTAAGTCGTATCCAAATAACCTTAAGGGGTTTCTGAAGTAGTTAACACAACTTCCCAAGATGTTTTACCTTAGTTCTAAGAAACAGTGAGAATCTGACTTAACGTTAATGAAAGTTCTTTGAGCCAATTTGGGGAAAGCTGCGTTGTATGTTCAAAAGCTTATTAAATCGCCCGTCCTTTGGTATATATGTGATAAGGAGAGCTGTAGCTTTTCTCTGCATTGAAGCTTTTCGTTACTGAGGCAGTACTTATAACAGAGCATATACCAAATGGCCTTCTAGGTGAGGGATGAGAGGAAAGGCTACAACTCGATTATAGAAATATGTTCCTTTGTGTTGATATTCTGGGAGCACATGCCAGCTCTCTGGCAAGGTCACCTTAGTGTTCCAATCCTTCTCATTTCCCTAAAACGATGAGCACTTTCTCTTTCTAAGATGTTTCCTTATCTGCGACCTCAAGGTCTGAAAACACGTGGCTCAAATCCACACAGGATTACCAACTCAATACCATACATCAAACTGCCAGACAAGAGAAAGTCACTGATGAAAGAGCACATACTTCAAAAAAGCAACCCACTGGACAAATGGAGAAGATTGATGGGATGGAGGAAAGCAATAAAATATAGCAAGGTGGGGATAAGGGTGTGAGTAGTGTGCATGGAATATGTGAAAACTTCTCTTACCATTTAAAGTGCTGCTTCTCCTTGGAAATGATGGGTATGAGCAGCTAATGAATACGGTTTGGTCATTTTTGATGGGAATGGCGAGACAAAGTCAACGTAACCATTCAGATGTCAGGGTACATGTTTCAGGTAAAGAGTCCTTGTCTTCGAGGCAAATATGGATATCCCCACCACGTACACGATTGAGAAAGCAGAAGCCATCAACTCAGTGCTTCCTCAGCTTCTTATAACCAAGGCTCTGAGCTGTGTGTGCCTGCACTCATCTTTTTCCTGCATGTTATAGTGAATTAGTGTTCCCCTTTGTATCAGAGGTCTGTCTCTCCTCTCGGGGTCTGGATCCCACGCTTCCTGACTACCAAAAACTTGACTCCTTTGCCTATCTCTCCTTTCCCATCAATCTCTCCCTCTCTCTCTGGTGGTTAATAGCAGCATGTACTGGTGCTCTGATAGCTCCCATCTTGAAAGGAAAGCTCTTTGGACTTCATACGCTCTTCAGTCTACTGCCCGGTCAGTGTCAACTCCCTTGAAAGCACCATCTGTGCTTGCTAAATATACTTCCTAACTCCCCTTCTCTCCTCATTACACTCCATCCAGCTTCTGTCTCTCTGTCTCCATAACTCCAGACAATGGCCCCAGTGACTTCGTTGCTACTGACCACTTTGCCAGCCTGACATCCATTCCTTTCTCCTTGTCTTAGGTGACATGTCGCAACCCTGGCCACAGCTGGTTGCTGCCTCCTTTTGGATACGCTCTTCTCTCTTGATGTCCATGCCTTGCTCTGTCCTGATTTTCCTCCCAAATCTCATGTTTCTCCTTTTCCGTAATTGTTGAATCTTTTCATGCACCGCACTTTTGCAGGATGGAATTCCTTTGAGTTTGATCCAGGGCTGTTTTCTCTCCTCCCTGTCCTCTCTCTTTAGGTGACTTCTGTCATTACCTCAGCTTTAAATGCCACCTGGATAAACTAATGATCCAAACTTATTTCTTTGGCCCAACCCCGTCCTCTGAGCTCCAAATTCTTACATCTAACTTCCTCCTTCATATCTCCTTTGAGATGTCTACTCCCTAACCTCCCTTCCCATCTGTCCTCACTCCACCCTGGTCAACTCCATCCTAGTTGCTCAATTCATAAAGCTTGATTTCCTTGATCATCTTGGATTTCTCCCTCAATCTTAGTTCCTACATGTGGTCCATCAGCAGCACAGATCATTGAACTTCCACAATATATGTCAAAGGTGTCTACTTCTTTCCATCTCACTGACACCAGGCCAGCTCAGTCCCATTATCTCTCATCTAAAATAGTTCTAACAGTCTCCCTGATTCCGTACTTATCCCACTCCAATCCACTGTCTCTACAACAATCAGAATAGCCTTCAAATAATAAATTCATCCCACTCCTCTGCTTTTAAAGTCTTCAGTGCCATCTTATTATACTTAGAATAAAATATGAAGTCTTGCCGTCACCTTAAGGTCCTACTTGACCTGTGCCCTGCTTACTTCTACAACTCTGTTTCCTGCTACTGGCTCACTGCGTTCCAGGCATATGACCTTCTTCCAGTTGATTGATTGTGCCAACTTATTTTGTCCTACCACAGGGCCTTTACACATGCTGTTTCCTCTCCCTAGAAGGTTTCTTCTTTCTTCTTTTTTTTTTTAAGGCTGGCTACCCTGCTTAATGGTCACATACTCAGAAAGGCTTCTCTGATCACCCCTATATTTAAAAGTATATAACCTCCTCATCCCTATATTTTAAGATTCCCAGCATCCAGTTCATTTTTTACACAAAGCATTCACAATTTGTAATGATTTATTTTTTCATTATCTGTCTCCCCACTAGAATTTAAGTCCATGAGGGAAGGTACTCTGTCTTTGTTTACAGCTGTCAGACAACATCTGTCAGACAATATGTGCCAACATTAGCACACACTAAATGCTCAAGAACTATATCTTGAATGGAACAAAGGAACAAATGTAGAATTTCACCCAGTTCACATGGGCACAATGCAAAGACAGTGAGACATCTGTAGACATCCCAGTGTTTGACCTACTTGCTATCATATAGTTAAAAATTTTTAAATGTATATGTCTTGGTGTCATTAATGCTATTGTAGAATGCAGAGTTTTGAAAGACAGCGATTTTCAAATTGTTATATATTAACTGTGCACATCTTGTTTTGGGCCAGAGGGTAAGTGCTGGTGTCTCAGTGACATTAAGTGACAGGTTTATGTTGATCACATTCCTCAGGCTCCTCAGGGTCGGGTTTCACTTTATTGTTCCACCCTTACACTCTCCTTTTTCTTTTTTCAAAATGTTTTTTAATTAGTAAACTTTATTTTTAAGAGCAGTTCTAGGTTCATAGCAGAATTGTGGGAAAAGTACAGAGAGTTCCCATATACCCCTGCCTCCACACATGCATAACCTCCCCCACTATCAACATCCCACACTAGAGTGGTACATTTGTTACAATGATGAACCTACAATGACGCATCATTCTCACCCAGAGTTATGTTGTACCTTCTATGGGTTTTGACAAATGTGTAATGACATGTATCCACCATTATATATCCACTCTCTGTTTTCTAAGATCCAATTTCTAACGGCTCCTTTCCAGCAGAGCCAATGGAGACTATCAAGTAGGAATGTCCTCCAATGTATGCCTCCAGCCCCACTGGAAAATCCTGTGCAGAACAGGGAAGTTCAAGGAAGGCAAGACTTTCCTCCTGACTCGGCCTACTTCTTGTGCCAATATTCCGGATGCCATCTCCCTCCCTCTACTCCAGCCCCTCATTCTATCAGTTAGGTCTTTTCCTTCCCATATATATCACTGGGTTCAACATCTCAGCATGGAAAACATATTTAAATCTTTCCCATCCTAAAAAAACAAAAAAAAGCAAATAGACTTGTAAAAACACTCCCTCAACTCTATTCTGCCTTCTCCTGGGTAAAACCTGTCCTTTTCAACTCAAAGCACTTAGGAAGAGCAAACTGCAACTCCTCTCCTCTGGCCTCCACATTATGTGGGGAAAGGCCCATTGAGTAACTCCATGGGAGGTTCCCAGTGCCCCAGACACAGTCCACCTAATAGCAAATTTATAATCACATCATCCCTGTCACAAATCTTCTCCCCTCTCGGCCTTCTTTATTTTGATAGCTGACACCACCCTCTGCCCTTTCAGGTGAGCTAGAAAAACTGCCCTCCATCCTTCATTTCTCTTCATCTCACTTTCTCCACTATCCCCCCCCGCCCCCGCCACCATGTGAAATCTTCCAATCTGGTCTATTTGCCTCTTAACTCTCTCTCCAAGCTGCTCCCTCTTTCTATCATCTCTGCTTCAGCCACTGTCTAGACTTACCATGTCTCCCCAGCCTCTGCAATACTCCCTCAACCATCAGAGTCGCCATGCTAAGATACGAGGCTGGTCACATCCATCCTTTATTTAAAATTCCTCTCCAGCCCACTGCCTGGTCATCGAGTCCAGCCTCCTTGCCATGGCCTACGAGATCCTTTCTCATCTGGCCCCTGCCTCTCTGACGTGGCCCATCCCCTGTACCACTCCCCGCTTACCACCCTCCAGCGGTGCTGTGCTCATTGCCCCTGGCTGTCCCTTCCACCTGAAACTGCCACCCCTCACCCCAGCCTGAACTCAGGCTTCACCACTTCTGAAGAGCTTTCCAGCCCCCCACCCTCCTCCTCCTGAGCTGGATGGTCCCTCCTGCTCTTTCTTTGGGCTCCCACAACACCCATTCAATTTTACTGTAACAGAACTTCTCAACCCATGCAGAAACTATGCACTAGTCTGTCTCCCCCACCAGACTCTGAGCTCCCTGGCCGAGGGGACAGTGGACCTTCAGCTCTGATCCCCAAATGCCCAGCACGATGTCTGACATAAAGGAGGATTTCAATACACCCAGGTTGAGTAAATGAAAGTTTCTGATGTCACTATTCCATCTTTCAAGATGCGAGGCCTCAAGTGCTCAATCCCTCAAGGTTTCTATTTCCCAAAGTCCTCTGCCCTTCTCTTAACTTTAACAATTTAATTATTATACTCTGTAGTGTTGGTTTGGCGGTCAAGGTCCACGGGACAATAATCCAGATGTTTATAATTACAACATCCCTTGTAAATGGTGCCTTCTGGGTAGGAGCCATGCCACCAAACTCACATTTCCCTAAATTGGATCCATTGATCTATGTCAATGGATCTACCATGGTAGGTGATTAAAAGGTGACCAGAGGACCACAGGTCTATCCTAAATCGATCCTCTGATGATTGTGATTCAATGTTTTAAATGTGTGATAATGTAAGCAATGATCTCAGGCTTCCAAATCTCGCTGAGAAGGAATGGATTTGGAAGGCTTAGCCAATTAAATGAGGTAACACATTGGCAGCTCCTCAGGGCTTCTCTCCATTTAGTTTGGCTCAGAGCTGATTCCTGGCCTTGGCCTTGTAGCAGGTTAGGGGATACAGAGTGCCGTACATTTACCTCTTTAATGTGTAGGAAGTCCTTGGCGTCAAAGGAGATGGCCGTGCTTGGAACAGGCACATCCTCATCCAAGGCACCACAGTAGCTCACATTCGTCTTCACAGCAAATGCTACAGGTTTGGACTGGGAACAGAACCATGGAATAAGGATGGAGGGAGGAAGACAGAAGAGGATTTTTCACACTGAAATGTAGAACCAGATAATGGATAGTACCAGGCAGTAAGGGAAATCACTTTCCAAAGAGGGATCTCAACTGGGTTCCACATTTCCAGGCAGCAGTGAGAAATCTGCAGAAAGGGCTCTGAAGAGGATTCAGTCCTATCAGCCCGACCATGTTCCCCCTCCTGTCGTCCTTTCCAACATCCCAAAGAATCGTGCCCTAAAATTTGGCGGGAAGGGATGGAAAGGCGGGAGGGGCAGTCTGCTTTGGCCTCTAGTCATAAAACTCATGTTTATTATTTTAAATGGTAACAGACGCCTCCACCTTGGCATACAGGAAATGTGTGCTGGGTCTTAAATAAAAAGGTGGTGGAGGGTTAAAATAAATATTTTTGAAATAGCCTTAGGCCTGAAAACCTGCAGGATCCCACTCAATAGAATACCTTGTCCTGCCAGGGAAAAGAAAGCCCGGTCTGAGTAGACAGGAAGGGCGGAGCTGCTCACTCATCACCTTCTCCGTAGCTAACAAAAGCTGCTTCTGAAACTTTTCTTAGACAGATTCCTCCGCAGCAAAGTGCTCTCGGGCTGGTGCAGCTTGGCAGAGGTTAAGTAAGCCACCAGCCTAAGCTAACAGCGCTGTTGCTGACATTTGGGTGACCACAATAGCCACAAAATAGACTCTGAGAGAAACCTAAAACAAAATTTAGCCACAAGTAAGAACACCAGTTTCCAGCAATCCCAGGCTGCTCTGTTATGGGCTCATTTATTCGTGCTGGGAACCATGCCTGGGAGCAACAGCACTGAGGCAGGATCCGAGTTAGAGTCTCACTGATGTCCTTTCCCAGGTGCTGCTCCAACCCCCTTCCGCCAATCAGCACAGGTAGCACGGGTGTGGAAGCAAAGGAAGACACCTTGTGAACCTGCCTCATCCTCCTCTTCCCGCTCTTTTAAACATTTTACTGTAAAAATAGAAAAGGGGGGCTTCTTTGGTGGCGCAGTGGTTGAGAGTCTGCCTGCCAATGCAGGGGACACGGGTTCGTGCCCTGGTCCGGGAGGATCCCACATGCCGTGGAGCGGCTGGGCCCGTGAGCCATGGCCGCTGGGCCTGCGTGTCCGGAGCCTGTGCTCCGCAACGGGAGAGGCCACAACAGTGAGAGGTCCACATACCACAAAGAAATAAAAATTAAAAAAATAAATAAGTAAGTAAATAAGTAAATAAATAAATAAATAAAATAAAAATAGAAAAGGGAAGGAGTTCACTTTATCTGAGCTTCCTTTTTTTTTTTCTCCTAAAAATTAGAAAGACTAGATCAATATGCTTTAGGAGTCTATTGTGAAGGGCAAAGGAGGAGAGGCTGACCAGGAACATGTTATATCTGTTACTGTGCATAAAATTTCATTTGACAAAAGGGGTCTGTGCTTAAAAAAAAAAAAAAAGTCTGAAAGACACAGCATGGGAGATCTCTAGTGACTCAGTTCTAACATTCAACAATGCAATTTGTTCTTTGTTGCCTCCTATGGGGCAGGGATTCCTATGGGGGCCCCTCCCTGTGGAATATCTGAAGGTCTCTTGCGGCAAAGCCTTTCATTGCTCATCTTTGCTGAAATGCTAATCGTTGTTCAAAGCTCTGAACGGTGAACCTGAGGTGGGAGATTGACACCAAGAGGGAAGAACAGAGACACCAACAGGGAGACCCACTGACCAGTTATGCACGTGTGGCCTGCATGAAGGCTGCTGTCTTGGAGAACGGGGCAAGCACGCTGGTTCCTTGGGAGGCCCTCTAACGACAGTGGGAGGGGCAAGCTGGATATGGGGCACAATCGCTAAGTTAGAAGATGACCAAGAATTTTCACCAGCAAACCAAACACAAAAGGTAGGTGAAGGGGTCCGTGTCTCAGGATATGGCTCCCTGAGAATGTTACTATCAGGGGTGAACAGATCATGGAGCCTTGCAATCTGGTGCCTTATCAGAATGATCATAAAATGATTACTCCAGAGAAATCTGAGGCAGGGGAAGAGCAGCTGATACCTGCTGAGCAACATGCCACTTTGGAACCCAAGAGGGGCAAGAACGTCACCTTTGCTCTCTCAAGCTGGATGGCCGCCTGCTGCTCTCTCTCTTGCCGAATTGCTTCCCGATCCTCTTCCAGAGAGACATCGGAGTCAGATGGCCTGCTCGTGTAGGAATCCGCTGAACCCTGGAAAGGAAAACCCGGAGTAGCTTGAATGAGGTGATGTGGAGCTTCTTAAATCATCACATCTAACAGCATCCTGGAGTGGGTTCTTCTCATTTGCATAGAATTTGATAAATACGCTCTATGCCTTATTGCAGACATAAATTTAGATGGCAGAATATAGTTAAGCATCTGAGTAATTCGGAAGGTAGCAATGTTAGGAAGGGAAATATTTTGACTAGATTAAGTGCTAGAAAGTAAACTGCAATGAAAATTATGTGATGTTCAGCCCCAATTCTTCTTGTTTTGTGCTATCTTTATATTAAGCCCATATCAACTTGCGGAACTGAAATTTCATTCCATTCTCTGTTTTATATACAGATTTTTAAAGGAGTAAGAGATTTAGCCTATTACAAGAGTAACTCCTACCCATATCTTGGATTACAGATGATCAATTTAAGATTTCAACACAGCAAATCAGAAACCTGAATTAGTAAAATGATTTTCAGTTCCATTGTCAACGCCATTGAACAAGGATGTCCTCAACTGAAGCCCATTCCTAGAAGGACTATTTGAACAATAATGAAATCCAGCCTGACTCATGTGGCCAAGGAATTTCGGGCAGTGGACATCACTTGGTGCTCATGCCATAAGAAGAGATGAAAACCACAGCAGCTGAAAAGTTAAAAACAAACACCCCAGAAGCTTGCTTTCTGCTTGCTAAAAGAACATCACCCTTACAATTTCCTTAAGCTGGCATTAGAAGTTGATATTTGTGTAGATACTTCCACAGCAGACGTATTGATAAGACTGGTGTATTTGGCATGTTTCATAAACCAGGTACAGATTCTAAAAGGTGTATGCTTATCCATATAGCTGAGAATTTGCTACCCACTGCAAAAAAATAACTCTAAGAATGGCTGACTGCTGAAGCGGGCACTTTGAAAGATTTTTCTAAACTTAGAAATGTTAGGGTTTGTTTGTTTATACATTATTTGTGAATTTGCTGCCTGTATGGGTAGCTTTGTCTCAGTAGAGGGTGTCATTTTAGCTGGGGTAGTCTTTCCCACCATAAAAAAAATCCCAGCACAGATTTTCCTGGCAGCCTAGAACAATAATTCCTGGTTAGAGTTTTATCAGAATGCCCAGTAGAACCCTGGTTCTAAATTCTAACTCTGCAACCCACTTTTGAAGACTTTATACAAGTTCCTAGACCACTCTAAGACTCAGTCTCCTCTTCTGTAAAATGGGGATGTGGTTTACTTCACAGAATTAAATGGAATAGGATATAATGAATCCCTGATTATTGAGCCCTGGCTGTCACACCAGCGTGGGGCTAGATGCTTTGCACACCTTATCTCACTGAATCCTTAGAGCAGTGGGTAAGCTGGGATTCAAACACGGGTAATCCAACCGTAGAGCCAGCAGTTTCAAACCCTACATTGAGCTGGACTTGATAAAGTATTTACTCTAGGACCTGGCACATAGTAGGCACACAATAAATAGCCATTCTCATTTCTATTTCCTAGTGCTGGTATTTCTACCTTGATTTTAAAAAAAAAGAGTTAAGAGATTCTAATCATTTTTCAGCTTACTTACATATGCAAGTAAGTTGCCCATCTTGAAATGTACAGTATCCTTTTTTATTGTATTTGCTGCATAGAAAACACGGTAAGTTTTTTTCCCCAGCTTTATTGAGATATAATTGACATATAACACTGTGCAAGTTTAAGGTGTACAATGTGTTGATTTGATACATTTATATATTGCAAAATGATTATACTATAAGTTTCATAACTGCAGTGTGTCCAAATCCATGCACTTTATGCAGTGCTTTTGAAAGTGCCCTTTACAAAGGAAATGTATTTGCTAACCAAATTATAACCAAACTCATCTGTGCAAATCTACTGGGGAAAAATCTGGACCTACAAAATAAATAAGTACACGGTGACTATTTTATAGATGCATTCATTGCTTAAAAAAGAGCTACCCTGGGCTTCCCTGGTGGCGCAGTGGTTGAGAGTCCGCCTGCCGATGCAGGGGACATGGGTTCATGCCACGGTCTGGGAAGATCCCACATGCCACGGAGCAGCTAGGCCCGTGAGCCATGGCCACTGAGCCTGCACGTCCAGAGCCTGTGCTCTGCAACGGGAGAGGCCACGACAGTGAGAGGCCCGCGTACTGCAAAAAAAAAAAAAAAAGAGCTACCTTGAAGTCCTTTAAAACAAGAGAGTTCTATCAGCATAAATCTTTTGTCCAAATTTAGGTATATCTGCATAAAATCCAGAGGAAGAGAGAAAGAAAACAATGTTTCTAAAAAATATATGAAAACGGTTTTGTGTTAGTTCTAGGCAATGCTTTGCTGAAGTGTGATGTGTGTGGTAGACCATTTTAAGGTGTTAGATGTCTGCGAAAGTGTCTGGACTATAAAGTGATTACGATGCAGAAAGTCAGGAAGGAGGCACTTGTTTTGAAAACACGTGCTAGGGAAGGCTAACAACTGCAGTTCACAAGAAAGCAGGCTGCCCAGTGGAGCAGTGAGTCAAACAGCTAAAATACACAATCCACTGTTGACACTAGGAGATGGCTAATTTCCTGAAAACTCCGTTAACGATTTTTCAAATCCTGGCATTCAATCCTCTGCGCACAAAAGGAGTGACTCAAGGGCTCCTGCAAATAAACTTTATTTTGAAATGTGAACAAGACTGTTAAGAATTTCAAAATTACTTAATAAGTTCTACTATTGCCAAGTATGTAAAAGCACACAATATTCTAATAATATTGGTAGAGGGAAAAATAAAGCACTGTGATATTTATTTTTATAATTACAGTGTGAGATTCACAGCATTTACTCTGTTTTTTTTTTTTTTCTTTCAATGACATCTACATTTCTCTGAATATGGAAATCATTGCTGCTCAATGGTCCTAGGGATAGCAGAGATCCAACATCAAGAGCCCAAATTTGGCCCATGGACATGTTCTGCTGGCTTGGCACAGAACTGATTTCTTGTTTCTATTTTTATTTGATTTGTTTCAACTGCTTGATAGAGAGTACAGACAGGAGAAAGAAAGGAAAAGAAAAAGAACCTAGGTTGTTTACAAAGGCACAGAGAGCAGAAGAAAAGAGCCACAGAGAGGCGAGAGGAGACTGCCTGGGCCGGACTAGAGGGAGGATGGGGAAGGGAAGTGGGGCTGCAGCAGGCTTAGTAGGACTGGAGGGTCGGGGGGACTGCCCAGAGGTCTGGTTATACCTTTATGATCAGGAAGAGGGAAACTGCAAGAAGGGAATAATGCTAGATGCTAAGAGGACAGAACTAAAGATATAAAGGTTACTAGCTCTGGCCAAAGCTAAAAACTGCAGCCCCGTCAGCTTTTTGTTTTCCAAAATTCTACTTCATAAAATGGGCAAAGAGCAAGGCACCCAACTCATCAAGTGAGCCAAACCTGGGCTATTAAATCTTTCTGTAAGATGCACGACAGAGGCTAGTCCCTCAAAAGTTCCTAAGCAGAAACCATTGCAAGTCACATCTTTGAGTCTCCAAAGAAACAACTAAATTGGGGGGAAAAAAATGGAAACAATTGCTGCAAGTCTTTTTTTTTTTTTTTTTTTTTTTTTTTTGTGGTACACGGGCCTGTCACTGTTGTGGCCTCTCCCGTTGCGGAGCACAGGCTCCGGATGCGCAGGCTCAGTGGCCATGGCTCACAGGCCCAGCCACTCCGCGGCATGTAGGATCTTCCCGGACAGGGGCACGAACCCGCGTCCGCTGCATCGGCAGGCGGACTGTCAACTACTGCGCCACCAGGGAAGCCCGCTGCAAGTCTTTTTATATATATATAACATTACATATGTATGTATAAAATAATGCATCCTAGTGAATATCAAAAGAAACACATACATGTCTTTCTATTAACATGAGGCCCAGATTTTTCCCCCTTTTACTCAATATTGAAAACAGATTCCAGCCTCACACCTTTCATAAATCTTCTTGAGTATAAAATACAAACGTTATAGAAACATTGAAAAAATCAGTTAGTTTACTGTTGTCCTAGAAGAAGGAAAGTGATCTCAAGTCAAACAATGGAAAAGTTTCTTTTCCTGCCTGGAGAGAGAGGCCATGACATGAATGGGAGAGTGGCCGTGGACTTTGGGGTCAGGAAGTATTGGGTTTGACACTGCTGCTAGTTCTTGCTGGCTGTGTGTCTTGGGCAACTTATTTTAACTTTCTGAGTCTCAATTTCCTCCCCCTTTGAAATGGAGATAATAACACATACCTCACAGAGTTTCCCAGTGTTTGATTTGAGATGGAACGTCATTAAGTTTACCATCATGAGGAAAATTCAGGAATTGCCAGCAAATATTTGACTCACTCATTAAAGTTTTTGGCAGCTTTTCAGCATTCAATTTTTGGCTGCCCTAGAGTTTTAGGATTTACATCTTGTTCTTTTTTTTTAAACAGCTTTATTGAGGTATAATTTACATACCATAAAATTCACATAATTTAAATTATGACTCAATAAATTTTTAATAAATTTACAGGATACAATTCACATAACAATCTAATATTAGAATATTTCTACCACTTCAGGAAAAAAAAAAAAAAACCCTTTTGCCTATTTGCAGTCACTCTCCAAACCTACCACGAGATCCAGGGATCCACTTACTTATCTTGTCCTTTTAAAACTAAAATATACTTCCTCTTCTTACGAGTAGTTTTAGTATTTAGATATGTCATTAAATTAGAGCAAGGAGAAGGGAGAGTTTATAAATGTTTGACTTTTAAATGCATTAATACTGGAACAGAACGTGGTTATTGTTGGAACTTTTGGGCTTTGTGGTCAGTCCTGTGCCCCTCACTTCCTACCTAGCTTAGCTGTCCATTCACTGGACACTGACCACCTGTCAGTGGCAACAATGTGAGAGGAGAGCTGCTTAACTTTTCTGAGATTCTATCCTCATCGGCAAAATAGGAATGAACCCTTCAGGGTTATTTTGGAGAATTACTAAGATGCCATAGTATAGCATAGCATACAAGCATAGTAATGGCACAAATAAAACCAGTGTTGTGCAAGAGAACTTTCTGCAATGATGGATATTCTGTATGGCTGCTGTCCAGTATGGTAGCCACTAGCCACATGTGGTTATGGAGCACTTGAAATGTGCCTGGCCAGATGGAAGAACTGAACTTATCATTTAATTTTTAAATGTTTAAAGTTTTATTTCACTTTAATTAATTTAAAGGCAGATACCCACATGTTAACTAGTGGCTACCACATGGGGCTGTGCAGTGGTACGAACTCCAAATGTCAGCCCTTCCAGATCAGACAAGTGAATGTTAAACTTGATGTAAATCTGGTATTTTAATAGTTGCATTAAGTGGGCTAAGTGAAAGTGGAATGTCCAGAGACACATATCACTCCCAATGGATGTGAGCTTGTTTCTTTCCACTGAGTTTGCAATGACGCGACGATGCACTTTTCCACAATGTAGAAGGAACAAAGCTCTTTCTTGATTACTTTCCCAGATTTCCCAGGGTGGATAGGTAAAGAGCCCCCTCGTGAGGCTGCCCTAGACAAAAAGGTCTTGTAGGCAACATGTATCTTTACAGGATAGCCCCTCACTTTCTTGCAGATGCTTTCTTCTCCTCCACCCCCTTCACCAAACATGTCCAGAGCTCTTAGCAAGGGCCCCCACTCAGCCTAGCAGGGTCCAGGCTATGTCTCCAAGTAGATACGCCTGGGCAGTGCCTAGAACATAGCAGAACCTCAACTTCGTTGAAAGAAAGACACTCTCGCTCCCATCAAAATCTATTCTTTGTTCCATGATTTCAAGTTCTTCTAGGGTGGTTAGTTAATTGATCAAGGTTTATGCTAACTGGGTGTGATGTTGTTAGCAGACCACCCCCATAACATGAGTTTTTTCTTTTTCTTTAGAATTATGGTTTTCAGTGCCCTAATCCAGAGCACTGGATAATGTGTACATTATCAGCACTTTGGCAGAACAAGGAACTTTTGAAATTATGCCTCAGAGATGACAACTTAACTTTGCTCTAAGGTACCTTGTACTGTGTCTTGTAAACAGAAGGTCTTCAAATATGTTGGTTGAGAGAATAAGGCAAGCTCTGCAACCCACTTTTATTGGACAGAAGACCAGCAATTAATCCGACTAAGCTCCGATTTTAGGCTTCAAAGAGCAGTCAATGGCAGCAAAGGAGTATGTTCAGAAAAGGCCATAAACGGAAAGGAAAGAGAATGAATGCTTACTCATCCCTTACTTTATGTGAGTCACTAACTTATGAACTTTAGATTATCACATCAACACTACAAAGTAGGTTACGATTATCCCCATTTTATAGATGAGGCATCTGAGGCTCAAACAGGCAATAAGAACTTCCCTCAATGTCACTATCATAGGGCACATTGCAGGGTGCAGGAGTATGGGCAGAATCTGTTTTTAAATTTCCTCTACAAAATGTGGTGCAAACTTACATTAAAAAGTCAAACATTTTAGTTGCCTTCACTAAAAGAAAACAACATTCTGCAATATTTTGTTAACATAGATCGTACACCAAAATCTCACTCACTAGGAACGATGGATGCAAGTAAAGAAATGACATTCTTAGATCAAGGAAAATAAACTGGAGACTGTTTTTCAAAAGACATGTTTGCTTTTCTAACTTCACATGGTAACTCTAGATTATCAAGGTTTTGGTTTGTGAATTTCATTGAGTTTCTGCTTTAATGACAGGATTTTTTTTTTTTTGTTTTTTTTGCGGTACGCGGGTCTCTCACTGTTGTAGTCTCTCCCGTTGCGGAGCACAGGCTCCGGACGCGCAGGCTCAGCGGCCATGGCTCACGGGCCCAGCCGCTCCGCGGCACGTGGGATCCTCCCGGACCGGGGCACGAACCCGTGTCCCCCGCATCGGCAGGCGGACTCTCAACCACTGCGCCACCAGGGAAGCCCTAATGACAGGATTTTTACTCAGCATTTTAGTTACTGGTAGGAGATTTTAAGGCCCCCTTGAGTTTTCTTTTTCTCTTAAGTGATAACTCCTCCAGTTGTGTTAAACTACTTATTTACAGGTTACTTCTTATCTTATAACTAAATTATAATTATATATCAATATGTAGTTAAAAACAAAATGCAGGCTTTGTCTAAATTATCTGACTAGTGGAATCCAAATTAATGGGTTCTATTATAACTGTTTTTACATAATTTATTTAAAAGGAAGTAATACTATTTAGAAAACTTAGCCAACCTATCCTTCTCGTTATGTTGACTAGTTTGGCAACTGTTGCAATTGCCTGGTTTCGGATAGGTATTTCTTTTCTTTTTTCTTTTTTTTTGCATTTTTTCTTTGACTTTTACTGAGATATAATTGACATACAGCACTGTATAAATTTAAGGTGTACAGCATAATGATTTGACTTACATATATCACAGAATGATAGATAGGTATTTCTTTTCATTGGTAGTCCAAGGAGACCCATCAGTGGCGATACAACAACAGCAGAAAAGTTTCAATTGGCCTCATAAGTATAAAGAGGGAGGTGACAAAAAGGCCCAGATGAGGATGAAAAGGAAATCTGTGTCAGTCATGGCCATTTAGGAGCTTGTGGGAAAGGAGAAGTTGCAATGTGGGGCTAACAGCAGATCTGCAAGTTAAATCAGTGGTGATGTTGGTAACGGGGGCAGATTCCTCTTAGCTTGGGCTACTATGAGGACTGCAGTTTCATATGGTTCAGCCTAATACACTGGGGGAAGAACAAAAGATAAAGATGACTTTATATGGATCCTATTTCACCAAACTGCTCTGATAATCAGTGCATGGGATCATACACGTATGTAAGAACTGCTACATCAATGAACACAATTAGTAATCAATCAAAACCCCCTGTGAGACTAAAGGGCAACAGAAGTTGAAAAAAGTCATGATCACGTTTTGCATACAATAAGAATGTTATTTTAATGGTACAGATGATGAGATTATGGAGCTCACTCTCCTTCTGGGAAAGGGAAAGTGACTGCCTGCTGGGAGAAGGTGGCTTCAAGCAGTCAAGCTTTACTTTGTACAGGGTCACAGAACAACATCATGGGACGCTGAGCAGCCACCCCCAGAACCAGCGCTGCCTGCTCAGAACCGAGAGCTTCTGACCAACCCATGGGACACAGGTGAGTGTCTGGGCAGCTACACCTGGCCGATCCCAGCACCGGCACCTGCAAGCAGCAGCCACAGCACGTGGTCTTCATGCCAGGGCGGTGGCTCAAGCTGCACTAATCTAGTTTCAGCAGAGACGTTAAAAAGGAAATGAATATATTTGCTCAGAAAATCCTGAATGTGCTGCTGGTAGCTGCAGAACTGCATAGTGATAAGGCAACTAATGGTTTCTTGTAAATGTGGGCGTCTGTGATCCTTCTGGAAAAGGGATTGACTGACACTTCACATACCCCCAGAGTAGTTTACAAAGTAGCCCACAAAACACTACTTTTATGTTGTGGTCTATTTTCTTGAGAGTCATATTAGAGACCTGATAACAGTAAATATGTTTATCCCAAAAGTAGCTCCAGGCAATTATTTGTATTTAAAAAAAAAAATTTTTAAGACTTTTCCTTCTGTCATATAAAGGAAGGAATAATATAGGTTGCTTTAGAAGAAAGTAAGGGAAGGACTTGAACCTCTCCTGTATCATTTCTGTAGCCTCAGAAATGGTTTGATGAAAAATTATCCTTCACTCTTTGAAAATATTTTGTATTCATAACGTTTCTCATTAAAGCGATGCATACTGACTGCATCAAGAACAGAAACCCTTCCCCAGAGATGGCTGCAGATGTGACGGAAGCCAAAATGAAGCATCTACTTCATTTCAGGCAGAGATCATGTCTTCCCCACTTTTGTTGTCCTCAGAGGCCCCAGCACAGAGCTTTGCACCTCAGAGGAGTTCAAAACTATTTACTGAATGAAAAAGTGAATAAGGAGGTTTCAAGGGGAGGAAGAGAAACACAAATGGACTGCCCGGTAATGCCCAGACTTCACCCAAAGGGAGTATACACTTTGGGCTTCCAGATGTTGCTGGAAACCATGTTGGAAGGAAGAGTGAACACCACTGTTAACTTGACAAAATGATATGAAAGTGATTTGGAAAACTTAATATTCAAAAATCTCTCAGAAAAAAATGTTAAAAAAAAGAATAAAGAAGGAGAATTAACCTTTTTAAAATAGATATTAAAACATTATAAAACTGCAGAAATTAAAAATGTTTGGTTCTAGCACAGATCAAAGAAATAAGAGTCCACAAATCAACCTCTATATATTGATAATTAATATTTAACAGGGGGACTTCCCTGGTGGCGCAGTGGTTAAGAATCCACCTGCCAATGCAGGGGACACGAGTTCAAGCCCTGGTCCGGGAAGATCCCACATGCCACGGAGCAACTAAGCCCATGCGCCACAACTACTGAGCCTGTGCTCTAGAGCCCGCGAGCCACAACTACTGAGCTCATGTGCCACAACTACTGAGCCCACGTGCCACAACTACTGAAGCCCATGTGCCTAGAGCCTGTGCTCCACAACAAGAGAAGCCACCGCAATGAGAAGCCCGTGCACGGCAACAAAGAGTAGCCCCCGCTCGCCACAACTAGAGAAAGCCCACATGTATCAACAAAGACCCAATGCAGCCAAAAATAAATAAAAAAATATAAATTAATATATATATATATATATATAACTGGAAACATTTCAAATCAATGGAAAAAGAGTGATTATTCAGTAAACAATGTTGGGAAACTTAGCTGGCCGATTGGGGGAAAAAGGTAGATCTCTATTTGATTTCTTATACAAAAATAAATTGCAGATGAAGATATTTAAAGGCAAAATTATATAGATATATCTTTATGTATTCCTTACATATATACATATATTTATACTAACACTGGCAGAAACTATGGCTATAGTTTTTTTTTTGTTGTTGTTTTTTTATGCAGTACGCGGGCCTCTCACTGTTGTGGCCTCTGCCGTTGCGGAGCACAGGCTCCGGACGCGCAGGCTCAGCGGCCATGGCTCATGGGCCCAGCCGCTCCGCGGCATGTGGGATCCTCCCGGACCGGGGGACAAACCCGTGTCCCCTGCATCGGCAGGCGGACTCTCGACCACTGCGCCACCAGGGAAGCCCATGGCTATAATTTTAATGTAGCACGCCAAAATGTTCAGAAGCTATGAAAAGACTGATTAATTTGACTACATAAAAAGTTTAAATATTTATCTGGGAAAAAAAAATACAAAAATGCAAATGACAGAAAAAGAAAATATTGTCACATAAGTGACCTGGGCTTAACGTCCTTCGTATTCAAAGACCACTAATGAAGTAATAAGAAAAAGATGAACAACCTACCTCTTCACCCACCAATATGGCAAAAAAATAAAAAGTTAGGAAAAAGAAAAAGGGACAAGAATGTACACTGAACACATGAAAAGAACTTCAGTCTCTTTCCTACATAAAGAAATATAACTTAAAATATGATACTACTTTCATTGATTAGATCAAAACATTTGAAAATACCCCGTACTAGTGAGGGTACATATGTTGGTATGAGTGCAAGTTGGTTTTATATTTCTGGAGGTAATTAGGTAAAAACAATCAAAATAAAACAGACATAAATTTTAACCAAACCATTCTACCTGAAGAAATTTACCCTAGAAATATACCTATATCAGATATGTATATATAAATGTACATACAAGAATATTCACTGCAATATTGCATATGATAGCAAAAATATCATAAAAACCTAAATGTTAGCCATAGAAGACATGTTTTTAAAAGTAGAGTGTATTCACACATAGAATAGTATGTAAGCACTAAAAAGCATGACACAGACCTCTAAGTAAGTATATGTAAAATTGTCACAAGATCAAATGGTAAAATAATCTGGCATGTTGTTTTAAAATTGTGTTAAAATAAATGAGAGTCTCTATATAACACATATATATGTATGCATACACACACACACACACAGGAGGAGGAAAACAAACTTTCATTTATTACACTTTATATCTTTCTGTACAGTTTGAATTTTTACCTTGAGAAATTACAAAAAACTAGTATTATGTATATAGATATTCACATTTATATACACAATGTGTACTCTTTTTAAAGAGTTATGTGGCTTTAAAATAAACATGTACTTTTTTTTTTTTTTTTTGCGGTACGCGGGCCTCTCACTGTTGTGGCCTCTCCCATTGCGGAGCACAGGCTCCGGACGCGCAGGCTCAGAGGCCATGGCTCACGGGCCTAGCCGCTCCGCAGCATGTGGGATCTTCCCAGACCTGGGCACGAACCCATGTCCCCTGCATCGGCAGGCGGACTCTCAACCACTGCGCCGCCAGGGAAGCCCTGTACTTTTTTTACAGAGTTATGTAGCTTGAAATTACCTGCCTTAACCTCAAATGATGATTTTGATAGGTGTGGTTAGTGTTAACCACTTTTATTAATTGTGGTCTTTGGAAAAGAATATTCCCTCTGAAAGGACTAGGGGCCCCAACAAAGGCTAGGTTAGCATGAGTTTTCCTCTTTGACCACTAATCTCCTAAATTTGTGAAGCTTGTAGGTCTTAAGTTAAAAACAAGATGATGCAACTTAATGTAGTAGTTTAAATTTAGGTATAAATGCTATTTTTGAATTGTAAGACAGTGACTGATTTGAGGGTATATGAGAGGTCTGGTGGGTCCCTTATGCACACGTAGCTACCCCTAGTTACCTCCAGAGAAGGAATCCTCCAGCATCTCACTGTCACGAGACCTGTACTCCAGGCTGCTATATTCCTTACAAACTTGCTATCCCTCCTTTGCTCTTTGGGGCCTTGACAGCGACTACACAGTGCCCAGCCCTCCCCATCAGCGTCGATCAACTTTATATGGAATCTGGTAGTGGTGAAAGCAATAGCCTTCCCTGGGTAGTGTCCTTCCTCCGCAGTGGGTTCAGAAGTGGGGAATGAAAACAAGGCTTGCTTTTTGACTCCCATCTGATAATTGTATTGGAGCTTGTTAGATTAGAGGAAATTCTTAGTTCAACCTTTGGAACTAGGAAATGAGGCTTTAATCAGAATAAAACAGCACTTTACAGACGTTATCTAAATGTCACCATAAAAACATTAAGACGTGGAGCTCATTATCCTCACTGAAGTAACCAAGATTCAGGAGAAACCAATAATCTGCCCAAGGTCATACAGCTGGCCAAGTATGGTGAACTCTGATCTCACTTAACGCAAAAGCCCTTGCTAATAGCTAATAACTAAGCTCAGTTGAGGTGTTGGTAGACACTGCTGGATGAGCAGATCACTAAGGCTTCAGGCTTAAAAACACTAGAATCTCTCTTTCTCTGCTTTTAGAATGAACTAACAATCACTAACCATGCTATGTTTTTCCCAGTAAACGATCTTGATTTCTCTCCAAAGCTCTTTTGAGCCCTCACAGACGGGTCAGGCTGCATGCCCTAAGTCACCCAACCATCAGCTAATGAAGCCAAGAATTGCATTTCAGGTCAGAGCATCTCTCGAATGATCTCTAAGATTCTTCTGAGATCTGTTCTTAAAGATGTCTTCATAGTGAGAGGAATTAGGTCTTCAAGTACATGGTGATAGAGTATTCATTTGAATTCACATCAAAATACATGCAATCAACTATTCCTAAGGATGGGACTATCAAACTTTCAGGTTTTCTCTTCCCTTCCTTCAGGCCTATCCATTAGCTCATTATTATATCCAAAGTGGTCAGAGAGGAAATCCACACCTGCTTTTTTGTTGTTGTTGGAAACTTTTGGACCAAACGAAAAAGAAAAAAGTTGAGATAAAATTACTGATTAGAATGAGTCTGGGAGAACTCATCAAGAAAAAGAGGGAAAGGACTCAAATCAATAAAATTAGAAATGAAAGAGAAGAAGTTACAACGGACACCACAGAAATACAAAGCATCATTAGAGACTACTACAAGCAACTCCATGCCAATAAAATGGACAACCTGGAAGAAATGGATGAATTCTTAGAAAGGTATAACCTTCCAAGATTGAACCAGGAAGAAATAGAAAATATGAACAGACCAATCACAAGTAATGAAATTGAAACTGTGATTAAAAATCTTCCAACAAACAAAAGTCCAGGACCAGATGGCTTCACAGGTGAGTTCTTTCAAACTTTGAGAGAAGAGCTAACACCCATCCTTCTCAAACTCTTCCAAAAAATTTCAGAGGAAGGAACACTCCCAAACTCATTCTATGAGGCCACCATCACCCTGATACCAAAACCAGACAAACGTACTACAAAAAAAGAAAATTCCAGACCAATATCACTGATGAATATAGATGCAAAATCCTCAACAAAATACTAGCAAACAGAATCCAACAACACATGAAAAGGATCATACACCATGATCAAGTGGGATTTATCCCAGGGATGCAAGGATTCTTCAATATACACAAATCAATCAATGTGATACACCATGTTAACAAACTGAAGAATAAAAACCATATGATCATCTCAATAGGGGCAGAAAAAGCTTCTGACAAAATTCAACACCCATTTATGATAAACACTCTCCAGAAAGTGGGCATAGAGGGAACCTACCACAACATAATGAAGGCCATATATGACAAACCCACAGCAAACATCATTCTCAATGATGAAAAACTGAAAGCATTTCCTCTAAGATCAGAAACAAGACAAGGATGTCCACTCTCACCACTACTATTCAACATAGTTTTGGAAGTCCTAGCCAAGGCAATCAAAGAAGAAAAAGAAATAAAAGGAATACAAATTGGAAAGAAGAAGTAAAAGTTTCACTGTTTGCAGATGACATGATACTATACATAGAGAATCCTAAAGATGCCAGCAGAAAACTACTAGAGCTAATCAATGAATCTGGTAAAGTTAAGGATATAAAATAAATGCATAGAAATTTGTTGCATTCCTATACACTAATAACGAAAGATCAGAAAGAGAAATTAAGGAAACAATCCCATTCACCATTGCAGCAAAAAGAATAAAATACCTAGGAATAAACCTACCTAAGGAGGTAAAAGACTTATATTCAGAAAACTATAAGACACTGATGAAAGAAATCAAAGATGACACAAACAGATAGAGAGATATACCATGCTCTTGGATTGGAAGAATCAATATTGTGAAAATGACTATACTACACAAAGCAATCTACAGATTCAATGCAATCCCTATCAAATTACCAGTGGCATTTTTTACAGAACTAGAACAAAAAATCTTAAAATTTGTATGGAGACACAAAAGACCATGAATAGCCAAAGCAATCTTGAGGGAAAAATAAAGAGCTGGAGGAATCAGACTCCCTGACTTCAGACTATACCACAAAGCTACAGTAATCAAGTCAGTATGCTACTGGCACAAAAACAGAAATATAGATCAATGGAACAGGATAGAAAGCCCAGAGATAAACCCATGCACCTATGGTCATCTAATCTATGACAAAGGAGGCCAGAATATACAATGGAGCAAAGACAGCCTCTTCAATAAGTGGTGCTGGGAAAACAGGAAAGCTACACATAAAAGAATGAAATTAGAACACTCCCTAACACCATACACAAAAATAAACTCAAAATGGATTAAAGACCTAAATGTAAGACCTAACACTATAAAATTCTTAGAGGAAAACATAGGAAGAACACTCTTTGACGTAAATCACAGCAAGATCTTTTTTGTGTGCGTGTGTGGTATGCGGGCCTCTCACTGTTGTGGCCTCTCCCGTTGCGGAGCACAGGCTCTGGACGCGCAGGTTCAGCGGCCATGGCTCATGGGCCCAGCCGCTCTGCGGCATGTGGGATCTTCCCGGACTGGGGCACGAACCCATGTCCCCTGCATTGGCAGGTGGACTCTCAACCACTGCGCCACCAGGGAAGCCCATCAAGATCTTTTTTGACCCACCTCCTAGAGTAATGGAAATAAAAACAAAAGTAAACAAATGGGACCTAATGAAACTTAAAAGCTTTTGCAAAGCAAAGGAAACTATAAACAAGATGAAAAGACAACCCTCAGAATGGGAGAAAATATTTGCAAATGAATCACCCGACAAAGGATTAATCTCCAAAATATATAAACAGCTCGTGCAGATCAATATTACAAAAGCAAACAACCCAATCCAAAAATGGGCAGAAGACCTAAATAGACATTTCTCCAAAGAAGACATATAGATGGCCAAGAGGCATGAAAAGCTGCTCAACATCACTAATTATTAGAGAAATGCAAATCAAAACTACAATGAGGTATCACCTCACACCAGATAGAATGGTCATCAACAGAAAATCTATGAACAACAAATGCTGGAGATGGTGTGAAGAAAAGGGAACCCTCTTGAACTGTTGGTGGGGATGTACATGGATAGAGCCACTATAGAGAACAGTATGGAGGTTACTTAAAAACTAAAAATAGAATTACCATATAACCCAGTAATCCCACTACCGGGCATATACACAGAGAAAACCATAATTCAAAAAGACACATCCGGGCTTCCGTGGTGGAGCAGTGGTTGAGAGTCCGCCTGCTGATGCAGGGGACACGGGTTTGTGCCCCAGTCCGGGAAGATCCCACATGCCGCGGAGTGGCTGGGCCCGTGAGCCATGGCTGCCGAGCCTGCGCGTCCGGAGCCTGTGCTCCACAACGGGAGAGGCTACAACAGTGAGAGGCCTGCGTACCACAAAAAAAAAAAAAAAAAAAAAAAGACGCATGCACCCCAATGCTCATTGCAGCACTATGGAGGCAACCTAAATGCCCATTGACAGACAAATGGATAAAGAAGATGTGGTACATATATACAGTGGAATATTACTCAGCCTTAAAAAGGAACGAAATTAGGTCATTTGTAGAGACGTGGATGGACCTAGAGACCGTCATACAAAGTTAAGTAAGTCAGAAAGAGAAAAACAAATATCATATATTAATGCATATATATGGAATCTAGAAAAGTGGTACAGATGAACTTGTTTGCAAGGCAGAAATAGAGACACAAACGTAGAGAATAAAGATATGCACAGCAAGGGAGGAAAGGAGGATGGGGGTGGGATGAACTGGTAGGTTCAGATTGACGTATACACTAATATGTATAAAATAGATAACTAATAAGAGCCTGCTGTATAAAAAATAAAATTTAAAAAAAAAGAATGAGTCTGGGAGAGATACTATGATTTAATTGTTTTGAATCACCTTTATTTTTCATTAGGAAACATAAGAAGAGGCAGTGATTATTTGTATGAGAGCTGGAAAAAATAAAGAGTTCAGAGATGGGCCTTGAAACTAGACTTATGTTGGAATCCTAAGACTGCCATTTACTAGGTATTTGCTTTTGGACAAGATACCTAATCTTTCTCTGCTCAGTCCCCTTTCTGAAGAGAAGCATATTAACCTAACCCATAGAAGTGCTGTGAAGATTGTGCACTCAGAACAGTGTAAGCACTCAGCAGAGGTATCACTCCATACTGGTTAGCAAGCACACTTCCGTTGATGGATTTATCCTGGCCCTTTGCTTCTTGGGTGAGCCCATATTTGCTATTTTTAACCCCTCTCTTAAAAAAAAATGCATAGAGATGCAAAGCTTAAATTAATCAAAATGAGGAAGAATTAAAGGCTCTAGTAAGAACTTTGATTGGGACAGTTAAAGGTATTGGCTAAAAGGAAATTGAGAAATCAGGTTGGCTTTAGCTCTCCATATTTTTTCTGCGTGCAAAAGCTGTGTTCACTCGGGAGGCATTCCCTCTTCGGGAATAATGCGAAGACAGTCAGTTTTGGGTTTTGGTCAGACAGCTACGTGAAGAAGACTGCTGTCCTTCTCATGTGGGGATGACGCCCTTGACCCACTCTCTACCCTGAATTGCATGGCAGCTCTAAGGGACTTGCCCGCCAACCAAGGCTGATGTGGTAGTCCTCCTCTCTTAAGACTCCAGTGCCTTCATCAAGACAGCCGGGGCTAGGGGCAGTCACCAGTCACAGAGCACAGGCATGTCCTTTACTAACCCACCCACGCCCTGGGTTTCACGGCCAGCGCCGTCAACAAAACGAGCCAATCCATCAGAGACTTTTAGAACCCTAAACAGGTTCAAAGAGACATGATACTCTTTTCCCTTCCAAAAGCAGAATATGGGCTCTCTGGTCACAGAGTTTGCCCTCCTGTCTTTTCAATGAGGAAAATAAGGCAGCAGTTGCTTTACTTAGCTATATTTTGTGGGTTTTTTTTAGTTTCTCACTCTTTTTGCCTCCTTGAAATACATGCTTAAAAAATGAAAACACTCCCGTTTTAAAGCTCTAGTGAATTTAAAAATAGGTCTTTTGTTATCGCTCTTACTCTGCATCTTGATAGATCAAGAAAAAATTCATGAAACATACACATAGATAATTCAAATGGCTGGGTTTGAAATAAACAAATATTTGAGTACCATAGTGTTATCATCTCTATTGTTAGGTGCTGAAACTGAGCAGGACCCTGTGGGGCCCTCCTGGGTACAAAAGCCTTTCCCATGTGTCCCCTATGTCTTATTTGTAGGAAAAAGGTTTCAGCCTCCTAGACCTTCCCTGAGTTCCAAAGGGCTGATTCAAACAATTACTAATCAAGGAATGCATTACTAGTGAGGGAATGCAGAAGCAAAGGAAAGGCAGTCAAGAAACAGCAATGGGGCAAGGTCCTGGTTTCTGGTCAAGGGATACACATAACAATCTGATACGTATCTCTGAGTTCTTCTACAGCCTAAGGCTCCCACCCAGGTACAGGACTGTAACTTCAGGCTGAGCATAAGCAGTGGACCCCAAATTGGCTGGAACCAAAAGGCTGATGATTGAGATTCCTGGCACACCACCCTGTTACTTCACCACCAACCAATCAGAGGAAGATCACATGCCTTTCAGTCCTCTCTGCAAATTTTGCCTATTAAAACTCTTCCTCGAAAACCATCAAGGAGTTTGGGCTTTTGGAGCATGAGCTGCCTGTTCTTCTTGCATGGTCCTTGCAATAAGCCTTTCTCTGCTCCAAATTCTGGCATTTGGGTTTGTTTGGCCTCACTGTATGTCAGGCACATGAACTTGGGTTCGACAACAGTGTGATGGTTATAGAGCGAAACCCAAGTCTGGGTGAAGAGCCTGAGAAGAGAAGTAGGCAGTTCATACCAAAACACAAGACACACAACGTTCATTCAGGGGGAAAGCTTTTCTCTCATTGGGTGCATCCTAAAAGCTCTTCTCCTGCCCCCAGTATTTCAGAGTATATAAAACTCCTTCCACGTTGCCACAACGAAGCTCAGAGAGACCCACAGTGCAGAAGAGGATGACCCTGAGAACCACAGGCAGCACCGGGCAGGCTGAGGAGAAGGAGCTTCCATCTTCCCAGCACTGCATGTACAGTGTACCTATGCACTAGGCAATTGGAACAGGGGAGACACTTGAGAAATTCAGTTCAGGGAGACTGAGTACCACAATGCAGAATCCAGGGCAAATGCACACACAACACTAACAGTTCTCTGCCTAAAAAACAGGCAGAGAATAAAAAGGCTTTGGATGAGGAAGGTGGAGGTGGAGGTGGCCTAAGAAACAACAATACTGGGCCAGTGAACAGTGCTGCAGGAGGGCCCTGGAAAGAAAGGGCCAGAGACATTTTCCTTCTGTTCTCCAGGGGGAGGGCACTCCCAACACCCAGCGACAAAGGATTCAACAGCCTTGGCAGAGTCTGTACGGATTACTGCATGCACAGTAGTGAAATCATGCCTAACTGCTTGGTTAAATATATACGTGTCGGGCTTCCCTGGTGGTGCAGTGGTTGAGAATCTGCCTGCCAATGCAGGGGACATGGGTTCGAGCCCTGGTCTGGGAAGATCCCACATGCCGCAGAGCAACTGGGCCCGTGAGCCACAATTACTGAGCCTGCACGTCTCGGGCCTGTGCTCCACAACAAGAGAGGCCGCGATAGTGAGAGGCCCGCGCACCGTGATGAAGAGTGGCCCCCACTTGCCGCAAATAGAGAAAGCCCCCGCACAGAAACGAAGACCCAACACAGCCAAAAATAAATAAATAAATAAATTTAAATCATATGGGCTTCTAAGAAGACCTCTGCTTAAAAATATATATATATAGATATATCTATATATGTATATAGATATATATACTTTTATATTTGAACCAGGTGAATCTAACTGAAAACTGTTCCCAGGGTCCAGGTATCCCAAGAGGACAGAGCAGGTAAGTGGCCCTCTGCACACCAACCACACTTGGAGGTGCCTAACAACGAACGATAGTTCATGTCTGGTTGTCTTCCATCAAGTATGGGATTCAAACTGACAAATACTTGTTGAAAAATTAGTATGGATGAGACCTGTGCTAAGTGCAGTGGTAGCATGAAGGTGAATAAGACGTGGTCCTTGCATAACAGGGGCTCATGATCTGCTAGGGCAGACAGGTCTGCAAACAACCACATTATGAAGGAGAGCATGAGAAGTGCTCTAACAGAAATACAAATGCAACTATGAATAGGAGAGGATAGATTAATTCTGTCTGGGGGAATAGAAAATCTTTGGGAGAAGGTGAAGGGTGTTAAACAAGCAGGGCTGTCAGGAATAGGTTGTACAGCATGTCATCAAGACAGGGCATTCCAGGCAGGGAGGAAAGCAAAGAGCAGGAAAATAAAGGATATGTTTGGAGAAGGATGAATTTTGACAAGTCTGTTGTCAGTATTGGGGTGGGAGCTGTGGTGAATACCAAAGATATAAAAGGCATGTTTCATGCCTTTAAACGGCTTACAGTCAAATTGAGGAGATGTGTTCATGAAACAAAGCAATTCAGTGCTAGAACTATGTTATTTAATAAAAGCAATGAGGAGTTTGGGATTAATCTATATAGCAGTGGGATTAATATATACACAGTACTATATACAAAATAGATAAACAACAAGGACCTACTGTATAGCACAGGGAACTCTACTCAGTATTTTGTAATAATCTATAAGGGAAAAGAATCTGAAAAAGAATATACATATATATATATAACTGAATCACTTTGCTGTACACCTGAAACTAACACAGCATTGTAAATCAACTATACTTGAATTAAAAAAATAAAAATAAAAGGGAGAAGGGAGAGGAAAAAAAGAAAAGCAATGAGGGCTACTAGCTTTAGAGTTGAAAGAAGGCAGAGTTCAGAAAACTGTAGCTGAGACATTTCAAAAAAAAGGCAACGGCACCGGTTTGCAGGGCAGAAATAGAGACACAGGTGTAGAGAACAAACGTATGGACACCAAGGGGGGAAAGTGGCGGGGCTGGGGGTGATGGTGGTGTGACGAATTGGGAGATCGGAATTGTCATATATACACCAATATGTATAAAATAGATAACTAATAAGAACCTGCTGTATAAAAAATAAAAAAAATAAAAATTAAAAAAAAAAGGCAACGTTAATGTGAACAAAGGCAGGAGACAGTACCCTGAGAGGCTCATGCTGAGGAGAGGCTGGAAATAAAATTGTAGAGGGGAGTAAATGCAGAGAACGGCAAAGCGGGAAGCCGGGAGGAGGCGATCGCAGCCCTCTGCAGGGGAGTCGATGGCTGACGCTGCACGTGAGCAGGAGAGTATCAGACGGAAAGGGGACACTAGGAGACTCAGTCTGGAAGTGGGAAAGAGTGCAGTCAGAGAGACCGACGGGGAGATTGATAGGAAAATGGAGCACGAAGAGGGAGGAGGCAAAGGCAAACCCAAACACGTGTCAAAGGGCAGATTCTAAAAATGGTTGACAGGATATAGGGGATACCTACACTTTACTTACTGCTTAGTGTCTGCTGGGCACTGAATGGGATGGGATGCTGGCTAAGGGTGATCGGAGGTGGGAAAAAACCCACCTCTGATCACCGTAATTTAGTCATTTCAAAAAAAAAACCCACCTTAATTTAGTCATTTCAACTTGAAGACCAATAGTTTTCACGGTTTGTTTGGTTTTTTAAAAGCTGTGCTAAATCCATCAACAAACTATGAGCATTTTATCTATCTTCCGTTCAGCAGAGATGAGGAGAAACAAAAATCAGAGCTCATAAGAGAGAAAATGTAGTAAAGGTGGGAACGTTTTAAAATATGTCCTTTAACAAATCCAATAAATCCTCATTATTAACTTCATATTTTGGAAAAACATTCTTCACTAACTTGAGCTGTGTAGGTTCAAGGGAATACTATTTATAATGTTACAAAATTAAAATTAGTAGATAATTTTTCCTCCAAGAAAAGATCACAGAGGATTTAAAAAGGAATGCAGATTGAGTTTTGAAAGTTGCTATTGAAACGTGGTCTGGTACTTGTTGCAGAAGTTATTTATAACCAAAGAGAGCGTAAAAACTGGCCATGAGTAACAAGCAAAATACGTGGAGGCTGAGGCTTACACTAATTTTGAGAATAAGAATTTGAGAAACAAGCCTCCCCTTTTAAGCAATCACTGCTTGACTGAACAAATTCCAGGGAAGCTTGGTTTTACTGCAAAATGTATTACTTCCTTACAAAACTGGAACTACAAAAGAACCTATCACCGCCTAGTATGAAATGCTGTATACATGCTGCATATGGAGAAAAAATGAAGCTCACACTGGCAGAACACCCAAACTTTACCAGAAAATAAATCACTACACATATTGTCAAAAAGCAGTCCTCATGAGAACGAAGTGGCTGCAGCTGAAGTTGGCAAGGTTCTTCTTGGTGGATAACACTATCACTTGTCTTTCAATGAAACGCCAATTTAAATTCACATGAAAACTCTGCAGCAAAAATGCCCCCTGAATGCCCGGGCAAAGTCCCCAGTGAAAGCACTCCTCAAAACATGGAAGGCTGTTTACAATCACCTTCTACCTCAGATGACTACATGAAGAAGGGCTCTTCACACATATTAGAACCTTGTGCTCTAGACAATAAAAACGAAGTCATCATCTGCCCTGAGATATGTTCTCCTATGGACAATGAGAAGACTATAGTTGATTATATTTTGTTTTTTGCTTCAGCCACCAGGATACTCAGAGCTAAGTTCTAATTTTCCTCTTGGTGTACATCTTCTACCTGAATTTACATTTTCCATGACCCTAATCTGCTTGTTACTAATTTGGGAGGGGGACTTTATATGGTCTTTTAAGTCACCTCAAAATCTCTGCTAGATGAGGTGCAACCAGAAATTAAAAAAAAAAAAACCCTACGATAATTTTCACTGAATTTTAAACTACCATTTGTGATGGGTGAAATTTTCTTCCATTTTCTTTACAGAAGTATTCAGATAGTTTTTTTTTTTGAGCCCTTGGTTGCTGCTCTCCACTAACAATTATCAAAATAACTGTTAATAGGGCTTCCCTGGTGGCGCAGTGGTTGGGAGTCCGCCTGCCGATGCAGGGGACGCGGGTTCATGCCCCGGTCCGGGAGGATCCCACGTGCCATGGAGCGGCTGGGCCCGTGAGCTATGGCCGCTGGGCCTGCGAGTCCGGAGCCTGTGCTCCACAGCGGGAGAGGCCACAACAGTCAGAGGCCCGCATACAGCAAAAAAAAAACAAAAAAAAAAACTGTTAATAGACTCTCTTTCCAGACAGGAGGTTTTTCAATCCCTCTCTTGCTGTCTGTCCAGGGTCCTGGTAGCCATTTGGAAGTTTCCAAATAAGGAATTCAGTAGTTTACTGTGCCACGGGTTGGCCTAGTTCTGCTCTTGAATGCTGAGTCTGTGATTCATTCGGTATGTTTCTTTGTATATCTACTAAGATTAGGTATAAACATGCATTGAATCAACTCAAAATCTTTGTCCCACTACTGTTTAATTCATCAACATCAAGCTAGAACAAAAATAAGACAGGCTCATCTTTCATCTTTCTCCTCCAACATGCTCCGGCCATAATCTGCTTTCAAACCTGCTTCATTCACAGTGTGTGTCCCACAGTAGGCACGCAAAAAACACTTGTTGAATAAGGAGGGGGAATGCCCTAATGCCTCCCTGCCCTTGTACAGGCTGTTGACTCTTATTTGAAAAGCTCCTTTTCTCCTTGTTCATCTGGCAAACTCCATTTCATCCATCCACTGAGTTGTAACTGTTTGTATGTGGAGCTGTTTTCCTTTCTGACAATAACTTCTCAGGGCAGGTACTGCATTTTTTTCATCTTTGTGCCTCCAGCATGGGCTTGGCACACGGCAGATGTCTTATATCTGTAGGACGGAAGGAAGGGAGGGAGGAACATTTCTTTGCACTGCTCTTCAAAAAGAACGTATGGCATTTTACTAGCTACTCAGGTGTGCCAGATGTCTTATATCTGTAGGACGGAAGGAAGGGAGGGAGGAACATTTCTTTGCACTGCTCTTCAAAAAGAACGTATGGCATTTTACTAGCTACTCAGAGTTGCATTCAGTGGAGAAAAATGCTTGCCTCCAATTTTTCAAAACCACCCCTGCAGAAGCAGATTGAATTTTGTGTTTCACTGAATCCATCCATTCATGATTAATTGGGTAGTTAAGCACATCTAGTTACATGTGCAGCTGGGAATTCCTCCAGCTGTCATTAATTTTAATAAAGATTCAAATCCTCAGTATTTGTCTGCTGAAATGGAGCCACTGTTACCCCTTAGCCAATCAAAATAGAGAGACAAACTGTCCATTATTGACAAACAACAGAATAATTTACAAAAACTATAAGTATGTGAACTCCATTTGCCCCTTTGGTTACTGCCATAATAAATGTGATACCATTCAATCTCCTGTTTTCTTCTACTAACGGGTAAAAAAAAAAAAATCCAGCTATATTCCATAAATCAGGGAACCCTGAGACATTCAACATAAAGACAGTAACAATTAGCAACATGCTAATGACTGAAATTGAAATAAATACATCTCTTTGGCTTCCAGGTTTATTAGCCGGGTGGGAAGAGAGGAACTACACCTAATTCCTATGCGGCATCTGGCAAGAAAACATTCTGAAAGGTAATGCAATCTTTTCCAAAAAGAACTAGAATGCTCTCATTTCCCCTCACAGTCTGCAATCAAATAATGAAGTGCGAACACGATCCAGCTCATTTTGGCTGTCAGCCTCTCAGCCTGGTTCAAGTGTGTGCCAGGATCGTGTGCTATTAAATGTAACCGAGGCCTGCAGATGAACCTAAAATATCCAACCCATTCTCCAAAGAAGGAGAACACGAAAAGCTCAGCCTCCCTGCCTAGCCATTTCTTTCTCCCAAACCAGAGTTCTCACCAGCCAGTTGCTTGTCACCCACTGTCACTCCATTTGCTAATATACTGTATTATCAATTTACAGTTTCACACATGCTGCAGATAATGCAAAATGCCTCTTACTTCCACCCAACACATCTTCCCTATGTACACTTGACTTTCAAGCTAAAAATCCAACTCTGCAGCAGAGAGGAACAATTCATAGGCTTAAGAAATGGATAATTTGATTGTCAAGTGTTTGCAGGTCTTGGGTAGATGACTTGTTCTCTTTAATTCAGAGTCCTAAAGAAAATAATACAATGACAGGATGGCCACAAATATGTGTATTATACCTGACAATATAGAATGGGGATCAGGTTCTGCTTCCTCCTTCAAGTATCAGTTGCCTTATGTCAGGGCAGGGTCTTTAGATAATAAATTATTACTCTTCACATCCCAGGGAAACATCACTGACAGAAGCCTCCCCAAGGGAAAGAGAACCAAGTGGGATAGGGATCTGAAGAAACTAACCAGAAAGGCCACCCCTGTACTCAAGGAGGGCCAGACGTCAAGAAGCATTCACTGACTGGAAATGGGAATATATCATTTACTGTCTGAAGTAATTTCCTAATGTAATCGTTTACAAACAAAGAATACTCAACTTCTTACATCAAGTTCATATTCAACTCAATGGGAGCAAACCCTGATGTAGCCAGGTCCCCTTAAGTAAAAAGGGTGTTTAGCCAAAACCCTAACTTGGTTTCCTTCTAGCTCTGAATAAACAGCACTTCGCTACCTCATTCTATCTTTCTACACACACACACACACACACACACACACACTATAATCAACCTACTCAGTAGCCACCAGGAGTTGCAGCAGATCCAGAATATAAAAACTGGCTTTTTTCCCCAAATAGTTTAGGGACCCTGTATCAAAAAAGAACTATTCAGATGCATTTTTATCTTAGAAATCCTCAAGTGTGGTCAACAGTGCAAGAACATTTTAAAAGAAGCAATTTATCAGCTTCTCTAAATCAGAACTTTTCATGTTTCATCACATGAGTTTTTAAAATGAGAAGTAATTGAAGACATTGGGTGAAATATTAATAAAGCCAAGAATAAAAGCAGAAGATTTATTTTCACTCTTTTGCAGGGGTAAAAATAATTGTCTGATATTTTACTGTTTGTTTAAGTATTAATAGTAATCATAACTGGGCATCAGCACTTATATAAACATTACAAATAAACCACTGTTTCTAGCTACTAGGGCAGAGGGTAAGAGCCTAAGAGTAATCATTGCATCTATAAAGCCACCAATTCGTTCACGGCAAGAACAGTTCCTTCAGTTTAGCCTTACTTTTAGGAAATACCTGAGCCATTGTCATGGATGGGGAATAAAGGGAAGAAGAAATTCTCTAGTCCCTAACTTTTGCTGTCTTACTATTTTCATCTGATTACGATTTAAAGGGTGAAAACTACAGTCTTGTTCAGCAACAGAAGGACCACTCCATGTCGATGGCCCTAAGACAGGCTCCGGTGTATTTCCCCAGCTTCATCTCTCACCCCTCCCTGTGGCCTCCTTCATGCTACGCTGAAAGCTTGTAGCTCCCCAGTTTCCTGAAAAGCTTGTAGCTCCCCAGTTTCCTGAATGCGTCTTGTAGACTCCTACCCTGATGTGTCTCTTCAATACTTCCATCCTAATTCCTACTCATCCTGAAAGAAGAGGTGTGTCCCGTTCAGGATGCTTTCTGGGATAACACCCTGTAGCCCTGCTTAGTGAAAACTGCTGTGTACATTTGTTATCACTGCACTTAGACTATTTAATCATTATCCCCCTGTGTGTTCCTTCCTCACTGGCTTGTGCCCTCCATACAGGCAGGGACCATGCTTTATTCATCTCTTTTTTTGTCCCCCGTCAGGGTTAAACTCAGTGCCTGGTTTTATAAATGTTTATTGAATGAGGGAACATGTAAATAAGTAAATAATTATTATAGAGAAGCAGAGAACAGAAGGTAGGAAAAATAGCACAAGCAAGGGCACTAACATATGACCAGATATATTCATTACAGATATAGATGAGCTATAGCCCTAACAATCCTCTGCTGTGTCCTAAAGCTGTACTTTGTTAATATTTTTTCCTTGAATTGGGTCCTTAATATACTGACCATCAAGGAAATAGAAGTAAGCCACCCAAATTATTCTAGAGAAAAATATCCTATCTTTTAAAAGAAGCCTTTTTATACTCATCTTCCATTTCTTTATTTTTAATTTAAAATAGAAGTGGAGGGCTTCCCTGGTGGAGCAGTGGTTAAGAATCTGCCTGCCAACGCAGGAGACAAAGGTTCGAGCCCTGGTCTGGGAAGATCGCACATGCTGTGGAGCAACGAAGCCCGTGCACCACAACTACTGAGCCTGTGCTCTAGAGCCCACAAGCCACAACTACTAAGCCTGCGTGCCACAACTACTGAAGCCCACGCGCCTAGAGCCTGCGCTCCGCAACAAGAGAAGCCACCGCAATGAGAAGCCCGTGCACCGCAACAAAGAGTAGCCCCCGCTCTCTGCAACTAGAGGAAGCCTGCGCACAGCAACGAAGACCAACGCAGCCAAAAATTAATTAATTAAAAAATGAAATAAAATAGAAGTTGCCTTGGCAAGGAAGGAATGTCCAGAGGCCAAGGGAAACTGTTGCGATTCCAAGTACAGTGTGGCTATTCTCCTGCCTGTTTACCCAGCTCCATCCAGCATGTATGCAAATATCTATGTGGGTGTGAGTGGGGTCTGGGATTAAGCTGGGGCCCTCTAAAATAAACGTTTTATTTTGGAATAATTTTAGATTTATGGAAAAGTTGCAAAGATAGTACAGAGAGTTCTCACATACCCTTCATTCAGTTTCCTCTGATGTTAACATCTTACCCGGCCATGGTCATGTGTCAAAACTAAGAAACTAACATTGGTACATTACCATTAGTGAAACTCCAGATACGATCAGATTTTACCAGTCTTCTACTCCTACCCTTTTTTCTGTTCCAGTATTCAGTTCAGGATATCATATTACGTTTAGTATATGCTTTTCTAAATCAAATATTGATTTGATTTCGAATAAGAAAAACTGCTTCAAAGACTGACTAAACCTCTCAACCATTCTTCCTGTTTCCTCCCTCTCAGGTGTGATGGACAGGACAGCAGCTTCCTTTCCTGGTCTCAGCCAGGAAGAGCACAGCAGGTGCCTTCCTGCTTCAATTGCCAGGCACATCTATCTGTTCGCTCATTTGGGCTAAGACTGTTTCAATCAGGTCAGCACACAGTTTCTAAATCAAAGAAACTGAGATAGAGTAGAGATGATAGCAATGAAAACAACTGGTAATAAAGAGCCTCCTGAGTTGGTTTTTTCAAAGGGATCACACGTGGATCAAAAGTTCTCAAATATTCTTCAAGAGGCTTTTGTCCGGAAGCTTAGCTTGGTGCAACGGGTTAGAAAAAACAGCTGCAGGAGGAGAATACACGGATGGGATGGGCCTTTGCTGCTGTCAAAACCCAGGCAGGGAGGCTGGAGAGGAAGGGCACAGTGGGAGAAGGAACAAAGGCACCAGGGAGAGCCTGTCTTCAGCAAAGGGGCCTTTCAAGGTCTATAGGGCATTAACAGCAGAAAATAAGGAGCTCATTTGCTGCTAATTTCCATGTTCCCAGGCCTTAAAAGATATAGAGCAGTATATTTAGGTTAAGGTGGTGAACTTGAGCACTTTGGAAAGTTTGAAAGCAGAGACTATGCAGGGACTATTTTTAAGGTAAAAGGAAGCTGAACTTTTGCCTGATGATAAAGAGAGGATCCTATTCTAGTTAGAACAGTAGCTTAAGGTCAATCAGGATGCCTTAACAGGCTCTCCGTGGTGCAATCCTGGCATCCCTAGCCCTCCCTGGTTTCAGGAATCTGCACACAAGGGAAAGTGAAGATCCTGAAGGAAGCACGTGGAGGGTTGCAGGTGATGATGACAAATCATGACAAAGAAATTTGGATCAACACTCTGGAGTTAGAAAGCCAAAGGAAGATTTTAAATAACACGCTTTAAGAATCTGAATGGCTCAAACTCAAGGGCTGCTGGGAGAAAGTGACTTTGCAGGGAGGGCAGAGTGAAAGAAACATGCTTCACTGCAGCATGAGAGATTTAAGTCAGGAATAAGAATACATTTTTTTGACCAAGATGGTAAGAGGACTAGGTTTATGATTCATATTATGAAATCTCCGGCCCTACTTTCTCAAGTTCCCTCATAACTCTGAGAGATTACTTAAAAGAGTATAAGCTGGCATTTTACTTAAGAGTAAAAATTGGTTATTAAACAAGTTTACTAAGTTGGTTATCGTAAGTTCGTGTTAGATATTTTCTCATCTTCTTTAAGTAAAAAGCAAAAAAGCCAACATAAAGGATTTATGAATTTTGTTATGTATATTTTTAAAAAAAGCAAACAGGTATCATACTTGAAAAATGATAATTGGATAAATAGGAAGAAAGAAAACTTTAGGTAAGTTTCCACCCTTGACTTACTTATTCCTGGGTCATTTTTTAAGGTTTTCAGGTCTCTTACTATGATTACATTTTCTTATCTACTTTCTAAAGCATAGAAGACCCCTTCTACATGATTTCCTGATATAACCCCTGTCTTGTGCTATAGAAAAAACCAAATAGTTAGAAATACATAAGAGATCAAGACAGATATAAATTGAACCATTTTACTCTATATTTACTTGAATACTTGGAAGAATAAAAGTGCTTAAAGCATAAAATTATTCACGCCTATTTTAAAAGCTTTCCATTAAAAAAGACCTATTGTGGAAAAAAACATTCAACATGAGAATCTATCACTAGTTTTAAAACAGTCAACTAAAAAAACTTAAATCTTATCTTGATTATAAATTGTCACAGGGAAGGAATTATCTAAGGACTATAAAGTACTTAATGATTGTTCATACCTAACAAAGAAAGCCAAAATATTGAAACTGCATACAACTTTCCTGGAGAGCCACAAGAGGAAATAGTAATTTCTGTTCTGGTGCAAGGTCAAGCTTTTTAAACTATGGGCTTAGACTAGCGATTCCCAACTGGCATAATTTTGCCTCCTAAGAGGGCTTTCAGCAATATCCACAGATAATTTTGATTGTCACACTGAGTGGGGGAAGGGAATGCTACTGACCTCTAGTGGGTAGAGGCCAGGGATGCTGCAAAACATCTTAAGATGCAAAGGACAAGCTCCCATGACAAAGAATTATCTGGTCCAAGGTGTCAATAGTGCTGAGGTTCAGAAACTCTGGCTTACACTATGGAAAACAGTATGGCTATTCTTCAAAAAATTAAAACTAGAACTATAATACCATATTATCCAGCAACCCCACTTCTGAGTATATATCCAAAAGAACTGAAATTGGGATCTCAAAGAGATATCTGCACTCCCATGTTCATTATAGCACTATTCTTAACAGTCAAGATAAGAAAACAACTCCAAAAGCAGCAGAATACATATTCTTTTCAAGTGCACATGGCACATTCTCCAGGAAAGATCACACATGAGGCCAAAAACAAGCCTTGGTAAATTTAAGAAAAGTGAAATCATATCAAGCATCTTTTCCAACCACAATGCTGTGAGACTAGAAATCAGCTATACAAAAAGAAAACTGTAAAAAACACAAACGTGGAGGCTAAACAATATGCTACTAAACAACCAATGGATTATTGAAATCAAAAAATACCTGGAGACAAACAAAAATGAAAACACAATGATCCAAAATCTATGGGATGCAGCAAAAGCAGTTAAGTTTATAGCAATACAAACTTACCTCAGGTAACAAGAAAAATCTCAAACAAACAACCTAATCTTACACATAAAAGAGCTAGAAAAAGAATAAACAAAACCCGAAGTTAGTAGAAGGAAAGAAATAATAAAGATCAGAGCAGAAATAAATGAAATAGAAAAAAAAAAAGGAAAAGATGAGTGACACTAAGAGCTGGTTCTTTGAAAAGATAAACAAAATTGATAAACCTTTAGCCAGACTCATCAAGAAAAAAAGCAAGAGGCCCTGAATCAATGAAATTAGACAGGAAAAAAGAGAAGTCACAACTGACACCACAGAAATACAAAGGATCATAAGAGACTACTACAAACAACTATATGACAATAAAATGGACAACCTAGAAGAAACAAATTCCTAGACATGTACAATCTCCCAAGACTGAACCAGGAAGAAATAGAAAATATAAACAGACCAATTACCAGTAATGAAATTGAATCAGTAATTTGAAAAACTCCCAACAAACAAAAGTCCAGATGGCTTCACATGTGAATTCTACCAAATATTTAGAAAAGAGTTTACACCTATCTTTCTCAAACTATTTCAAAAAACTGGAGAGAAAGGAATGCTTCTGAATTCATTCTACAAGGCCAGCTTCATCCTGATACCAAAACCAAAGATATCACACAAAAAAGAAAATAACTGGTCAATATCATTGATGAACATAGATGCAAAAATCCTCAACAAAATATTAGCAAACCAAATCTAACAAAACATCAAAAGGATCATATACCATGATTAAGTGGGATTTATACCAGGGATGCAAGGATTCTTCAATATACGCAAATCAATGTGATACACCACATTAACAGATTGAAGAATAAAAACTATATGATCATCTCAATAGATGCAGAAAAAGCTTTTGACAAAATTTAACACCCATTTATGATAAAAACTCTCTAGAAAGTGGGCATAGAAGGAACATACCTCAACATAATAAAGGTCATGTATGACAAGCCCACAGCTAATATCATAGTCAATGATGAAAAGTTGAAAGCATTTCCTCTAAGATTGGGAACAAGACAAGGATGCCCACTCTGGACACTTTTATTCAACATAGTATTGGAAGTCCTAGCCACAGCAATCAGAGAAGAAAAAGAAATCAAAGGAATCCAAGTTGGAAAAGAAGGAGTAAAACTGTCACTATTTGCCAATGGCATGATACCATACATAGAAAATCCTAAAGATGTCACCAAAAAACTTGTAGAGCTCATCGATTAACTCAGTAAAGTTGCAGGATACAAAATTAATATACAGAAATCTGTTGCATTTAGTTTTTTAATTAATTTATTTATTTATTCATTTTTGGCTGCATTGGGTCTTCATTGCTGTGCGTGGGCTTTCTCTAGTTGCAGAGAGAGGGGGCTACTCTTCACTGCGGTGCATGGGCTTCTCCTTGTGGTGGCTTCTCTTGTTGCAGAGCACAGGCTCTAGGCACGCAAGCTTCAGTAGTTGCATTATGCGGGCTCAGTAGTTGTGGCACACGGGCTTAGTTGCTCCACGGCATGTGGGATCTTCCTGGACCAGGGCTCAAACCCATGTCCCCTGCATTGGCAAGCGATTCTTTTTTTTTTTTTTTTTTTTTGCGGTATGAGGGCCTCTCACTGTTGTGGCCTCTCCCACTGCGGAGCACAGGCTCAGCAGCCATGGCTCACGGGCCCAGCCGCTCCGCGGCATGTGGGATCTTCCTGGACCAGGGCACGAACCCGTGTCCCCTGAATCAGCAGGTGAACTCTCAACCACTGCGCCACCAGGGAAGCCCTGGAGGGTGATTCTTAACCACTGCACCACCAGGGAAGTCCCCTGTTGCATTTCTATACACTTACAACAAACTATCAGAAAGAGAAATTAAGAAAACAATCCCATTTACAACTGTATCAAAAAGAATAAAATACCTAGGAATAAACCTACCTAAGGAGGAAAAAGACTTTTACTCAGAAAACTATAAGACACTGATGAAAGAAATTGAAGACAACACACACAGATGGAAAGGTACACTGTGTTCATGGACTGGAAGAATACTGTTAAAATGACCATACTATCCAAAGTAAGCTACAGATTCAATGCAATTCCTATCAAAATACCAATGACATTTTTCACAGAACTAGAACAAATAATTTTAAAATTGGTACGGAAACACAAAAGACCCTGAATAGACAAAACAAGCTTGAGAAAGAAGAACAGAGCTGGAGGAATCATGCTCCCTGACTTCATACTATACTACAAAGCTACAGTAATCAAAATAGTATGGTACTGGCACAAAAACAGACACACAAATCAGCGAACAGGATAGAGAGCCCAGAAATAAACCCACACACTTACATCAATCAATCCACGACAAAGGAGGCAAGAATATACACTGGAGAAAAGACAGTCTCTTCAATAAGTGGTGCTGGGAAAACTGGACAGCTATATATAAAAGAATGAAATTAGAACATTTTCTCACATCACATACAAAAATAAATTCAAAATGGATTAAAGACCTAAATGTAACACTGGAAACCATAAAACTCCTAGATGAAAACATAGGCAGAACGCTCTTTGACATAAATCAAAGCAATATTTTTTTGTATCTGTCTCCTAAGGAAAAAAATAAGTAAACAAACAGAACCTAATTAAACTTAAAAGCTTTTGCACAGAGAAGGAAACCACTGACAAAACAAAAAGACAACCTACTGAATGGGAGAAAATGTTTGCAAATGATATGACCAATAATTCAAAGTATATAAACAGCTCATACAACTCAACATAAAAAAAAACCCACAAAAAGCTCAATTTAAAAATGGGCAGAAGACCCAAATAGACATTTTTCCAAAAAAGACAGACAGATGACCAACAGACACATGAAAAGATGCTCAGCATCATTAGTCACCAGAGAAATGCAAATTAAAACCACACTGAGATATCACCTCACACCTGTCAGAATGGCTATCATCAAAAAGACCACAATTAACAAATGTTAGCGAGAATGTAGAGGAAAAGGAACCCTCGTACACTGTTGATAGGAATATAATTGATGCAGCCACTGTGGAAAACAGTACAGAGTTTCTCAAAAAACTAAAAACAGAACTACCCTATGACCCAGCAATTTAACTCCTGGGTGTATATCTGAAAAACAAAACAAAACAAAACACTAATTTGAAAAAATGCATGCACGTCAATGTTCACAGCAGCATTGTTTACAATTACCAAGATATGGAAGCAACTTAAGTGTCCATCAACAGATGAATAGATAAAGAAGATGTGATATATATATATATATATATATATATATATATATATAGAGAGAGAGAGAGAGAGAGAGAGAGAGAGAGAGAGAGAGAGAATGGAAAACTACTCAGCCATAAAAAAGAATGAAAGTTTACTTTTGCAAAAACATGGATGGAATTGTAGGGTATTGTGCTAAGTGAAATAAGTCAGACAGAGAAAGACAAATATTGTATGATACAACTTATATGTGGAATCTAAAAAATAAAATAAAATAGTGAAAATAACAAAAAAGAAGCAGGCTCCCAGATATAGAAAACAAACTAGTGGTCACCGGTAGGGAGAGGGGAGGGGGGAGAAGCAAGATAGGGGTAAGGGATTAATATGTACAAACTACTATGTATAAAATAAATAAGCTACAGGATATATTATACAACACATGGAATATAGCCAGTAATTTATAATAACTATAAGTGGAATATAACATCTAAACATTGTGAGTCACTATATTGTACATCTGAAGCTTACATAATATGGTACATCAATTATACCTCAATTAAAAGAAAAAGATATGGAAATAACCCAAGTGTCCATCAACAGATTAATGGATAAAGAAAATGTGGTGTATGCATACGGTGGGATATCATTCATCCTTAAAAAAGAAGGAAATCCTACTTGCGACAACATGGATAAACCTGGAAGATATTTGTTAAGTGAAATAAGGAGGGCAAATGCTGCACGATCCCACCATTACGAGGTATCTAAAATAGTCAAACTCACAGAAGCAGAGACTTCCATGGTGGGTGTGGGGCTGGAGTGGAGGGGGACATGGGAGTTGTTCAATGGGTGTAAAGTTTCAGTTATGTGAGATGAGTAAGTTGTAGAGATCTGCTGAATTACGTAGTGCTTATAATTAAAAACAATACTGTAGTGTGCACTTAAAAATTTGTTAAGAGGGTAGATCTTGTGTTGTGTTTTTACCATGGGGGTGGGAGGGGGGCAACAAAGGGACAAGGGAAACTTTTGGAGGTGATGGATATGTCTGTTGCTTTGATTGTGGTCATTGTTTCATGGGTACATGTTTATGTCCAAACTCAACAAACTGCATACATTAGGAAAAAAAAAAAGAAACTGGCTTAGAATCATCAGCTCTCTTTAATGACCAGTATATCTTTTTTAATTAAGTGGATATATTTAGAAATATGTTTGTGTTTTTTCTGATTAACAGGAAAACAATTTATCAGTCAACCATAGCTTCACTTTAAATATTTCAATAAGAAGATATCTAGGATGTAGGGACCATAATACGATGTTAGCCAATATTTATAAAGCTGGTGTTCTGATCACACAGCCCTTGAATAACCAGAAGAGAATATAGCTCCCTGCTAGGAAACCATCATGGATGAAAAGACAACTGCCAACTTGGAAGGCTTTGGGAAGACTCGGCAAAACTTGCTTGCCTGGATCTCAGCTGGATCCCTATACACGACAGCTGCTGGTGTATAAGGAATATAGCTATAAAACAAATACCTGGAAGGACTCCAAGGTGAACTCAGGTCTGGGAATGTGGTTAATAAACAGTGACTGCCCTAGGGGATTGAGGACTAAATGACATGAAGAGTTCAGTACACTGCAGAACAGAGTAAACGTCACTAGAATAAGGATGATGATGATGACTGTCATTCTTAATATGAAAACCAAGTCTACACAAGAAGAATATTTCCAAAATGAGCGCTATTTACCCAAACTTCTTCTCCCCTCCGTGTGCTTTGTCTGTGCACACCTAGAAAGGCATTAAAGAGAAACTGGCTGGAAACCTCCATGTACCGACAACTAAAGGGGGTCTTTTGTCTCAATTCCTCATCTCAATATGGCAGAGACAAATGTTTTGAAACAAAATTGAAAAGGGCAAGGGGAGAAAGGGTGCTACCAATTTGCACATTAAGAACATACAACAGAAAAAAAAATAGCATTTTTCTTCTTTGTTGAAAAAAAAACCAAAACCATACAGCAGTCACCCTCAGCCATATGTACTGGTTTGTTCCCCACCAAAATATGTGGTTTGCCATTATGGAGGCATAGCCCATACTTCAAGTTGCCATGAAAGTACTTACGTTTTTTAATACAGCACTCATTCAGCATTGATTGAGGTCTATTGCATTTCATTCATTCACTCACCAAGTATGTACTAAGCACTCAACCACAGGCAGGGTACCACGGGAGTTGCAAAGATTCATATGACTTTGTCTTTCTTCTCCAATTGCTCCCAATCAGGCAAAGAGAACAGTAAACCTGTGGTTAGCAAGACACAAATATGGATGGCTCCGGAGACTCGGTTTCCTTCCCTCTTTTGCCAGTTGAGAAGAAAGCTGGCTCAGCTCAACGGAAAATAAGCTGATACCAACCGCTAGGCTCCAGAGGCTTTCCCTTTCTGATAAGGCCACTGACCAGGGAGCTTCCATTGTTGAATAATCACATAGATGTGCCCTGGCTGCTGACCCTATAAATGCATCGAGCATTCTCTCCCCGAGCTGTGGCTACAGTGCAAGCAGACCTTCACGCCTGGTCTAAGCTGTGGGAGGAGAGTTCAAAGGATTGTGTACATGCTGCTCTGTGCCTGCTTATTAATTGTTCCCCGACAAAACTCATGTTATAACTGCACTGTATAGCCTTAGCATTCCATACAAGTGATCCCTTGCATAAAAGGCAGAATCGGCAACGAAAGCATGCCCAGAGATGGAAATACCATGTTAACTACATCTATAGTTTACCATTCTGACTTCGTACAAAATAGATTTGCTTCTATTTGTACAAAATAGATTCAAATAATCATTGAATAGAAAGAGTTTCCTGAAATCAAAAGGCATATAGGAGAGTTGAAAGGATCTGTTCCCTGAAGTTCTGTAGCACATGGAAGGTGTGTTTTAAACCAGAGCCAACGGTAGGGTCAAGCTCTCTTCAGTGGTGAGTGTAGAGCCTCGACAAGCGTAGCCTCAGAGGTATGGTTTGAAGGAGGGATCGTGCTCAATTCTGGATTGACCTGGGGCCATACTAAGGGAGGTCTTCTATAGTTTTTTTTTTTTTTTTTTTGGCCAAAGGGGATGGTCTGGGATGCATGAGGAGTCCCACAGCAACACCTGACTTCCCGAGCTAGAGACAGGCTTACAGCCATCATCACAGCCATCGGTGACCACACCCTCACCTCTAGGGCAAGACCACTGAGGCAAGTGAGGTGCCTTGGGTGTAAAATGTTAAAAAGGCACTCACTGTCACAGTGGTGCAAGTGCCAACTCGGCACATGCGTGACCCTGAAAGTGAGTGCCCGGTTGCCTCTCTCCTAAGGAGGCACCACCACCAGGGTCATGCAAGTGTAGACTGGCATGTGCATAGTCCAGAGAGTGAGCGCCTCGGTAAATTCTGTACCCGAGGCTTCTCACTTGCTCACTTCCCCCCCTTCTCCTTCACTCCCATTTGGTGCCCCCTTAATCGGTATGTCAGTCCTCAACGCACACTTTGTTTTATTTATCTATTTCTCTATCTATCTATCTATCTATTGCCACCAGGGAAGCCCCTCAATGCACACTTTGAAGACTCAGGATCTAGCAATGCCAAAGGAAACATTAAGACGAGATCCACCATCAAAGAGGCACATCTTAAGTGAAAGTCTGAAAAAAACTACCCAGACTGAATTTTTTCCTCATGCGACTAAAAACCAGGATAGGGGCTTCCCTGGTGGCGCAGTGGTTAGGGATCTGCCTGCCAGTGCAGGGACACGGGTTTGAGCCCTGGTCTGGGAAGATCCCATGTGCCGCAGAGCAGCTAGGCCCGTGCGCCACAACTGCTGAGCCTGCGCTCTAAAATCTGCTCACCACAACTACTGAAGCCCGCACGCCTAGAGCCCATGTTCCACAGCGGGAGGGGCCCCCGCAATGAGAAGCCCACGCACCGCAACAGAGTGGCCCCTGCTCGCCACAACTAGAGAAAGCCCGTGCGCAGCAACAAAGACCCAACACAGCCAAAAATACAAAATAAATAAAATAAATAAATTTTAAAACCAGGATATACCTTGGAAAGTTCAGACAAGACAGGACTGAATTCCGGACTCATTTTTATTCCTGCCATGACAAACACCCAAAAAAATCAAGCTATAGAGCTATTTTGCAGTGGTCGTGATTTCCAAATTAAATGCCTTGTAATTAGCTCCTGCTCTATGCTTGGTAATCCTATTATGGCATCCCACTAAGTGTCACACCAATTTAGAAATTATTAGGTGTCAGAACGTGTCTTTCCTTCGTGAATATTAATAGAAATAGGGCAATTGTAAAGAGCCTTCGTTCTATATTCCTTTCTCACTTTACTAGTCTAGAGTTTTTGTAGTAACCTCAGACATTTATCAGTCTAATGTAATTTGTAATTTGGGTCTCCACTAACAAAAAAGAATTTCTATCTAAACATGCAACTATGTTTTATGATCACAACTGACAAGTGAAACAGTGCTAAGTGGCTAGTTATAATGGGGCTTCAAGATTTTGAGAGCTGGCCTTAGAATCCTTAGCTTGTGCTATTTAAAACTCAATTGATTGGCTTAGGAAGTTCAAAGAGCTTCACAAACCTCCTTTGGGAACAAGTCCCAGTTTCATCCTGTTGCTGCAAATGCCAAATTACAAACATCAGATGGTGAATCTTGGTTTAAAACAACATGAATGACGTAGATAAGCCACACTGATCCAGGCATGCCTCATTTCACACTTTCCTCATCTAGTAGCGTATTAGTTTCATAATCCTGTTGTAACAAATGGCCACAAACTCCGGGGCTTAAGTCAACACAAATTTATTATCTTACAGTTGTAGAGGTCAGAATTACAAAATGGGTCTTACTGGCCTATAAAGTCATGGTGTTGGCAGGGCTACGTTCCTTCTGGAGGCTCTAGGGGAGAATCCATTTCCTTGCCTTTTCCAGCTTGTAGAGGCCACCTGTAGTCCTTATGCCTGGCTGAGTCCTTCTCACGGGGCCAACTCTCTGGTTTTCTCTCTTCTGCCTTCCTCTTCCACTTTTAAGGACCTTTGTGATTACACTGAGCCTGCAAGGATAATCCAGGATAATCTCCTCATCTCCAGGTTAGTTGATAAGCAACCTTAATTCTCCTTTGCTATGTACCCTAACATATTCACAGCTTCTGGGGATTAGTACGTGGATATCTTTGGGAGACCATTATTCTGCCTACTATAAGGAGTTTATATAAAATTTGCCCTGTGTGAGATAGGGGTTTATAAGATTCATGACCTTTCAAGTGTCAGATCTTTGGCATGTACACTCTGGAGTTTCCTGGCAACCAAAACGTTCAAAAAAGATATTTTACAAGGCAGTTGTAAATCACAAATGCTATCTTCATACCATCATTTTGAAACCTTTTGTACTTCATAAGTCAGTTTCATAAAGTACTGAGTTGATTCCAAAGGACCATATCTAGACAATACCCAAGATTTGTTGGGTTTGCCTACTATGAAATAACTTCAGGTTGGAATTTATCCACATTCATATTTGTGAGCCTCTGAGGACTGGAGACAGTGTTAAGGAACGCTGCTTGCTTCCTAATCAGCTGTGCAATACCTGGACCCCTGAAGGAACAGCAGTCTGGGCTCATTAAGTACCTGTCTGAGTAGGTATGAGACAACAGGTAAGGCTGGAAAAATGGAGAGTGTGTGACCTACCTAAAGTATTTAAAGTAGTTTTAAAAACAATAACTATTCTCAACCAAACACAACTGCAGGTCAGATTTGGTCCTCAGACTGTAAGTTTGCTACCCCTGCTAGAGGCTGCTTCCATTCTGAATCTGGCTCCAACTCCTACAGTTCCAGGGGACCCATGATTACTACTGGGCCATTAGAGCTTCACCTCACTCTGCCTCTCAATTCCTCTCTGTCCTTAAAGACTCTGACATCCTACCCTACTCTTCTGCTTAAATACTAGATCTCTCACATGCTAGCTTGGTATTCAACGAGTTGTTGTCCAGACCCTGACCCTCTCCCGTGCTGGCATCAGGCCTGTGATCCAGTGTGGCCCCTTGCTTGTGGACTGCTGGAGCTATTCACATGGCCTTTCTGTTGTAGCCACTAGTGAGAGGGAGCCTGGTCAGAGGCAAACGGTGGGCATCTAGCTGATATCCCATTCTTCAAGTACAACATATTTATTCTTGCCTAAATAAACTCACATTAGCCGATAGAATCCTGATTGGAAAAGTTTCTGTGTGCCAGCCAGTGAAAACACATAAAGAAAGTAGAAGAAGCAGCACAGGACTGAGGCAGGAAACTTGGGTTCTATTCCCGCAGGATAACTCTAGGAAAGTTCCTCACTGCCAAATCAGTCTCAGTTTTCTCATAAGTACTATGGAAGAGGATTGAGAGATTACTTCCTGGCTCCTTGCACCCTATTAGTAAAGTCAGACAGGAACAGTGATACTTGAACCTACTCAAGCAGTCTCTTATAATTCTAAAATTTCTAATAATTTTCCATGAGTTTCTATCTCATCTCCACTCAGGAGATGAGATTTTTTAAATATGATTTTTTAAATATGATTCCCTGATATATTTATAATATATACTTATATTAATTTTATATAAATATATTTATTATATATTATATATCTTTACGTGTGTGTGTATACATACACACACACACACACACACACACACACACACAATCTGTTCTAAAACCTCCTAAAGTATGTGTATGTATGTGTAAGTATATGTATATATATGTATATATAAAACCTCCTAAAGTATGTGTATGTATGTGTAAGTATATGTATGTGTAAGCTCCTTTATGTAAAACATCACCATGGAGAAAAGTCGTAACATGATGGAGGTAAATTATATATAAGGTAAGAATGCCTAAGAAGCTTCCCCAATCTCTGAAGGAATAAGAGAGGTTCTGGAATATACCTGCTTTAGGAGGTTTTAGAACAGATCTCACTTTCTCGAACATTTCAGACTGGCCCTTCTCCAACTTAGGGTGGTTACAATACCTATGATATTTGTTTTTTATCCTTTAGAATTTCAAGCCCTGGTACAGAGTTGAGGTGTGGTAGGGACAGGTACCCTTTATACATGGTGACCAAGAGCATATCATTTTTCAAGGAATCCCCAACAGTGTCGCAGGATTGAAACTTCTTGATCAATTTAAACAGAGCTGAGCATTCCAATCCTTGTGCTAGTGTTGTATACCTACCATGTCTATTATGGCACATGTCAGACTGCACTGTACCTAATTGTTTACTCTTCGGCTTCCCCCACTTGTCTGTGAGCTCTTAGAGGATATTCACTGGATTTTATTCATCCTCGTGCCCCGAGCACCTAGTGGAGTACATAAAAGCCATTCAAAGTGTTTACTGAATGAATGACTTAATTGCTAAGAAAGGTTACCAGCACTCTAAGCTACTTGAGGCATTTCTATTCTTTTCTGATGCAATAGCAGAGAATGAACAGTAGAAGAATGTGGCTATTAGCTAACACATTTTGTGTATTTGGCAGTCACATGACAGTAATAACATAATATTTGGGGGACCTAGGTAATAATTTCATTTGAACGTTGGAAACCACTTCCAAGCATCCTTTCAAAATAAGCTCCTAAAGTTGAGGTACCAAGCTTTTTAAACTTTGTTAATATGGGTATCACACCTGTATTGCTACATGTAAAATCCTATCAGGTTAATGATGTGGCTGCTGAATGAATTCCATGAGTCACTCATGGGAAAATATCCACCATCTGGAATTGTGTGCATTAGCAGAAAACATCTGGCACTTAGAAGAGCTTGAATGTAGTTAGGCATCTGTGCATATTTCTTCTGAATTCTGAGGAGCAGAGTGAATGGGTTGCTTGTAAGATTTGTGGACTTCCAGCTTTAAGGACAGAAAAAAGGAGTGGGGAGAGTGGTAAGGAGGCTATGGTATACCAGGGGAAAGGCCTTGGAGGCTTGTGTCAGGTGGCAACAGTGAGGTGGTGGAAAATAGTAACACTGGGATATACTTTGAAGCTAGAACTGCCAAGATTTGCCGATGGGTTGGATGTGGGATGTGAGAGAAGGAAGAGTGAAACCTGACTCCAAGGTGTTTGACCAAAGCAACTAGAAGAATAGAGCTGCCACTTGCTGAGATGAGAAAGACGGCAAGAAAAGCAGGTTTGGGGAGAACATCGGGAACCCAGATTTGGACATGATGAATCTTCCCCATTAGGCAACCAGGTGGAGATACTGAGTAGGCAGTTGGGTATAGTAGTGTGGAATTCAGCCGATAAGACAGGACTGGAGTTAAAATTATTGGGTGGGAACATCAGAATACAATGAGTATTTAAAACCTCAAGGCTGGATGAAAAGAACAAGAGAATGCATAGATACAAATAAAAGATGCCTAAGGATGAGTCCTGGGTCACTCCAAGATTCAGCATGCAGGAGATGAGGAACCAGTAAAGAGACCTGAGAACTAGTGGCCAGAAAGGCCACAGGAAAACCAAGAGAGTATATATCCTTGCAGCTAAGTGAAGGAAAGTATATCAAAAAGAAAGAATGATCAATTGTCTCAAATACTGCTGATAAGGCAAGCAAGATCATTGGCTATAACGATATGGAAGTCATTGGTGACCTTGATAAAAACAGTTTCAATGGATTATGGGGGCAATAGGGACTACTGGACTCCAATAGAGAAAGGAGAAAGAGAAGTAGAAAGCAGAGGATATAACAGCTCTTAAAGGGAATATTTCTATCGAAAGCAAGGCCTTTTAAATTAGGGTCCCCAAAGAATCTGTGGATAGAATTCAGAAAGCTCATGAATTTAGACGGGAAAAGAATTAGATCTTTTCACTACTCTCTAACTAATCTAGCATTTTCTCCAATTATCAATGTAAAATCAGCAGTGTCTGTTTCTTTGTTGCCAAATCTAGAAATCATGGATATTTTTTCACATCACATTTTAGTTGTTACAGACCTCTCAAAACATCATGATTATCACTCTTTTAAATGTACAGTAACTACTGGCTCCATCACTATCACTAGATCTCATGCGACTGGGATCTGCTGTACAAGTACTGGGACAAACATGGCTGGCCAACGCGTGGCAAATGTGCCCAGAAGTCATTCAGCCACCTGGCAGTACACATTCTCCCTGTGGAACCCAGACACCTTTGCTGTTCATCAGTATTCCCGTTCTATCCATAATTACTTGTTGGTCAATACATGGAAGTAGATGAGTGATTTTCATGGTTTAAATTTTACAAAACTTGACAGATCAAATGAGAATTCTTAATTCTTGTAAGATAGCACAACCTTTTGTAACACAAAGGTTACAGGATGCAAGAACTATGATTGGTGAGAACCTTTGCAGCACTATGCTTTTGAAAAATAAAGTCTACCTTTAGCTTGCCTATATTTTAAATGTATTATCTAGTGCATTAATGAAGAATAACATGTTACCACATCACAGCAGTGGAAGGTCATTTTGATAACTATATTCCAATATAATTTGTTTCTTTTGCAATCCTATATTTAATTTTAAGCATTTAAAAACATTATTCTGAGGAGTCCATAAACTTCACCAGACCATTCAAGGTATTCATGACATAAAGAAGTTAAGAGTGCCCTCTGAAAATGGAAGGGAGAAATGGATAACAGGAGGAGGAGAAAGCATCAGCAGACAATGTTCTAACATGGGAGAAATAAAAAGATATTTGTACTGCAGATAAGAATGATTCACTACAGAGGGAGGCAATGATGACGCAGGAATTGGGAGAATTGCTAAAGCAATGCTCTTGAGTAGGCAAGAGGAGATGGAGAATTAGATTCATCTAATGGATGGACAAATGGAGGAGTTGGCCTAAGATAAGAACCTGGGTCATTTGTGCACCTACAGAAGAGAAGGCATAGAATATGGACAGAGTAGCAGGTAGGGGGGAGGAGATGCTGCTGAGACCCTATGGTTAGGGGGGAGGAGATGCTGCTGAGACCCTATGGGGGAGGAAATGCTGATGAGACCCTTCTTCTGATTCCTCCTATTTTCTCATTAAAATAAGAAGCTAAGTCATCAGTTGAGAGTGAGGATGGGAGGAGGTGCTAGAGGTCTGAGGAGGGGGCAGAAGGTATGAAGGAAATGGTTGTGCAGAAGAGTAGGAGAGTGAATGGACTAGTGAAATGCAGAGTGACTGGAGACTAAAACCGGGGGACTCTCTTGAGGTTCATGACCATGAATTTCAAGTGAGACACCATGACTGTGTGCTCCACTCTAGTCTCATCCAGCTTCGGTGGTGCAGGTGCTGAGTAGGTGGAGAGATGCAACCAGGGTTGTGCAAATGAAGACAAAGCCAGAGAATGGCAAGATTGCTGAGGGTGGCCAATGGCTTGAAAAGAAAGAGCATGCATACAGAAGAGGTGAGTGTGACCAATCAGATTCATTTTCCCTTTCTGTTTTTTCCTGTCTCCTGCTTTCCTGGGAGTCAAACACTAGAAAAAGGAAAATCATCAGGCAGGTGGCAGCAGAAGCAGAAGCAAAAGGCTGTACGGTGGAGAGGCATGGGTGGGCTGTGAGTAAGCATAAGTCTTAAGTAAGCAGAAACCTGTGTTGAGTACGAGGTAGGAAAAGGAGAAGACTTGGTCAGGAGAATGGTTGACCATCTCCTGAGAGACGGTTGCTCCATCAGCTTCTACTGCTCAGGGCATGAGCTGCTCAGAACTGGTCCCTGGAGCTGCTTTGGACTTTGAGCACATACACCTTATCGGCATAGAAGGGTGTAAAAGCAAATGGGAGCCATTTATTGCCTAATTTAAAAAAATATATATCTTTTTATTATTGAATGACTTTCAAATTACAAATGGGAGTGTTTGGCCAGTTTAACGCCCCCTTTTACAGCACTTTCTACGTTTTGTGTTAAATTGCAGATGTTCAAATATAAGTATTTGAATAACTACAATGTAACAGAGCCACAAGCAGCCCTGTGAAGACCGGGACCTCACCTGGTCTATTCCCATGCCTTAGGACATCCCTTTGTGCTTGGGGGGCAGTCCACAAATGTGTAGGCGTGATGACTCTTAAGGGATTACACCCTGATCATCTCTCTCCTATTTCTGCCTCCTTGAGAAACTGAGTTGCCTAAGTGGTCAGAAAGGTAGCTGAAAAATCAACTGTGGATTTGCAATCCTTGTACTTTATTTGGCAAATAATTCAAAATTAACCAAGAAAGTTAATACAGATGGATTCACTATTCTGCCTAAATTCAACAAATAGTGCCTTTTTTTCTTTTTTAAAAGCAAACTGGTTCTAGTCTCCACCTCCTGGACATTCCGCTGAGGGTAACACCTTCCAAGCCAGAGCTTCTGCCCCCACTGTCATTCCACCAAGAGGCTGTCAAGCCATCACAGTGCTTACAAAATTCCACTCAGTGTTCCTGATGCGGAGGCAAGGGGAGATGGAGCCATGAGAAGGGTTATCCTCTAACTGCCAGAGGAAAAGGAAAAGTATTTGTAAGTTCCAGAAATGAGATCACTTATATGAGTATATTTCAAAGATTTTTTTTACCACAACCTACAGTGAGACAAAATTTTATCTTGTGACCCAGTAAACACGAACATACACACACAACTGAAATCTCAGATTCATAACTCTTACTATATGTAATGCTCTCTGATAGTTTTCTATTTTTATTCTATTTTATTTCAGGTTTAAAAAATGCTGGTCATAATTTACTAAATGGATTTAATGACTCACAAATGGGTTGTGACCTACAGTTTGAAAATATTAACCTGTGTGAATTAGAAAACAAAAGATACTAATTTTGATACAACTGAGAGAAATGGGGTGGAACATGGAAATATGTTGAAGGTATATTATTCAGTGAAAGGGAAAGTTCCAGAATATTCTATACATATATACACACACACACATATAATAACATAAACACACATATATATTTGTGTGTATCTTTACATATAGTATATATATATGTATAATGCTTACATTAGTTTATTGTGTAATATATGTGGAAAAGTACTATATATAAAGTTCTGTAATTTGCTTTTTTTCACTTAATACATCTTGAAAATATACATATTATGCAAGAAAATGTTAGCAGCTACTCATTTCCTGCAGTTAAAATATATAAACCTATAAACTCACTTCCTGCAGTGAACTCTCAGGTTATCCTAGGTCGCTGCAGTGTAACAGCTGACTATTGACCAGAAATTGCTAAGGAACCTGTATCCTGTGCTTGCTTTGAAAACAGAACCAGTTTATGAGTGATGCTAACTAGTGACTACAACACAATGCTTGGGAGACCTGTTGCTGATATGTCTATGAACAGACTAGGCCCTGAAATGGCCCCAAAGTGGAGGGTGACATCAGCTTAAGCTTATCTATAAAATCCAGGTTACGTTTAGTGTGTTCTAATTAATTTTCCTGAAGAGCCTGCTTATCCAGTCTAGCTGGCAATGATATATGTAGCACATAACACACGAAGGTTTATTTTCAGGCTCACAAAAGGAACACGGCAACACCAAATTAGGAATATTCAGACATCGTTAAATTACGAAACTCAAAGATGCTCCCAAACCACATTTCACACTCCCGTTTGGTCCCAGGCACACCCTTTGTCATTTTCCCAAATGAAGACACAGGGCAACAAAGTGGCAAAGGGTTTTATCCCTCTGTGAGACCCTTCCAGACATTCCTACGTTGATAAGAACTGAGATTTGGAGGGTTTTCTTTAAAAATAATAAATTTACAAGTAGCACAGTAGGAAGACAAACAAATGATTTCCACCCCTCCTTAACATTTCCTACAATTCAAACTGGAAAACAGAAATCTAAGCTTCCATCAGTAAGTTTTAAAAATGAATAGAAAAAAGTTGTAGTATACCCATATATAATGCAACTATTCAAAAGCAAAAGCTCTCTAACTATGATGTGGACGAAAGCAAAATAATGAATATGGCACAATCCCATTTTCTGTAAAAATCAGTTACCAAAAAAATGACAAAGTATATTTGCACCTGATTGAACATGAATAACTAATGGAAAGATAGATGCTGGGTTACCAATATTGACATTACTATCGGAGAAGGTGAAAATGAAAGAAAGCTAGAGAGAGATGGCTAACTTTTGCTTTTACATTTCACTGAGTTGTTACAATAATCACATATTACTTTTATAATTTTTTTGAAAATTGCGATTGATTTTTTTAAAAAATATTTATTTATTTTGGCTGCACTGGGTCTTAGCTGTGGTACACGGGATCTTTAGCTGCAACATGCGGACTTCTTAGTTGTGGCATGCAGACTTCTTAGTTGTGGCGTGTGAACTCTTAGTTGCGGCATACATGCAGGATCTAGTTCCCTGACCAGGGATCGGGCCCAGGCCCTCTGCATTGGGAGCACGGAGTCTTACCCACTGGACCACCAGGTAAGTCCCCTACTTCTATAATTTTAAAATTATAAAATAAAGGGGAAAAATATTTTAAAACAAAGTACAATAGGCCACCAAACAAGTATACCTCCTGAAAGAATCTGTGCAAAAATGACAGATTTCTACCACACCTAAAGCTATAGATGAGACATGAGCCCCAAATTCTGAAATAGCCAATGCATGGCATTCGATAAACACCACATGTGAGGGCCCCTCACTGGTGGAGCTTGGGGTTATAGACAACACTAGAGAATATGTATCTGATATGGGTTGCATTGTGTCCTCCCCAAAAGATATGTTGAGCTCCTAACCCCTTATAGGTCAGAATGTGACCTGTTTTGATTACACAGGTAATCAAGTTTAAATGAGGTCATTCTGTAAGAGAATAATATATATACTTTGTCTTTTTCCTGTTGCTGTTAGGACCTAGATATTACAAATGTCGGCACAAAAGCTCCACAAACTTCTAGCCCCCACCACTATAAATACAATAAATTTCTGTTGTTCTAAGCCACCCAGTTTGTAGTGCTTGGCTACGGCAGACCCAGGAAATTAATATCGTATCCAACAGGGTAAACTAGAAATGTCAGTGTCTCATGCTAGCCTTTTATATATGTCACACAATTCAGTAATCTAAGAACAGATTTATATTTTCTGGTTGCTCTGTGGACACATGTCCTGTGTCTTTAACAAGACAGGAAAGCACCTTGATCATATCTTATTCTATAATGATAGTAATGATACTTGAGGTTACTTTCTAAATATTAAACATTGTGCTCTGCATGCATTATTTTATATAAACCCTACCACAACCCTTGAGGTTGTTAGTTTTTTTGTTATTACCATTCGCCTTTTTACAAATAAGGAAACCGCAACTCAAAAAGACTAAGCAACATACTCAAAATCACATAGTTAGAAGCTGGGCCTCAAATCTGGGTCTGAGCAACTCCAAGTCCACTCTTTGAACTGCTAAACCCCACTGCCTCCACTCAGACCCCCCAGCCCCCGCCCACAGTGTGTGGTACTGTGATGAGTAAAGGACAGGCTTATAACATTGGGATCCTTAATTCAGTTGCAGTGACACTTGAAATCCAATTCTACATATTTTGATTAAACTATAGGATCACCATTAAAATAACTATATTGAGGATTTTTTTTAACTTATGTAGGAGATTGCCTAAGATAGTTATCCCTAATAGGACTATGTACCAAATACATGAAACTTGTTATTAGACTTGATAAAGTAGGAATTGACTTGGAATATGAAACCTGCAGTCTCACGACTACAGAATGTGAAGCTGGGCCTTTCAACCTGAGGAGAGCAATAATCCGAGGGGTACAGATTTTCCCACTCCTATCTTTGAAGGTTTCCCTTCAAAGAATTTGAAATGCTTAGAAAAGGGAGATCTGGATTGCTTTCTGAAAGACTATTATTATACTTTGTTACTTTTTTTTTTTTTGGCGGTACGCGGGCCTCTCACTGTCGTGGCCTCTCCCGTTGCGGAGCACAGGCTCCGGACGCGCAGGCTCAGCGGCCATGGCTCACGGGTCTAGCCGCTCCGCAGCATGTGGGATCTTCCCGGACTGGGGCACGAACCTGTGTCCCCTGCATCGGCAGGCGGACTCTCAACCACTGTGCCATCAGGGAAGCCCATGTTACATTTTTTTATGTAAGTGAATTTACCCATTTTTCCCAAATGATTACTGGATCAAGTTTACAGGTGCTAATACATGGAGGAACTCTTAAGCCAGCTCTGAAAAACAAAACAAACAAACAAAACTACATCAATTTTATCTTAAGATTCCCAAGATTTGGTCATTTAAGTAATCTGATCCATAATAAACTGAAGCTCTGGAGTAAAGTACAATTCATGAATTTTTCAGTACTATTTGAAACAGAAATGTAAACAGCTTTTGCAGAGTGCCAGAAAGCCTATGTTAATTTTCCAAGGAGTGGAAGTTCAGACATTATACAGTTAGTAATCCTTGTTTAAAGCATTCTGGGGAGCAGCCAACTCTGTTAATTACACAGAGGACTGTGGCTTTCTTGCAATGAAAAGCCGTATTTTGGTTCTAATGGACATTCAAGGATCATAATGTGTTCTGGTTCTGCCTACTTCTTCAGGGACTCTTAGCCAAAGACCTCAGCCAAAGACGCAGAAAATGGTAGTCAGAACTCCAAAGAAATGTTGTGCAAAAAACTTTGCCTAAGTGGTTCCCATTCCACAAAGAATAGTAAAAGCCTCTGGATGCTGTTGTGAAAACAACTGCTGAAAATGAATCGTGTTGTTTAATTTCAGATCTGTGAATTCAAGTGCTCTATGCTTGGGAGGTCCTGTGGTATTTGATTCCTTGGTCATTTGTGTATCAACTGCCTCCTTCAGGGATGAAAAGTAGCCTTCTTGGGAGCAGGTCTGACACTTGAAAGTGAAAGCCCCCTCCCCCTTTCATCTTTCTCTCCCAGTAATAAGTGGCTGTGAAGACCCTGGGGCCTGGACCACCTCTCATTAGGGAAACAAGATGCCTATTGCATCATCAGGTATAAAGCCTATTCTCTTCCTGAGGACTAGTATGCTTTAGTCTAAAGTGCACCAGAAGAACTGCCACTAAAACCCTCTAAAATCCCTTCTGTGTTTCAAGATTGTAAGTGTTCTCCAACCTCTCAAAGCATAAATCACTGAAGATGCTTCAGTTGATTTATGGAGGTCATTTCATGAGAGTGCATTTGGTATCTTTATATGTCTCACTGAATAAGGTTTTCTTTGTAGGGATTAGAGAAGGTTTTGTCAGAGGAGATGTGTGGCAGTTGTGGAAAAGGCACAAATTACCTTTCAACCCAGTTTCAGCAATGAATAAATTCCAGTCCACATTCGCAGAGTTTCCTATTTGGAAACCACTAAAATTAACACATTTCAGTGAATTCCTATCAGAGCAGGCCTTGTAAATGGATACGTTGGATAATGATCTACATGCCAGAAAGGCCCTTCTCCCTTCCAGTCCCCTCACCAAAAATGTTTCCGCCAGTCCCAGGATCAATTTCTACCATTAGTGTGTTATTCTTTTAAGTGTTAGAGGTTTGTTTCGTTTTACCTTGATCATCCAGAACTCGCTATGAAAATTCAAAGACCTCTTGAGGGGCATTAAATTAAGCCTTTTTAAGCTATCAATTCACTTCCCAGCTACCCAAGAGTTAGTTAAGAGCCTGGAGGTAGAAAAGGAGGGTAAAGAGAGGGATCTGAGTTGCCAGGGCCTCCCAAAAGGAAGGAAACCTTTCTCAATTGATTTCTATTTGCAGTGTGCTTTTGCATACTATGGAGAAGATAAACAGAATATTCTGGAATGGTACCAGCTCAGAAATTAGAGAAAAACTTGAAGGCTTTCTAAGGAATCAATACATTATCTCTGCGTCTATAGTCTGGGGAGCTCTATGCCCGGGGTTGTTCATGTTCCCCTTTCCTGTAGACAATGGATATATGGTGACTTGCAGAATCTGCAATGGAATCTTACGTCATGGTGCCCTATTTGATGGCTGTTAAATGGTCACTGATGTAATGGTCAAATTTCAAAGTCTAACTTCCAACTGACACACAGGATCACCTCATTTCAAACTTGGAGGATGTCTTAGAGAGTATGTAGTTCATTTGCCAATTTAAGAATCGAGATCCATCTAAATAACAAATGCCAAGTGGTCTTCCAGTCTCTGATTGAACACCTGCCAGGCTGGGGAACTCAAGCATTCAATTTTCAGAAAGTTCTGAAATTTTATTCTTATGTATTATAAAAATCTGCCTGCCTGAGATTTCTATCCATGAATTCTAATCCAATACCCTGAGTTCCCACAGAATAAGCTAGATACACATGACAGTCATTCAAACATCTGAAGACAGCTGTCACATACCCTGAGTATTTTATGTACCAGAAGTGCTGAATAACATAACACTACCTTTGATTTAAAGAAATTCTAGCATATTTTCAGCAAATATTAGTTAATAAGGAGAGTAAAAGCCTCGCCCGAGGGCCTCTTAAGTATCCTAATGTGCTAATATGGCCTCCTGGACAACCATGTCGGCAGACATGTCAACAGACATGCATATACAGAATGTACCTGCCCATCTGAAAGTTTGGGGAGGCTATTCAAACCATTCTGAACTGTTTATTTCTTCTTTTATAGCTATATATTTTCATCTTCTTTTTAGGAGGACTACAAGATACAGCATTTTGAAATTTTGGACTCAATTAACTAGCTTCTCACTGGTTATATAAAACCCTTTGCAACCAAAGCTTCCATTTCTCACCTGTGTCTTTACAGAGTGGCATTGTGTCTGAGTGCAGAAGTGAGGCTAGCAAGGAATGGGACCCACTCCCTTGGGTATAGATGGGTATCATAGGTGCTTAGACACATTTTTACTTTGCCCTTAGGTTGGATTCCATAAGTAAGACGATTCCTATAATTTCAGAGTTTTACTTGGATGTCAGTGAGGTTAAAAGAATTTTTGTTTTTGTGTTGTTGTTGTTTTTTGGTTTTTTTTTAATGTCTGAAACATTTATATTAACATATTTCCATACAAATAACCCAAAGAAAATTTAGTATTAGTTGTTCTTTTGGTTTGTTTGTTTCTTTATACAGCAGGTTCTTATTAGTCATCCATTTTATATACATCAGTGTATACATGTCAATCCCAATCGCCCAATTCAGCACACCCACCTCACCGTGGTTTCCCCACCTTGGTCTCCATACGTTTGTTCCCTACATCTCTGTCTCAACTTCTGCCCTGCAAACCGGTTCATCTGTACCATTTTTCTAGGTTCCACATACATGCGTTAATATACGATATTTGTCCTTTTTTTTATAGACTTTTTTTTTAACATCCTTATTGGAGTATAATTGCTTTACAATGGTGTGTTAGTTTCTGCTTTATAACACAGTGAGTTATACATATACATATGTTCCCATATCTCTTCCCTCTTCCGTCTCCCTCCCTCCCACCCTCCCTATCCCACCCCTCTAGGTGGTCACAAAGCACCGAGCTGATCTCCCTGTGCTATGTGGCTGCTTCCCACTAGCTATCTATTTTACATTTGGTAGTGTATATATGTCCATGCCACTCTCTCGCTTTCTCACAGCTTACGTCCCAATATCCTCAAGTCCGTTCTCTAGTAGGTCTGTGTCTTTATTCCCATCTTACCCCTAGGTTCCTCATGACCTGTTTTTTTTTTTTTCTTAGATTCCATATACATATGTTAGCATACGGTATTAGTTTTTCTCTTTCTGAATTACTTCACTATGTATGACAGACTCTAGGTCCATCCACCTCACTACAAATATCTCAATTTCGTTTCTTTTTATGGCTGAGTAATATTTCATTGTATATATGTGCCACATCTTCTTTATCCATTCATCCAATGATGGACACTTAGGTTGCTTCCATGTCCTGGCTATTGTAAATAGAGCTGCAATGAACATTGTGGTACATGACTCTTTTTGAATTATGGTTTTCACAGTGTATATACCCAGTAGTGGGATTGCTGGGCCGTATGGTAGTTCTATTTTTAGTTTTCTAAGGAACCTCCATACTGTTCTCCATAGTGGCTGTATCAATTTACATTCCCACCAACAGTGCAAGAGTGTTCCCTTTTCTCCACACCCTCGCCAGCATTTACTGTTTCTAGATTTTTTGATGATGACCATTCTGACCAGTGTGAGATGATATTTCATTGTAGTTTTGATTTGCATTTCTCTAATGATTAATGAAGTTGAGCATTCTTTCACGTGTTTGTTGGCAATCTGTATATCTTCTCTGGAGAAATGTCTATTTAGGTCTTCTGCCCAGTTTTGGATTGGGTTGTTTGTTTTTTTGTTATTGAGCTGCATGAGCTGCTTGTAAATCTTGGAGATTAATCCTTTGTCAGTTGCTTCATTTGCAAATATTTTCTCCCATTCTGAGGGCTGTCTTTTGGTCTTCTTTATGGTTTCCTTTGCTGTGCAAAAGCTTTTAAGTTTCATTAGGTCCCATTTGTTTATTTTTAATTTCCATTTCTCTAGGAGGTGGGTCAAAAAGGATCTTGCTGTGATTTATGTCAAAGACTGTTCTGCCTATGTTTTCCTCTAAGAGTTTGATAGTGTCTGGCCTTACATTTAGATCTTTCATCCATTTTGAGTTTATTTTTGTGTATGGTGTTAGGGAGTGTTCTAATTTCATGCTTTTACATGTACCTGTCCACTTTTCCCAGCACCACTTATTGAAGAGGTTGTCTTTACTGTATATTCTTGCCTCCTTTATCAAAGAAAAGGTGACCATATGTGCGTGGGTTTATCTCTGGGCTTTCTATCCTGTTTCATTGATCTATATTTCTGTTTTTGTGCCAGTACCATACTGTCTTACTTACTGTAGCTTTGTAGTATAGTCTGAAGTCAGGGAGCCTGAATCCTCCAGCTCCATTTTTCATTCTCAAGATTGCTTTGGCTATTCGGGGTCTTTTGTGTTTCCATACAAATTGTGAAATTTTTTGTTTTAGTTCTGTGAAATATGCCAGTGGTAATTTGATAGGGATTGCACTGAATCTGTAGATTGCTTTGGGTAGTAGAGTCGTTTTCCCAATGTTGATTCTTCCAATCCAAGAACATGGTAATTCTCTCCATCTATTTGTATCATCTTTAATTTCTTTCATCAGTGTCTTATAATTTTCTGCATACAGGTCTTTTGTCTCCTTAGGCAGGTTTATTCCTAGATATTTTATTCTTTTCGTTGCAATGGTAAATGGGAGTGTTTTCTTAATTTCACTTTCAGATTTTTCATCATTAGTGTATAGGAATACCAGAGATTTCTGTGCATTAATTTTATATCCTGCTACTTTACCAACTTCATTGATTAGCTCTAGTAGTTTTCTGGTAGCATCTTTAGGATTCTCTATGTAGAGTATCATATCATCTGCAAACAGTGACAGCTTTACTTCTTCTTTCCCGATTTGGATTCCTTTTATTTCCTTTTCTTCTCTGATTGCTGTGGCTAAAACTTCCAAAACTATGTTGAATAATAGTGGTGAGAGTGGGCAACCTTGTCTTGTTCCTGATCTTAGTGGAAATGGTTTCAGTTTTTCACCATTGAGGACGATGTTGGCTGTGGGTTTGTCACATATGGCCTTTATTATGTTGAAGAAAGTTCCCTCTATGCCTACTTTCTGCAGGGTTTTTATCATAAATGGGTGTTGAATTTTGTCGAAAGCTTTCTCTGCATCTATTGAGAGAATCATATGGTTTTTCTTCTTCAATTTGTTAATATGGTGTATCACGTTGATTGATTTGTGTATATTGAAGAATCCTTGCATTCCTGGTATAAACCCCACTTGATCGTGGTGTATGATCCTTTTAATGTGCTGTTGGATTCTGTTTGCTAGTATTTTGATGAGGATTTTTGCATCTATGTTCATCAGTGATATTGGCCTGTAGTTTTCTTTCTTTGTGACATCTTTGTCTGGTTTTGGTATCAGGGTGATGGTGGCCTCGTAGAATAAGTTTGGGAGTATTCCTCCCTCTGCTATATTCTGGAAGAGTTTGAGAAGGATAGGTGTTAGCTCTTCTCTAAATGTTTGATACAATTCGCCTGTGAAGCCATCTGGTCCTGGGCTTTTGTTTACTGGAAGATTTTTAATCAGTTTCAATTTCAGTGCTTGTGATTGGTCTGTTCATATTTTCTGTTTCTTCCTGGTTCAGTCTCAGTAGGTTGTGCATTTCTAAGAATCTGTCCATTTTTTCCAGGTTGTGCATTTTATTGGCATAGAGTTGCTTGTAGTAATCTCTCATGATCCTTTGTATTTCTGCAGTGTCAGTTGTTACCTCTCCTTTTTCATTTCTAATTCTATTGATTTGAGTCTTCTCCCTTTTTTCTTGATGAGTCTGGCTAATGGTTTATCAATTTTGTTTATCTTCTCAAAGAACCTGCTTTTAGTTTTATTAATCTTTGTTATCGGTTCCTTCATTTCTTTTTCATTTATTTCTGATCTGATCTTTATGATTTCTTTCCTTCTGCTAACTTTGGGGTTTTTTTGTTCTTCTTTCTCTAATTGCTTTAGGTGCAAGGTTAGGTTGTTTACTTGAGATGTTTCCTGTTTATTAAGGTAGGATTGTATTGCTATAAACTTCCCTCTTAGAACTGCTTTTGCTGCATCCCATAGGTTTTGGGTCGTTGTGTTTTCATTGTCATTTGTTTCTAGGTATTTTTTGATTTCCTCTTTGATTTCTTCAGTGTTCACTTCGTTATTAAGTATTGTATTGTTTAGCCTCCATGTGTTTGTATTTTTTACAGATCTTTTCCTGTAATTGATATCCAGTCTCATAGCGTTGTGGTTGGAAAACATACTTGATACGATTTCAATTTTCTTAAATTTACCAAGGCTTGATTTGTGACCCAAGATATGATCTATCCTGGAGAACGTTCCATGAGCACTTGAGAAAAATGTGTATTCTGCTGTTTTTGGATGGAATGTCCTGTAAATATGAATTAAGTCCATCTTGTTTAATGTATCATGTAAAGCTTGTGTTTCCTTATTTATTTTCATTTTGGATGATCTGTCCATGGGTGAAAGTGGGGTGTTAAAGTCCCCTACTATGATTGTGTTACTGTCTATTTCCCCTTTTATGGCTGTTAATATTTGCCTTATGTATTGAGGTGCTCCTATGTTGGGTGAATAAACATTTACAATTGTTATACCTTCTTCTTGGATCAATCCCTTGATCATTATGCAGTGTCCTTCTTTGTCTCTTCTAATAGTCTTTATTTTAATGCCTATTTTGTCTGATATGAGAATTGCTACTCCAGCTTCCTTTTGGTTTCCATTTGCATGGAATATCTTATTCCATCCCCTCACTTTCAGTCTGTATGTGTCCCTAGGTCTGAAGTGGGTCTCTTGTAGACAGCATATATATGGATCTTGTTTTTGTATCTATTCAGCCAGTCTGTGTCTTTTGGTGGGAGCATTTAATCCATTTACATTTAAGGTAATTATTGATATGTATGTTCCTATTCCCATTTTCTTAATTGTTTTGGGTTCATTATTGTAGGTCTTTTCCTTCTCTTGTGTTTCTTGCCTAGAGAAGTTCCTTTAGCATTTGTTGCAAAGCTGGTTGGGTGGTGCTGAGCTCTCTCAGCTTTTGCTTGTCTGTAAAGGTTTTAATTTCTCCATCAAATCTGAATGAGATCCTTGCTGGGCAGAGTAATCTTGGTTGTAGGTTTTCCTCCTTCATCACTTTAAATATGTCCTGCCACTCCCTTCTGGCTTGCAGAGTTTCTGCTGAAAGATCAGCTGTTAACCTTATGGGGATCCCCTTGTGTGATATTTGTTGTTTCTCCCTTGCTGCTTTTAATATGTTTTCTTTATATTTAATTTTTGATAGTTTGATTAATATGTGTCTTGGCGTGTTCCTCCTTGGATTTATCCTGTATGGGACTCTCTGTGCTTCCTGGACTTGATTAACTATTTCCTTTCCCATATTAGGGAAGTTTTCAACTATAATCTCTTCAAATATTTTCTCAGTCCCTTTTTTTTCTCTTCTTCTGGAACCCCTATAATTCGAATGTTGTTGTGTTTAATGTTGTCCCAGAGGTCTCTGAGACTGTCCTCAGTTCTTTTCATTCTTTTTTCTTTATTCTGCTTTGCAGTAGTTATGTCCACTACACATTTTTTTAATTTGTTTATTTTATTTTTGGCTGCGTTGGGTCTTTTTTGCTGCACGCGGGCTTTCTCTAGTTGCGGCGAGTGGGGGCTACTTTTTGTTGTGGTGTACGGGCTTCTCATTGCAGTGGTTTCTCTTCTTGCAGAGCGCGGGCTGTAGGCGCACGGACTTCAGTAGTTGTGGCACGCGGGCTTCAGTAGTTGTGGCATGCCGGCTCTAGAGCACAGGCTCAGCAGTTGTGGTGCACGGTCTCAGTTGCTCCACGGCATGTGGGATCCTCCCGGACCAAGGCTCGAACCCGCGTCCCCTGCATTGGCAGGTGGAATCTCAAGCACTGCGCCACCGGGGAAGCCCCATTTCCACTATTTTATCTTCTAGGTCACTTATCTGTTCTTCTGCCTCAGTTATTCTGCTATTGATCCCTTCTAGAGTATTTTTAATTACATTTATTGTGTTGTTCATTGTTGCTTGTTTCCTCTTTAGTTCTTCTAGGTCCTTGTTAAATGTTTCTTGCATTTTCCCTATTCTACTTCCAAGATTTTGGATCATCTTCACTATCGTTATTCTGAATTCTTTTTCAGGTAGACTGCCTATTTCCTCTTCATTTGTTAGGTCTGGTGGGTTTTTACCTTACTCCTTCAACTGCTGTGTGTTTTTCTGTCTTCTCATTTTGCTTATCTTACTGTGTTTGGGGTCTCCTTTTTGCAGGCTGCAGGTTCATAGTTCCCATTGTTTTTGATGTCTGTCCCCAGTGGCTAAGGTTGGTTCAGTGGGTTGTGTAGGCTTCCTGGTGGAGGGGACTAGTGCCTGTGTTCTGGTGGATGAGGCTGGATCTTGTCTTTCTGGTGGGCAGTGGTGTGTTTTGGGGTGTCTGTGGACTTACTATAATTTTACGTAGCCTTCTTCCTAATGGGTGGGGTTGTGTTCCTGTTTTGCTAGTTGTTTGGCATAGGGTGTCCAGCACTGTAGCTTGCTAGTCGTTGAGTGAAGCAGGGTGTTGGTGTTGAAATGGAGATCTCTGGGAGATTTTTGCCATTTGATATAACATGGAGCTGGGAAGTGTCTTGTGGACCAGTGTCCTGAAGTTGGCTCTCCCACCTCAGAGGCACAGCACTGACTCCTGGCTGGAGCAGCAAGAGCCTTTCATCCACACGGCTCAGAATAAAAGGGAGAAAAGAAAAGAAAAGAAAAGAGGATATAATAAAATAAAATAAAGATAAAATAAAGTTATTAAAATAATAAATAATTATTAAGAAAAGAAAATTTTTTTAAGTAAAAAAAAAACAAAAACAGACAGACAGAACTCTAGGACAAATGGTGGAAGCAAAGCTATACAGACAAAATCTCACACAGAAGCATACACATACACACTCACAAAAAGAGGAAAAGGGGAAAAAATAATATATCTTGCTCCCAAAGTCCAAATTGCTCCTCAATTTGGGATGATTTGTTGTCTATTCAGGTATTCCACAGATGCAGGGTACATCAAGTTGATTGTGGAGATTTAATCCACTGCTCCTGATGCTGCTGGGAGAGATTTCCCTTTCTCTTCTTTGTTCGCACAGCTCCTGGGGTTCAGCTTTGGATTTGGACCCACCTCTGCATGTAGGTCACTGGAGGGCGTCTGTTCTTCTCTCAGACTGGACGGGGTTAAAGGAGCAGCTGATTCGGGGGCTCTGGCTCACTCAGGCCGGGGGGAGGGAGGGGCACGGAGTGTGGGGCAAGCCTGCAGCGGCAGAGGCCGGTGGGACGTTGCACTAGCCTGAGGCGCGCCGTGCGTTCTCCCGGGGAGGTTGTCCCTGGATCACAGGACCCTGGCAGTGGCGGGCTGCAGAGGCTCCCGGGAGGGGAGGTGTAGATGGTGACCTGTGCTTGCACATAGGCTTCTTGGTGGCGGCAGCAGCAGCCTTAGCGTCTCATGCCCATCTCTGGAGCTCCTTTAAGCAACGCTCTTAATACCCTCTCCTCGCACACCAGGAAACAAAGAGGGAAGAAAAAGTCTCATGCCTCTTCGACAGGTCCAGACATTTTCCTGTACTCCCTCCCGGCTAGCTGTGGCACACTAGCCCCCTTCAGGCTGTGTTCACGCAGCCGACCCCAGTCCTCTCCCTGGGATCCGACCAAAGCCCGAGCCTCAACTCCCCGGCGGGTGAGCAGACAAGCCTCTCGGACTGGTGAGTGCCGGTCGGCCCTGATCCTCTGTGCGGGAATCTCTCTGCTTTGCCCTCCGCACCCCTGTGGCTGCGCTCTCCTCTGCGGCCCCGAAGCTTTCCCCCTCCGCCACCCGCAGTCTCCGTCCACGAAGGGGCTACTACTGTGTGGAAACCTTTCCTCCTTCACAGCTCCCTCCCACTCGTGCAGGTCCCATCCCTATTCTTTTGTCTCTGTTTTTCCTTTTGCCCTACCCAGGCATGTGGGGAGTTTCTTGCCTTTTGGGATGTCTGAGGTCTTCTGCCAGCGTTCAGTAGGTGTTCTGTAGGAGCTGTTCCACGTGTAGATGTATTTCTGATGTATCTGTATTTCTGATGTATCTGTGGGGAGGAAGGTGATCTCCGCGTCTTATTCTTCCGCCATTTTCCTCAACTCCTGTTCTTTTTTTAAAAAGGACATCTGAAGTATGAGAAGGGTTGAACTACCCCTCTTCCTCTCCCACACTCAAAAATGAGAATAATCTGAAATTTCTTGCATTTGGAGAATCTGGGTGGAGGGACAGCAACATAGTTAAAAACGCAGCCTCAGATGTCCCAAACTGTGGTAAACACAATGGAAGGCGGCAGGGACCACAACTGGCAATGTTTGCTGGTGAGAGAAAAGCTGGATTGGGAGCCAGGAAATTTCGATTCTTTCTCAGCTCTGCGTACTAACTTTGAGACCTTCATTAGATCTTCTCATGTCTCATTTCTTCATCTTTAGAAGAGACATAATACTTTCCCTACATATGTCCCAAGGTTGCTCCTAAGGGAATTTTAAAAAGCTAGTATATATTGTTGCAAGATATTAATCCTTTTGCTTTTTTTTTTTTGCCCTTCTTTGTTGGAGCCTTTTTCTTTCCTCTCAGTCAGCAGCAGCCACATTGCCTCAGGGGACTGGCATCCCTTAGCGGTACAGGCACCCAAAGAGCAGGAATGCAGCGAGAAAAATGAATCTACACTCAGTTCTGACTTCCAAAAGAAAAACAATTTTTTTTGATACTTACATGAGAACATGCAAAACAATAAAATAAGCCCAAATACTTATTTTGAAGCAGTAGGTTTTGTTGGGAAAAGAAAGTTACTGTGAGAATCAAAGGAAAGATCTTCAAAGAGTAGGCCAGAGGAAACCAGATGACAGTCACCTGGATTTTGAGGGTCGAGGGGAGGGAGAGATAGCACAGGGCCCTGACCTTAAAGGAGGTTTTGCAGAGGGCCTCAGACAAGGGGATCAGGTCTAAGAATCCACTGGAAATAAGTGGAAATGGCCCAGGACTTTCCTTGAACAAATGACAAAGTCTGGAAGACTCCAGATGAGGCTTTATGAGTTATCATTTATGTCATCACTGTGGGTCCCTTAGGCTGAACTTCTTCTCTCTGGGAGATGAAAACTTTCCATTCACAGCTATGGGCACCTCACCCAGGAGTCAGCCAACCAAAGTGACTCTCCATGACCCAGCAATTTGCTAGCCCCTTCCAAACTGCTGTATGTGAGCACTCTTCTCAACGACCTAGGGCACCTGCCAGCACCCTCCATGACCAAAGAAAAACTGATGGGCCTGGACAATGATGAAACCCACCCTGTTATGATATAAAAGTTTTTTGGAAAGGAAAAGTATAGTACACAAATGTAAGGACTTACAAAACAAATTTAAAAAATTGTTTCATTCATCTCATTCCTTTCAATTCATTTCTTAAAGTAAAAGAGCCTAGTCTCTTAGATAAGACTGGCTATGAATTATATCATGTTTTATATCAAATAATCTCTTACTCCTAAATTATACTCCTGTTAGTTATGAAATCGATCCAGAAAAAAATTGTCCAGCCTAATAACATTTGCCCAAATAACGATTCCTAGTTTATCTGCATGATTGGCAGTGTTGACATGTATATGTGTGCCCAAGTGAAAAGCAAATTAAAAGCAGTAGAATCCAATTTTTTTCCTAAGAAGAATGGCTCTTTCTAGTTAATGTGACACTTACAAACAAAGCGTGTTCTCAGTCCTTACTGTACACACGGGAGATGTGAAGCACACAGTGCTGACCTCAAACCACACAGCATGACACAGGGCCTTCTGGAAAGAACCTCAAGAATGTTCCCAAAGAGAAGCCTCTGAATTTGTGTAGGATTTAGACAGAAAATGTGTAAGTGGTACCAGAAGAGAGAAAAGGCATGAACAAAGGTAAAAAAGCAGGAAAGGGATTAAGTGTTGAGGGAATGGAAATTTTCAGCTAAAATGCTTCTCCAAAACAGGGTTCTAGACTCACCAAGGTCATGTGACGTTTCTGTACTGTTAAACTTCATTGTAATAAAATGAGAGAAAAACGTATGTCCTTTTATTCATAACCTAGCTGTGGACGACTGCCTGAAAGGTTTGTACAGATGCATGTCACAAGAGATGTTCACATAATAAAATTTGTAGTTACCAATGCAGTTTTGATTAAGAAAAAAAAAAAAACAGGACTGTAGAGTAGGAGGCCAGAGGTTTCACCACTGACTGCTTGTGACCTGGGGCAAACCTGAGTGTTGCAAGTGTCTCTGGGGCATCCAAAGACTTGGGAGATAAGGCTGGAATTTAAGTCTCAGGTTCAGCATTTACTAACTGTTGGGCTTTAGGCAAGATATTTGTTGTATCTGAGCTCCGTCTTCTTCATCTATAAGTGGGTACAACGCTACTACCACCTGACTCACTGATCCTGGAGGTGGAAACCGCTTGCCAACTAGAAAGCATTAAAGAAGACAAGGGAAAGTTATGTGGCATGAACTGTTTAAAGTGGGATAAAATGCCTTTGCCAAATGCTTGTGTTTCCAACAGTGGCATGACTCTAAAGGGTCTTGGAAGAGAGATGTGTGAAGGTATTTCATTATGGTGCACATAGCTGTGCCACTCTTCTTTTGGCACAGAACTATACAGAAATCCTCAGATAGGCATTTGCTAACAATAACCTGATGCAATAATCTATCGGTTTCCTCCATAAGCATGCTGTGACTAATGACTAATTACCCAGATCCTTTGAAATGAATTTATCAACACAGCCAGTGTTTTATTTTTGGAAACTCTAAGTTGTGAACTAAAGGAAGCCTTATTCTGAAAGTATTAGACTCTCTCATGCTATTATTTCAGAGACAAAGAATTCTTCTGGATGAGCAAGTAGCGCTTAGAAAGTAAATTTCCATTTAGTACCTCCACAGAAATATATCAAATGAACCAAGCCAGACCAGGAGTGACTTGGAAAGAGAGACTCTGCTTCAGCTGCCTTCCTACTCCATTTTGACTGCCCCCAAAGAAGCACTGAATTGTTCACTTTAAAATGATTAATTTCATGTTATGTGAATTTCTCTAGAATTAAAAAAAAAAATGTAAGGCTAGCACCCCCCATCAAGAAGTTTATGGTTATGGTCTGATAAAGATGACAAGCCTACCCTGCACTCATCCAACAAATATTTCCTGAGTGTGTGTTTCATTCTGGGCATAAATGTAATACTAAGCAATGTATATAAACAATGCAAAGTGCCTTAAGGTTAGGGGCTTCGTAGCAAAACTGAATGCTTGGAATTAATGGGGAGGAGATGAGTGCTGGCTTCTTGGCTGTGCTAGAGAGCATTATGAATATAAGTAAAAGGTGAAAAAAAAAGGAAGCTTTTAGCCAGAAAGAATGGAGAAAAGGCCCCAAAGTGACCAGGAACATGGCATGCATGCTGGATAACAAGGAAGCCACCCCTGATTTCCATGTTCTTCTTGTCTGATATGGCTACAAGAAATGCTATTTGGAATGCATCAAGCCATGGAACAGAGTTATTCACAAGATTGGTTAATCACAGATTGTGTGCTCGATGGCTGTGCAGGTGCCTGGACACAGGATGCCTATCAAGGTATCAACCTTTGCTGCTGGTTCCAAATGTGTCCTGCCCAAAACGTCATTATCAGAAACTTGGATGAAGATATAAATAGCACTGATGATCAAATTTATAGTTGACCATAACATTGGGAGAGAACATTTATACATAGGGTGACAGGCAGAAAATCCATAAAGAATTCTTCTGGCTGAAATCATGGCCAGATTGGACAAGATGAAATTTAATCTAGATAAAGATATTTATTTCTGGGGGAAAAAAAATCTACCCAAGTACAGTTATGAGACACTTGACTTAAAAGTAGTACAAATAGTAATTAGAAGGGGGCTTCCCTGGTGGCACAGTGGTTGAGAGTCCGCCTGCCGATGCAGGGGACACGGGTTTGTGCCCCGGTCCGGGAGGATCCCACATGCCACGGAGCGGCTGAGCCCGTGAGCCATGGCCGCTGAGCCTGCGCGTCCGGAGCCTGTGCTCCGCAACGGGAGAGGCCGCAGCAGTGAGAGGCCCGCATACCACAAAAAAAATAATAATTAAATGGGCTTGTGGTTTTAGTTGACTCTAAAGTTAATATTAACCATGACAGCCCCACCTCCCCCAAACTAATATAGGGGTCAGTGCAAGGTGCCTCATGTTAGAATGAATAGTGTCAACCAGGAGAGCCTCCAGACAAGAACCAGGAGGGAAGGGATTTTTGAGGATCATTTGAAGAAACTGGTTGTGTATTATTTGGGGAAGACAACACATGGTAACCATTTACAAATACCTAAAAGCTAGTAGGTGGAAAAAGGGCAGAACTAAGGTCAATGGACAATTTTATACAGACTTCAAATTTACCTGTATTCAAGAAAGACATTTCTGACAACTAAAGTGTATGAAAGGGAATGTGCTTCCCTACGTCGCCTGTGACTAAAGGTGTTAATATTGCTCCTGAGTGATAGTTTGTGTGGGTCGTTGATCATCAGATGGATACAGGATTAGACTATCTAAGGTCCCTTTCAGTGCTGAGCTCTGATGGTTCAAAAGAGATGAAGAATGTATTCCATAACATCTTTGTTTTTTTATCGTTTTTTTGTTTGTTTTTAATTTTATTTATTTATTTTTGGCTGTGTTGGGTCTTCGTTTCTGTGCGAAGGCTTTCTCTGGTTGCGGCAAGTGGGGGCCACTCTTCATCGCGGTGCACGGGCCTCTCACTGTTGCGGCCTCTCTTGTTGCGGAGCACAGACTCCAGACACGCAGGCTCAGTAATTGTGGCTCATGGGCCTAGTTGCTCTGCAGCATGTGGGATCTTCCCAAACCAGGGCTTGAACCCACGTCCCCTGCATTGGCTGGCAGATTCTCAACCACTGCGCCACCAGGGAAGCCCCTATTCCATAACATCTTACAGAAAAACCTAAACAAACTTTTTGGCCTACCCAATAATAAGGGTCAAAAGTTAGAGTTCTTTGGGTCTGATCTGGAGGATAGAAGAGAGTAAAGTATTAAGCAGATGAGAGACATGATAAAAGTTTTATCTGAAGACAGTTCTAGCAGGAGCATATGGAATGGAGAGGAGAAAGATGGGAAGCCAGAAATTAAGCTGTGGCAGTGATCCGGTTATGAGGCAGTAGGGTCTGGATTGGGCCAATGGTAATAGAATTAAGAAAGAAATGGCATAATACATAGCATAAGAAAAGCTGTCAGGATTTAGTCATTAGCAACTTTATGGGAGATGGAGTAAAGGCATAAGCTTATTTGAGTTACTGGAACTGAAGTGATAACAAGAGACTCAAGTGGAAAGGTCTGGTAGGCAATCAGGCCTGTGGTACCGGAGACTTGGATGATACATCACAGATAGAGATAAAGATTCGAGATTTATTGGAATAAAGCTGATGGCTGAAGTGGAGAAACAGAGGGGCTCTTAAAGAAAAAAAAATGAGAAAAGAGAAAAAAGATCAAGGTCTAAAGTAAATCTTAGGAAAGAGCAAGTGGTAAGGGATTCCAAGGTGGAAGAGGAGACAGCAAAGGTGATACAGGAGAGATCAGAGGAGCAGAAGACCCTGGACAATGTGTATCCTGAAAACCAACAGAAGAAAGAGATCCAGGACGGGGAGCAACTGCGCCAAACACAGCTGTCCTCAGGGTCCAAGATCTGATGTTCCAAGATCACCAAGAGTGGAAGAAATAGTTTACGGTGGAGTAGACACCTGTTTTGTCACTCTGCAGCAGCTCTGCTCCCCACAGAATTTTCCTCTGCTATAATCACTTTATGTTATATGGCTGTAAGTTCCAGTTAGACACACACATATATGCTCAAGAACAACAACCCACAGTCTTGAGTTATGGATTCGGGAAACCTAAGCATAAGCGAGCTGAGCCCAAGTTAGACTACACCACATTGTCCACTGACTGGAACAACTGTATCAGGTTGCTGTACAGATTACCCATTTAACAAGGTTTAGAATTATCTTTTACTCATGAGGCAAACCAGGGACAGAACCAAGCCCTGAAGTAGGAAGTTCTGCCTTTCAGATTGTTATGGACTGAACTGTATCCCCCAGAATTCATACATGGAAGCCCTAATCCCTAATGTATTTGGTTAACAGTAAGGTAATTAAGATTAACCAGGGTCATTAGGAGTCCTAATCCAATAGGACTGGTGTCCTTAGAAGAAGAGGAAGAGACACCAGGGATGCAGCCACACAGAGGAAATGCCATGTGAGGACACAGTGAGATGGTGCCATCTACAATCCAAGAAGAGAGACCTCACCAGGAACCAGCTCTGCTGGCACCTTGATCTTGCACTTCTGGCCTCTGGAACCGTGAGAGAATAAATTTCTGTTGTTTAAGTGGTATTTTGCTATGGCAGGCCAGGCAGACTAATACACAGATCATGGGCCTCCTTTAGTTTTGGGGTCAATAACCTGGGCATTGTTTTATACCTTTGCTCAGTATCTCAGTCACTCACTGGCACTAAGTTCAATATTTATTGGAAGTTCTACTAACAGAGAACCCCACACTGCGAGCACCAGGTAATTTTCTGCAGGCGCCTCAATGAATTTGTTGGTTAAAACAATTTCTCAACTTTTCCACTAAACTGAAAGTTCATCAAAAGGAAAGCCACATGGGATAAAAAAAAAAATACTCAGGTTTTGAAGACTATTTTATCCCAGGACTACCTCTTGCAGAGTGGCCGTACACAGAGAACAAGCAGAATGAGACTTCAGAGACCAACCTTCCCCGTTTGCCATGTGTTGCCCTAAGGGGCCTCAAATTCCTACATCATTCACTTCAATGAGGTTGTTACTGAGATGCAGATGTTACCCGAGAGTTGCTGGGTTGGTTTAAATCATTAGCATTACAATTAGACCCTTAGCTTAGCAAACTTTTGAGAACGGGAGCCACATGACAGATTAGTTCTGATGGGCAATCAGCGGGTCAGAAGAAGATCATAGATTCCGGGTGTGTCCGGACCAGCCAAGGGCTCCTGATGAACATTTGGCATCAGGCAGGATGAGGTAGAAAGGGGGTGAGCATGCCCAACAGGGAGGAGGGAAAAAGGAAGGCAACAACGGTCCCAGAGAGATGCTGTTTCTCCCTCTCCATTTTATCAAAACCATCCTTAGGTGGAGGGTACTTTACCACCGTTGTGAGGATCTCTTCTATAGATCCTTATAGAAGTAAGATTAGGACTCTGAAGGACTGTGGCAATTCTGAGTCCTTCAGAACAGCGGACCCCAACCTTTTTGGCACCAGGGATCAGTTCTCTGGAAGACAATTTTTTCATGGACGGGGGTGGGGGATGGTTTGGGGGTAATGAGGACGAAGGGGAGCGATGGGGAGCCATGGGGAGCGGCAGATGAAGCTTCGCTCGCCACTGCTCACCTCCTGCTGTGAGGCCCGGTTCCTAACAGGCCACGGACCGGTACCGGTCTGAAAACAAAGTCCAAGTAAATCCTGGTGCCCTGTGCCACAAATCCTGGTGGCGACATGTACTCACAGCCTGAGATTTGGTTTCAGTCCAATCCCCCAAGGAGAGACATGGATGAAAAACATTCCGCATGCGGCCAATATGAAGAAAAGAGCAGTCATCAAAAAAAAGCAACCCAGGGGACTTCCCTGGTGGTCCAGTGGTTTAGACTCCAAGCTCGCAATGCAGGGGGCCCAGGTTTGATCCCTGGTCAGGGAAATAGATCCCGTATGCCACAACTAAGACCCGGCGCAGCCAAGTAAATAAATAAACACTAAAAACAAAACAACACAAGCAACCCAGCTGACAAGAATGGCTTAAATCAGAGCTCCAGAAGTGCCCTTACAGCCAGCAGCAGGTGCTGTGTGTTTGGTCGCGTCATCCTGGACCGGGGGTCACCCAGGTGAGACACAGAGAAGGAACTCTGCAGGTGCGTACACAGGAGATGTCTGGGGCTTGCCTTTCAAGATGTGCTGCTCTGTAAACCTGTAAGACCGTGGCTCTGGTGTTCAGCATGCAAAGAATCATCTGCGGTGTTTATAAAGATGGTGCTTCCTGCTTCCCCTAGTGGATGCTGAATCCAGAAACTGCATTCCTAACCAGCTCCCCAGAGGACTCTACCGCAGAGTGGTCTGTGGACCACACTTTGAGAATCCCTGCTGCAGGGATTCTGGATCACACAGAGAATAAACAACTTTAGAAAGAGTTCCTGAGTGGCCTGAAAATGTCTATGCACTTCCAAAGGTGCTTCTGGAAGCATTTACCTCAGGGCTCCCTTTGCAAGGAGAAGTTTCTTTGATTTGTGAAAAGCCATGAGGTCTTCTGGCTCTGACAGGAGACACTTCTAATTGGGAGTGAGTACCGCCAACTCTACTCGCCTTCTCTGAGCCCACCCAACACGGTCTGCAGGCACCTGCCCCGACACAGAGCCCTGTAGTGAGACACATGAGATCAGATTTTAATCTCTGTTTTGAGAACATCATTTTGTTGGCTGACTAGTTGCTGGTTTATAGAAACAAGCAGCAGTAGCCTTAAAATGGGAGAAAAGGTCAATGAAAGAGTGCAGAAGGGGTACCTTGAGGAGTCTTTTCCTGGCCAGGGCTGCCGGAGGTACGTGAGGGCATTCTCATGCTCCATTTAGGAGCTCAGGCCCTTAGGAGGCCAGTGACTCATGCGGAGGCCTTCTTGCTCCTCCACCTTTTGGCATGCATGAAGCAATGTGGGTAGGCAGGAGCCTGTCACCAGGGCATCTATCGCATTTAGATTAGCTGCTTAAAAATCCCTTACGAGAAACTAGGAAGGAACCTGGTGTCATTTTCTCCATAGAGACCTGAATTTAAAAAGCCTTCCTAGTCCCATGCCAACATTTCCTAAGTGAGCCTTTCTTCTGTCACTGCAGAGCCAGAAGGTAGCGGCATCACCTAGCAGCTGCTTGCAAAGTGCAAATTACATAACGTGTGCTATGTAAGCAAAGGAAGGCAGCTTAGGCTGAGCAGAAGACAGCCACTCCCGCTTTGATCTCAAATGCCCCTTTATGTGCTCTGACCCAGAGGTCCCCCAAACAGACTAAGGATGATGGGACTGATGGAAGCAGCTATTCCTGCCAGGTGTCTGATACCCTCCCCTGACCCTGTGCAGAATGGACATGGAATGTGATGAGATCGGGGTGAGGGGCATTCATCCCAAGACTTGAAGCCCTCCATCCTTCTAATACGCAAGCACATGTTTGAATGTAATAAGTTTGAAATCTGTAGTACAAATGGCTACACTTTTTTGAAGCTAGGCATCCTCTCTGCCTTCCCCAGTTTCATTCATTCTCCCACTCTTTTATCCACTCTCTTTTTCATCTTTTTTGTCATTTCTTTGCCTCTCCTGCTTTCTTCTTTCCTCTTCTCCATCTCTCTTTCTCCTATGTCTTCTTCCCACCCTCCCTCGTTCGCCCCTTCCTCTTCTCTTCCACCTTATCTTTCATTCAAATGACATTTATTTGATACCTACTACCTGTCAGATAGTAAGACAACAAAATGAAAAATGCCATCCTGACCTCATTCAGTCAGGACCTATTTTGAGAGCTCCTTTGTGCCAAGCACTGTTGTGGGTGTTTGAGACGCACAATGAACCAAACAGAATAATGGTCCCTATCCTTGTGAAGCCTAGTAAAAGCTGTAAAGAAGCCATGAAAATACAGTGGGGAGTACCAAAGTTCAGGCCGGGGAGTCATGAGAGACCTCTGGTAGGATTCAGTGTTTGAGCGGAGTCTGGAAGGAGATGTAACAGTTAGCCCTGTGGGCAGAGGAGGGAACATGTGCAAAGGCAAGAAGGGGTAAGAGCATGAGCCATTGGGGACCTACAGGTAGGTAATGTCGTCTAAGGATGACAATGCCTGTGGGTGTAGCAGAAGCTGAAGCTGAAGACCCCAGCAAGGACCGAGGAGTAAAGCTCCTGATGCACCAAAGAGAGGGATCTGCAATGTACTCTGAAGGCCATGGGGTACCACTTAAGGATTTTAAATAGGTGAGTAACAAGACGAGATCTGCACTTTAAAAAGATAATTCCTAGAGCAAACCACTCCAAGGGAAAGACTGGTGAGGGACAATGGCAGAGGGAAAGTGATCAGCAAAGAGGTTATCTCAGTAATCCCAGTGGGAGATGGACTGGGGGAGACATAAGAAAATCTCTGCCCCCGTACATACACATACAGCTATATTTTTTATTGCTCAGTATTGGTCCCTAGAAGACATCTTACTGTACATTTTCAGTCTTGTCCCAAGATGTATAGACTTTCTATAGAGACAGAGTCATATGTGCTTTCCTGTCTTCATGATGTCTGCCCTGAAGTTCTCTACCAAAACCAACGACCCATGTTTCAGCCCCTGCGGAAAACAGTTTGGCAGCTCCTCAAAAAGTTAATCATGGAATTACCATATGACCCAGCAATTCCACTCCTAGGTACATACCCCAAAGAACTGAAAACAAGTACTCAAATGAACACTTATCCAAAAATGTTTCTAGGGACTTCCCTGGTGGTCCAGTGGTCAAGAATCCGCCTGTCAATGCAGGGAACACGGGTTCAAGCCCTGGTCCAATAAGATCCCACATGCTATGGAGCAACTTAGGCCGTGTGCCACAACTACTGAGCCTACATGCCACGACTACTGAAGCCCGCACGCCTAGAGCCCGTGCTCCACAACAGGAGAAGCCATCGCAGTGAGAAGCCGGCGCACCACAACGAAGAGTAGCCCCCTCTCACCGCAACTAGAGAGAAAGTCCGTGTGCAGCAAAGACCCAAGGCAGCCAAAAAAAAAAAGAAAAAGTTTCTAGCAGCAAAAGTTGAAAACAGCGCAAATGTCCATTCATGGATGAATGTGATATATCCATGGAATGGAATATTATTCAGCCATAAAAACAAATGAAGTACTGATACATACTACAATGTGGATGAATCTCCATTCTGCTAAGTGAAGGAAGCCAGACACAAAAGGCCATGTTGTATAACTCTATTTGTATGAAATATTAGAAAAAGTAAATTCACAGAAATAGAAAGCAGACTGGTGGATACCCAGGGTAGGAGGAGGGGGAGGGGGGAGTGCTGAGTAACTGCTTAATGAGTACTGGGTTTTATTTTGGAGTGATGAAATGTTTTAGAACTAGACAGTGGTGGTAGTTGCACAACATTATGAATGTACTGTGGTTAATTTTATGTTATATAAATTTCACCTCAATTAAAAAAATTTTTTTTGAAAAACTAATGATCCAATTTCACGCTCCTCTTTCTCCAACGCTGTTCCCCCTATAATCAATGTCCTGATAACTGAAGTGTTATAAGGATGGAGCTGACCAGAGCAAGCCCTCCAGAGTTGGCACACAGCCACGGATGATCACATTTTTCAATTTCCCTTAAGGGTGCTGAGAGTTTAGAGGAGCCAGCAGAATCAGGGAGGTCAGCGAGAACAGGTTTCGGTTTGCTCCTTTGAGTGGTGGAATCTGATAGTTTAAGAGAATGTAATATACCATAGATCAGGGCAGTCCGTGCAGGGGAAGAAAGCTTAGGTCCCACTGCAGAAACATGCACAGCAGGCTTTGGGGGAAGTGGCTTGAGAGATGCTTGTAGACTGCACTGTCTGGCTTCTGCCACAGCTGCACCTCTGTTTCTTCCTACAGGAAAGACTAATGAAGAGGCTGGAGTACTGTGCACAAGGAAGCTGATTAAACCTCCCTCCTCTGGTCTCCGAGAAGGAGGCATTCTGAGAGCCTGCATCTAGTAAACAAAGCAGCAAGACATGACTTAGTTGCACCAAGCACTGAAAAGGGGCTTTCTAGGGCTTGGAAAGTAGCATTGCACGCTAGAAAGGCCTGGAGGCTCTGGGTATGAACATGGATACTGCCACAGACTAACTGTGTGACCATGAGAAGTTATTTATCCTCTCTATGCCTCAGTTTTCTCATCTGTAAAATAGGGATAATTACACCCACCTCATAGCTCATCTGCTCTTGTGAGAAATAAATGATATATGTCACGTAGAGTATTCAGAAAGTGCCGGGAAATATTCAAATTGTTTGATAAGTGGTGTGATATGAATACCAACTAATCAGCATAAACAACGAAATAAGCAATCCAGTCAGGATAGACACCAGCCACGTCCCACCTGTTTGCTGCACAGGTAATGTACAAATCTTCCCTGAAATAGCTCGTGGTTCATAGTAAGCCTTCAATGAAGAGTAACTATTATTTGGAAGAGGCAGCTAGAAACAGAATTTGGAGGGGGAGGGCATTGTTTCTATAAAATACAGCCCACTCTTAGATAGCTCTATGTATGACAGACAAGGGCAAGTACCGGCTGGAAAAGATCTCTGAAAGTCCCCCCTTGCCCGGGAGCCTCCTCTTTCTCCTGTCCCCTTACCACACCCCACTTCTGTAGACAGCTGATCTCCAGGGAAGGTGGCAAAATGGATCCTGTTTCCCAGACACTTAAAAAGAAAGCACAAAGGAAGTGTAAATAGGCACAAGGTACATTTAAAACTGGCTAATAATTCGCCATAGAAGTCTGAAGGCCCCGAATAAAAGGACCGCAGAAGCAGCTAGTCCAGGACTTAAAGGGCTGCCCTACCCCCTCTCAGAAGAGAGGAGCATGAACCAGAATGCAGATCAATGGCTTGATTCCTTCATCAAAAAAGGACTGCTGGGTTTCCCTGGTGGTGCAGTGGTTGAGAGTCCGCCTGCCGATGCAGGGGACACGGGTTCATGCCCCGGTCCGGGAAGATCCCACGTGCCGCGGAGGCGGCTGGGCCCGTGAGCCATGGCCACTGAGCCTGCGCGTCCGGAGCCTGTTGCTCTGCAACGGGAGAGGCCACAACTGTGAGAGGCCCGCGTACCGCAAAAAAAAAAAGTACTTCTATGGGGAGAGGTGGAGGTGGGGTGCGGATGTTGACTAAACTGGCATTGTTCTCAAAAATATTTGAAATATTTATAGTCCCAGGAATAGGGGGTACATTTTAGGGAACTGTGTGAGAAGGAAGAAAAACTGTTTCTGACTTTGTCCATCCCTTTGCCAGCACAGGCTTCAAGTGTTCAGGCCTAGTTGAATGAATAGACGGATGAGTGCATGGATGGCTCGTGGAAAAGAGAAGACAGGGTATGTTTAGAGAAGAAAAGTGCATATCAGGTGGGTTCCTGGAATGCAATTCTGTCCTAAACTTAAGGAAATTAAGGAACGACTCAGATGAGATGAAAGATTCTGCCCTGACACAGGAAAGGTATGTGAAGTGGCTCGGTCACTATCAGTAGAACTCAAAGATGCAGCAGATGCAGTCAGGTGAGACCACCACGTTGCCAGGACGCCTCCAGATGCAATAAAGTTCCACCTTGAGAGGAAGTGGCTCCCTTCTGCCTACAGATCTGTCCCAGCCCTCGCTGCCATGCCTGATCACCAGCAGGTCCCCATCTTTATTAGTCTGTCAATATCTTGCCTAGTGTTTCTCCTGTGGTTCTGTTTCTTCACTTGATTTGCCATCTCTGCCTTTCTAGCGACCCTAACCCCTCGCTTCCCTGTTTTAGGAAGTGGCTCTGCGTCAGACACTTGGATTCAAACCCTGGTTCCATCATTTACTAGCTGAACGACGTTGGACAAATCACTTAACATTTTCTACGCCTAGGAAATGGATGATAAAAGTATCTACATCATAAGGTTATTGTGAAAATTAAGGGGAAAAAATTCACATCGAGCAATTACAACAATTTTGGCCTATAACACATGGGAACTATTACTATGGTTACCGTAGTCTGGCTTAGATATTACATTTATGAAATTACACAGGCTAATTCCATGACTCCAAAGTCTTTTTATGATTCCCAATTCCTTTTGTGCCTATGTTTAGACTCTATACCAAATCTCCTGGACCTGGTTTCAGTCACCCTAAGCCGTCTTCCAATTAATAATAGTATCTAAATTTTATTAAACTACTATGTGTCAGAACTTTATCTTTTTATGTATGTTATCTAATTGATTTCATCACCACAATAATCTTGTAAGGATATTATTACCCCACTTTACTGATAAGAAAATAGACTCAGAGAGGTACATAATTTGTCCAAATCCAAACAGTTAGTAAGTGGCAAGCACTGTGGTGAATCCAATTCTTTCTGCAAAAATAAAGCCCATCCCATTATTCTATGGTCCCTCCTGGTTGTTTCATGTGCATGGATCTGGTCCTCTTGACTTAACCCTAAGCATTTCCATACTGGGACACCTTCTATCTCTATAACTCTAAGGGGTTACCACTCCTAGTATAGTGTTAGGCATGCCGTAGGTACTCACTAACTGTTCATTTGGATGCTCAGAAAAAAACCATATCTGTAAACAGTTCTTTGGTAACATTCTGACTTAATAACTTGCTCTGTACAAAGGCCACCAATAAATAGTTCTAGGATTAATTTACAAAGCTCATGCCTTCACAACAAATTCTATCTGTTTGTTGAACAAACATGTCAACATATTTGCACGGTAGGAATTTAAGGAAGTCACCCAGATGACCCCTGTCTTTACATGAATGATGCCGGGGATCCAAAGACACATTCTTGTTGAAGGGATCTACCACTGTTCTACCCATTACAGCTGTGACCAAGCAAACCAGTGTGGCCCTGACATAATAAGTAACAGCCGCAGCTTCACTATAATGTACAGTCTGTCTCTACAACCCTCAGCCAGCCCCTCATTCTAAACCAGGGTAGCAGTGACCAACAGCTACTGTCCTAGGCTGTAGCTCTTTTCGATATCACAGAAAAATTAAGGCTATGAATTAGTAATTTTATTTAGGCAGAATTATTCCCATGGACCTTTTCATAACTAGCTCATAAAGAAAGAACTGGGATGATTTGTTTAATACTTTCATCCACAGAGAAATATCTAGAGAGAAGGTTTTACAGGAAAATGGCTTGAAATTTTCATTGCCAAATGCCAGAAAAACAAATATCTTTGTTCTGTTTCAAATTATTATACTTTTCTATCTGATTTTTCATAATTTTTTCTTTTTGGTTTCCATTTGGCTTTAGAGATTAACATTAGAAGGTCCGTTTATGTGGGGGTCATTCAAAGAACTGACCTTGTTAGTGAAGTGGTCTATGGCCATCACAGACATAATGGCTCTGATAATGATAGAGCCGCTAAATTATGATCTGAACTTGTAAATAAAAGAGAGGAAGTTGCAAGGATCCTATTTTCAAGACAATGTCCCTGAACATGTCCTTGCAAATGAGAACAAGTAAGAAGAAATGAAGAGAATATATGATGTTCAGACAAGGTTATTTCTAAACAGAGCGCCTTTCCGCATTTTCTGTGACAAGTCTGCAACTCTTTAAATGAGCCCCTCGCAATTTCAGAGCTGCACCTGGTTCAATCGATGACTCCCATCATTTCCTCACTTGCAAACCAGTCCCATTTTACTCTGCATGGAGAACACTGATGTCACAGAGGCTTTGAGCTATAGCAACCATTTATTCAGTATTCATTTCTCTCTAACCCTTGTGTAGTTGTGGCTGGGGTAAGGGAGGCGCAAAAGAATGGTAGGATTTGATCCTTGCCCGCCAGCACCTCACACCTGCAGAGAGGACACAGACCCATGAAAGAGTGACAAAGCTATACGGGGCTGCAGGTGGTCAGCGCCCAGGTGAGTGGGATAGATGCTGCCACGTGAATTCCAAAGAGTCTGGAAACGCTGGGAAGAGCCTCACAGGAGGAATGGAATAAGAGCTGGACCTTGTGCAGTGTGAAAGCTCTAAAGTGGGGTGGAGCTTCCCCCCAAAAAGGGAACGGTGTCCACAATTCTCACACTTGGGATTGAACACTGCCTATTCATGCAACTGGGAGGGGACCACACTGCCTAGAGCAGAGTTACATGGAAATAGCTGAGATATGACCATATAGGTCAGTGGAGTAGGATTCAAAAATACCTTGAATCTTCAACATATCTTTAGTATATCTCAAATTATTAAAAATGGGTGGAAGACCTAAATAGACATTTCACCAAAGAAGACATACAGATGGCCAAGAGGCACATGAAAAGATGCTCAACATAACCAGTTATTAGAGAAATGCAAGTCAAAACTACAAAGAGGTATCACCTCACACTGGTCAGAATGACCATCATCAAAAATCTACAAACAATAAATGCTGGAGAGGGTGTGGAGAAAAGGGAACCCTCATACACTGTTGGTGGGAATGTAAATTGATACAGCCGCTATGGAGAGAACAGTATGGAGGTTCCTTAAAAAACTAAAAGTAGAACTACCAAATGACCCAGCAGTCCCGCTACTGGGCATATACCCAGAGAAAACCATAATTCAAAAGGACACATGTACCCCAATGTTCACTGCAGCACTATTTACAATAGCTAGGACACGGAAACAACCTAAATGTCCACCGATAGATGAATGCATGAAGAAGATGTGGTACATATACACAATGGAATATTACTCAGCCATAAAAAGGAATGAAATTGGGTCATTTGTAGAGATGTGGATGGACCTAGAGTCTGTCATACAGAGTGAAGTAAGTCAGAAAGAGAAACACAAATACCGTATATTAATGCATGTATGTGGAATCTAGAAAAATGGTACAGATGAACCTATATGTAGGGCAGGAATAGAGACAGAGACATAGAGAATGCAAATGTGGACACGGGGGGAAGGGGAAGGTGGGATGAATTGTGAGATTAGATTTGACATAAATACACTACCATGTGTAAAATAGATAGCTAGTGGGAACCTGCCGTATAGCACAGGGAGCTCAGCTCGGTGCTTTGTGACCACCTAAATGGGTGGAATGGGGGTGGGGTGGGAGGGACGTCCAAGAGGGAGGGGATATAGGTATACATAGAGCTGATTCACTTCACTGTACAGCAGAAACTAACACAACATTGTAAAGCAATTTTACTCCAATTTTTAAAAAAATGGCTTACATTTTAAAGTGACTGGTCAAGAAACTATTAAGTTTCATATACACACACAAACTTGTACAACATTATTCATAACAGCCAAACAGTGAAACAACCCAAATGTCCATCAGTGGATGAACAGATAAATAGTTTATATCCACACAATGGAATATTATTTGGCGACAAGAAGAAATAAATACTGATATATGCTACAACATGGATGAAGCCTGAAAACATCATGTTCAGTGAAAGAAGTCAGTCACAAAAGGCCACATATTGTATGACTGATTCCATATATATGAAATGTCCAGAACAGGTAAATCCATAGAGACAGCCTAGGGCTGGGAAAGTTGGGGGGTAGTGGGGAGTGACTGCTAATAGGTATGAGATTTCCTTCTGGGGGGATGTGATGATTGCACAACTCTGAATATACTAAAGCCATGGCACTATATACTTTAAATGAGTGAATTGTATGCTATATGAATTATATCTCAATAAAGCTTCTAGTAAAAAAAAAGAAAAACTGTTGAAAGAGGTGGGCTCCATGGAGTAGGGTCTAGGAGTCTGGTGTGGAGGGAAACTTACATTGTCACCACTCCGTTTACAATCAATATATAGCCCAGTTGGAAATATAAGGGGAGAAGACTGAGTTTCCCTTATCACACTCTAGCTCTTTTACAGATATAGGCCTTCTGATTTCCTAAACCTGCTAACCTCTATTTTTAAATTTACTTCGGTTTTTGTTTGTTTTTGTTTTTGTTTTTTTTTGCGGTATGCGGGCCTCTCACTGTTGTGGCCTCTCTCGTTGCAGAGCACGGGCTCCGGACGCGCAGGCTCAGTGGCCATGGCTCACGGGCCCAGCCGCTCCGCGGCATGTGAGATCTTCCCAGACCAGGGCACGAACCCACGTCCCCTGCATCGGCAGGCGGACTCTCAACCACTGCGCCACCAGGGAATCCCAAATTTACTTTGGTTTTTTAAAGAAAAAATAATTGTGTGGCTGCTCATAGATATACGTTCCTAGGGAATCCCTGACATATACACCATGTTCAATCATTTCTGACCATTCCCGAGGTCCCTCTTGATTTCTGGAGGAATCAGGGTTATTGAATTTCAATACATTCCAGCAAATATTTACTGAGTGTCTGTCTTGGGGCAAGTACCCAGGCAAGCAAGGCTAGGCAAGGGTAGGGAGAGGAATAAGAAAGACACTCCTACTTCAAAGGGCTTGCCACCCAGAGGGAGAGAGACCTGAAAAAAAGGGAAACTCCAAGTACTGTGCCCTGTCACAAACACTGGCTGATCAGGGCAATAATTTTACCCAGTACTTCTCAAAGTAGCTACATAAAAATCACCTTAGAAGTGTATGTCAACAATGAAAACCCTAAGGCCCATCCCAAACTAGTGAACCAAAGTCTCTGAGTGGAAGGCCTGGGAACATATATATCAATCTAATGTTAACTGCATCCTGCCTGCAAAATGCACCCAATTTGAGATGCTGAGATTGTTCCCAGAAAATATGTAACTTGGTGTAAATAACTAGATGTGCCTTTCCCCAGCTGCATTCTGCAGAATACCAGTTTTTCAAGTAGTTAATAGGCATTCTCTGGGGGAAAAGAAAATGGACTCTGAGATCAGATGACTTTGGGATATCTTTGGGTTAAATAAAATTTAATCGGTTTATTTATCACAGAATGCTAAGAGACTTTAGTGGCCTACTGTGTGCCTTGAAAGGGTACTGAATGTGGTCATTACCAAACTTACTTGACTAGGGACCCATTTTTCTCTCACATATGTGAACATACTAAACGAATGGCTAGAAACGCTAACAAAATTAAGAGAGCGGAGATACTCTGGAAAAATATTATGATCTTCTACTTCTTAACAGAAAAAGAAGCATATATAAGAGAATAAAATTTCTTTCAATAGTTTTTCCTTCTGGTTACTAGCTGAGCAATATCCCAAATGCCCTTCTGTGTAGACTGATTGTCACTTGGAACAATACTCATTTACTGAGGAAGGGGTTGTTTAAAAATCAGTTTGAAGATTTCTTTGCTGAGAAGTTCCTCAAGGCCAAGGCTAGGGGAACACAGCATGTTTCCTCTCTGGTTTCCAGAGAAAACATAATAGGGTCTATCAGGATGGGTACAGGGCCCAGAATGGAGACAGCTAGATCATAATTATTCTGCAGCCAGCTCCTGGTCCCTGGGGGTCCTAGATCTCTGAAACAAAACTATTCCACAGCCTTGGGATGAAGCCAAGTAATTTTCTTAGCCACGAATCAAGATCAACAGCTGGAAGACTGAAGCCTTCAAAACCTGGACAGTGCTTCTAACCTGAGCTCCTTGGGTTAATTCAAAAGGCATCAGAAGAAATGGCCCAGCTTCCCAATCTCAGCAGCATACAACTAACCAGTCAGTCACCCAAACCAGAGCGGAGGGGTTCATCCTAGACTCCTCTCCCTTCCTAAGTTAGTTAGTTATTAAACCTGCTGCCTTTATGACTTGGATATTTCTCAGTTCACCTCCTCCTCTATTTCCACTGCTACTGCCCTACTTGAGGTCTCCATCATCTCACACCTACACTATTTCAAGAGCTTCCTAACTGGACTCCTTGCCTCAACTCTCCCTCTCCGCAAATCTATCTTCACTCTGACCAATGCACATCTGATCATACCACTTTCCGTTTTAAAAATCCTTCAGTAGCTCCCAATTACCTACTGCAAATAATTTTCCCCAAAGTGTGTTCTGCAGAACACAAATGTAATACATGATCTACAATAAGGGCTCCTTTGAAATTGGAGGCCAGTGTCATTATGTGGAGGTACAATAAAGAAGACTATCCATCAGTGTCTGATCTGTCCCTCAGTATTGCAGAAAGGTCCAATAATTTTTTGGAGAATCAGGATGCAGAAGAAGCTCCAATCAGTAAATTGGGAAATGCTTCCAAAGTCTATCCATGTCTTTGGCTGGGGTAATCTCAGAAATCACTGTAACATAAATGCTTAGGGGATAGTGGGCACTTTTTACACTTCTAAAGAAAGGGTATATAACTGCATCACTTTGCTGTACACCTGAAATCAAATAGTTGATTGTAAATCAACTATACTTCAATTTAAACAAAAAAAAAAAATTGTTTTTTGGCCACACTGCAGGACAAAATTTTTTGTCCCAAAATTTAAGATCCCAAAACTGTGGGATCTTAGTTCCCTGACCAGGGTTCGAAACGGTGACCCCTGCAGTGCAAGCGCAGAGTCCCAACCACTAGACTGCCAGGGAATCCCCGCCCCCTCCCAATTTTATTTTTAATTAAAAATAAAAAGAAATGGTATAGTTTACATTCAGAGCCTTGATGGGTATACCCAAGTTTTCTCCAGGAAGGCAATCTTGAACTTCAAAATTATCCTCTTCAATTAAGTATGTGGAGGTGAGGTTTTATGCTCACAGCATCTTTGCAAGTCCTAAATTAGGAGAAGAAAATCAAATACCCTAAGAATCAGATAGATCACTGCTGACAAAATTCTGGCTGAGTTTCCAGAGCTAGGTATCTGATATGTGCCTCCCCTGCAACGTCCTCAAGATATCTTCCTACTAAACTAGTCACTAAGTTAGACAAATCTTCAGTATTTGAGTTGGCTGCTGGCTGGCATTTTGCAAGCCAGCTACTCTATGTAAATGCAACACTCAAGCAAAAAATCTAACTAGTTGCACATCTTACAGTCAGAACATATTTTACTTAAAAGGGATATGAATCAAAACATTCATAGAAACTAAGCTATGCATTTCCTTATTATTTTTCTGTCTTTTTTGTATTCTTTTCTTTTCTCTTAAAAAATATTTTGGGAAGTTCACCCCCACTAAGTTTGGAATGTGGCACGAAGAACTTTTTTCAAAGCTACCTTTATACAGTGTATATTTCAAAACCAGGGCAAAACAATATCACACTTATCAACATATTACTCAGTCCTAAGAAAACCCTGATAGTTATAATATCTTGCATAGTTTGCATAGTTCTTTATATTGTAACTTTGATCCAAGGAGTTTAAAACACACACACACACACACACACACACACACACACACACATGCACGCACGCGCGCACCATTCAAGATACCACAGCTGATGAAAGCATCTATAATAATTATAAGATCTACCTCACCCTGCTTACAACGCTCTGTAGTAGCAATAATTAAAGAATCAGAGCTATAAAAATAATATGAGAAACTAATGTCTAAAAATAATGTATATTATTTTATAAGTAGATAAGTTTTCAAAATGAAAACACTCAGTGTTCACGTAATATGTTTGCCATCTTAGCTTTAGTATTTAAAGACTTAATCAGCACCTCTCTGTTGAGTACACCCATGTACCAAGCACACACTCTTCCAAGAGTAAACATCTGAATCTTAGCACTTTATTCAAATAAACCTCAACTGAGACGCATGGCAATCATCATTTTATTCTTTGTTGTCTGAACTGGCTCTGCGCTGATGCCCTGGCACTGTTCTGTAAGCATAAGGACCAGCTCTCACCACTGAAAACAGCCTGGTTCTGACCCTGCAGACACTGCTAGAGGCAGAGAGAAAATCTACTCTGAGTCCTCTTTACCTTAGGAATCATCATTTTTAGAGGGGTGAGGCATCTACCGTACATGGCAGGTAACCACCAGTATAGTGAGTAATCTGTCCCAGGGAGGGTGGTGAAGCAAAAGGCCAAGAGGAGCACCAAGCAACAAGAGAACGTTCTGCTCCAGACGCTGGAAGGGCATGGTCTTCCCATCTCCCAGTGATGAGTCATGTGTCCCATCCTTGGCCAACTGGTCCACCAGTCATGGATTAGAGCTCTTCTGAACTCAGAACCTCCGGCACATAGTCAGTGTAAGAATCTCCTCCCTCTACATTTCTCAGGCTCTAACAATGGGAAGCAAGGGCCTTCATTATGCCCATCCTAACCTTAATCTCTATCCCAGCTTCCAGAATCCCACTAGTTTCACTTGCTTCCCCAAAAGAGACTTACAGAACTTCTAACTGAAGTATAAGGCACATACAGAAACATGCCATATACATGTGCAACTCAATGGATTTTCACAAATTTTACACTGCATAACTGGCAAGCAGTCAAGTGGACTTTTTAATAGAGACACACGAGGTCTGTTTAGCTTTACCCAAAATGGCAAAGTCTGGTCTCCAAGCTAGTATTTTCCATGGGCTTCGTATAACCTCGCAAAACAATTTCCGCTTTAACACTGTAAAGGGAATACTCCTCTTAGCCTTCCCACCCCCGCTCCACTAAGTCAATACATCTTTTAATAAGGAGGCTGTCATCAGAATGGTAAAATCTCCCAGCGCTAATCCTTACTCCCACCAAACCTCCCACTGTTTTATGTGCTGGGAATCACAATGTGATGACGTTAGGAGGGATCCTAAGAATTAATTCTGCTTCAGCCATGACAGTGGAGTGGAGCTGAGCCACAGGCTGGTCTCATCCACGCTTTTCTGTATCTGCTCATTATCTGCAGAGATCTTAGTGTATTGTGGTGGGAGCCCGCACAGCTTAACTTCTCAAGCTTTCTCCACAAAACTAGTATTTAAATCTTTTATTTTCTCCCATTGCTAGACCTTGTTGAAGTAATCCAAATCTTAATTTAGACAAAACACTATTAAAATCCAGGTCACCATTTTCAGTAGAACTATTTTCACATATGAAGGGCAACACACATCGCCAATAGAAAATGACCAAAAGGGACTTCCCTGGTGGCACAATGGTTAAGAATCCGCCTGCCAATGCAGGCAACTCGATTCCATCCCTGGTCTGGGAAGATCCCACATGCCCTGGAGCAACTATGCCCGTGCGCCACAGCTACTGAAGCCCGCACGCCTAGAGTCCAAGCTCCGCAACAAGAGAAGCCACCGCAATGAGAAGCCCGTGCACCACAATCAAGAGTAGCCCCCGCTTGCTGTAACTAGAGAAAGCCCACGCACATCAGCAAAGACTCAACGCAGCCGTAAATAAATAAATAGATAGATAGATAAATAGATAGATAGACAGGTAGATAGATAAGTAAATAAGTTTATTTTCAAAAGAAAAAAAAAAAGAAAATGACCAACAGCAGCACCTCGAGCTTCACTGGCATCTTCGGAGGTATGTTTTAGGAATGTCTTCCGAGTACATGCTTTCATCTGTTGACATGAATATACACAGAGAAGCCCCAATAACAATGTGCATGAAAGCAGCGTCCTCTCCAGATCAGCCTCCACTCTTCCCCACTCTACTCTTACACTGCATGGCTGACCTATAAGCCCTACTCTTTGGCTTCTGGTTGGGTTTAGTCAGTGGGAGCCCCAACAGAGTCCAGAGTGAGGGGAGAGAATGAGCTTAGGGTATTAATCCCCTAGCTTCCTCCCCGTGGGATGCCCTCAGGCTGGCTGCAACCCTCCACAGGCAAAGCTGCATCCTTCTCGAGGTAGCCTTCTTGACAGGACTCAGTCCTCCTAGGTTTCCATAACCACGCCTTTTTCTGGTCCCATTAAGCCTAAGGGTGGTAACAGCTCTGCAGTTACCAGACCTCGTGCTTCCCTTACACCCTACCAACACCTTTTCAATTTATTAAACCCTCTCAAATTGTCCTAATTTGAGGATGCTATCTGTTTTTTGTAGAGATTCTGATTGATACAAGGACCTCTCGCCCCCCCTACTCAGAACGTGTCGTTTCCTTTTACCTTTGACAAATATTGCTATCCATTTTTACCTTTTAAAAATATCACTACTGAATCATGCAAATGTTTTCCTGGATTGGAAGCTCATGGAGATGAACTGAAAATACGAAAGAATAAAAATGGAACTTTGGTCACTCTTGGCTAGGGCCAAATGTAGCATCGACATGCAAATGTCATCAAGACCTGCATACAAATAATGAAGACGCCAACATTTTCCTAAAACACAAAACCTCTTTCTGACATTCTCTAACACTGAGTTTTTAATGTTCGTTTAAGCTTTATGGATGCACTATCATTTTAATCCGTCAAGGACTGGAGATTTCAAATCGTATCAGAAAGCAATAGCAAACAAAAAAGCTTGAAAGAAATTGCAACTTTAATCTGGATTCCAAGTTAGATAAAGGTCTCACCATTTGCGTCAGAGAGCAATCTAGTCTCTATCTTGGATATTCTCCCAACTCCCAACTGCTTTGTTAGCTGTCAAGCAAGCACCATACAAAATAATTTGCTTATATCACCCTTCAGTGGTTTATTCCAATTTTTTATATTATTAACCCTGGTATTCAGCACTGTAAAAAGAACACTGCTCTAGAAAGAGATGTGAGGAGGTTCTAGGGCCAGTTCCACCACAAATTGTCTGGGTCATTCTGCACAAGTTGCCTCACCGCTTTTGAGCCTCAGTTTTTTCATTTATGAAATGAAGTGCGGGGGCGGGGGGCGTGGATGCAACTTCTCAAATCTTTGTTTTTTAAAATAACATTACAACAGAGAGTAAATAAATTCTTCTTATGGAACCTGGAAGCCTCAGCCTAACGCTGTTTCCCTTGATCGAGAAAGTTCTTTTAAGTCTTATATTTCACAATAAAATTTTGAGCTAATTTGGTTTATTCTCAATGAAAAAAGAATGTTTATATTTATTTTAATATAAAAATGTTTTACAATACTCACCAATATCTATAAATCTTAAAATGTACTAACCCAGCAATTTCACTTCTAGGAAACTATTTTGGGGAAATGCTCTATGTATATGCAAAGATTCATATGTAAGAATATGAACCATAACATTTATCTGCAGGATTGAAAATGGGGAATATTCTAAATCTATCAATGAGCTAAATTCATTATGGTAAATCCACCCTACACAGTCATTATGTCATTCAGTTATTAAAAAGAATAAATTGTTAGGGAAAAACACCCATGGTACATTTTTAGGTAAAGAAAGCCAAGTCACAGAATAATATTTATGATGATCTCATTTATAATTTTTTAAATTACAAATAGCATATATGTGCTTGTAAGTATGTTTTTCTAAATATCCATGTCTATCAATGTATAGAAAAAAGGTCTGAATGGATACCCACTGAATTGCTAAGAACAGCTACCTTTGAGGAAGGGACTAGGTTGGGAGATAGTCAAGGAAGACAAATTTTTCACACTATATGGTTTTTTACTGCTTAAATATATTTTCCTAAATACCTCATTTCACTGAATTTAAGATAACAATGATTTTAAGACTCAACATCAGATTATGTATCACTAGGGGAAAAAGCTACCAATAAAACTATGAGATACCATTAATTTTAAGATGTAGCCCAATTTTAGATGTATCAAAATGTGTGTGTGAGGGGGTAGATGCCTCAGGGTCAATAAAATACACTATATGACCTCAGAAATTGTTACAATATAGAAGAAAACTAACATTGGGACTCTAGAAAGACACATCATATCTTATGTACCAAATATTTGGTTTTTAGTTAGCTAATAATTAAATGTGACTATCAAGGATCTTTTCTTTGTAAAATCAAGTATCAACATAGCATTTTTGGACCTGTGTGGTTTTAATGCTTACTCTATTCTGCAGCATCTTCGCACTTCACAGCAGGCCCTGTGCATCGTGATAACTAGGAAATGTTCTGCGCTTCCCTACCTTACCAATTTCACCTACATGATATAAATATATAACTCCATCCCTATATTCTAAGCAACAACAACATGATCAAATGTGAGATTATTTGAAAGTCTAATAATAAATTCTTAATTCTATCTCTTGGATCAGTAGAGCCATTGAATCAAATAAACCCCAAGACATTAATCTCTGGAACGTCATTTGAAATTAAATATTAAGCTATCAATAATGATTCTTTGGAAATAAACTGGGGAACTAATCTGTTTACTCACTAACTATTTTAGCATGATGGTCATCACATTTTTCTAGCTTGTTGATAAATATTTGCCTCCAACTCTTACTTCATTCAAACACTAAGAGAATATCTGATTTGTGGCTGAAGTAAACATTCTTTACTTTTTCATCTTGGTGGCCTTTCACTTTATCATAGAGGAAAATCAAACAGATCTGGCACAGTCACTCCTTTTAAAAGTAATGAATGACTTTATAAAAAATAATGAATATCTCCTAGAATTTATTCTATTCCTGGGGTTTTCCTATTGACTGATTATTGTTTTCAGTACACCCCAAAGGATAATAATGCTGAGCTGAAGACAAGTTTGTAAAGCAAGAAAACACCAAACAATAAACATTCTTGATGATTAAACATCACAACCATCACAAAACAATTATTTAAACTTTTTTTGTCAATACTTTCCTAGTGCACAACTAAGAAGGAAGGACAGTGATAATCTAAAGAAGAAATACCTCTCCTCTATCATCAATAAGAATTAGGAGAAGCTTACTTCTCAGAAAGCTTTTGCCTTTGATTTTTTTTTTTCTTAGAGATGAGACTCAAATGTTTCCACCTCAAATCGCTGTGGTCTGGAAGTGCACTGTGGGTATTGGTAAGCAAATGAGCAATAGGAAAAGCATCCTTTTTTGGCTTCTAGAGTTAAAAATCTAAGATAAAAAAAAAAATCTTCCTTTTCAAACATCTAGTCCTTTCAAAGATGTGTGTCACACACACCTTCTTCCTTCAAAGATTCTGAAAAAGACTCAAGGTCCAAATCCTGACCCCTCTGTCAGCATACATAAAACACCATGGTAATTGATCAGTTCAAAAATCAAATGGCATATAGTGGCATTTGTACCCCAACTGAAGAAATTGCTTATCAGCAAACAGAACAAAATTTTGGATTTGAAGAAACCTTAGAAATTATCTAGTCAAACCTCTTTGTGGCCACGCAGGATCAGCGGCCACGGCTCACGGGCCCAGCCGCTCCGTGACACGTGGGATCCTCCCGGACCGGGGCACGAACCCGCGTCCCCTGTATCGGCAGGCGGACTCCCAACCACTGTGCCACCAGGGAAGCCCAAACCTCTTTGTTTTATAGGAGGAAATATTAAGGATTAGAGGGATTACATGACTTGCTCAAGGCCACTGCTAGTAAGTGGCAAAGACCAAAACCTTCAACTCCCAGCAATTACGCACTACCACCCCCTCTTCTGAAAACAGGACCAATCAACCAATCATAAGGCCTTGGGAGATTAGTGCATATTTTTACCTGTCAACTACTATAATATTTTTGGAAATCACTGTCAAAAGCCATGCAAGTACTCTGAAAATAAACCACAGGATTTGGTGGGAATATTAAAACCTGCCAAGGAAGGAGTATGTTTAGTTCCCAAAAGCATAAGTATATTCATTATATGTATAATAATAAGAGCAGAAAACACTTACAGTATATGTGGTGGTTTTTTTTTTTTTTTTTTTTGGTACGTGGGCCTCTCACTGTTGTGGCCTCTCCCATTGCGGAGCACAGGCTCCGGACGTGCAGGCTCAGTGGCCATGGCTCACGGGCTCAGCCGCTCCGTGGCATGTGGGATCTTCCCGGACCGGGGCACAAACCCGTGTCCCCTGCATCGGCAGGCGGACTCTCAACCACTGTGCCACCAGGGAAGCCCTACAGTATATGTTTTAAGAGCTTTACAAATATTAACTAATTTAATTTTCAAAACCACCCCAGATGCAGGTTCCATTATCATTGACACTTCGGGGATATGGAAACTGAGGCCCAGAAAATTTAAGACGTGTACCCAGGGCCACAAGCTAGGAAGTGGAGAGCCAGGACTTAATCCCTGACAATCTTGACTGAGTCTCTGGGTTTTTTTGCGGTACGCGGGCCTCTCACTGCTGTGGCCTCTCCCGTTGCGGAGCACAGACTCCGGACGTGCAGGCTCAGCGGCCATGGCTCACGGGCCCAGCCGCTCCACGGCATGTGGGATCTTCCCGGACCGGGGCACGAACCCGCGTCCCCTGCATCGGCAGGCGGACTCTCAACCACTGCGCCACCAGGGAAGCCCTGAGTTTCTGTTTTTAATCACAACACTAGTACACCACATACACATGTTTCATAATACAAAACACAAAAAGTAAACTTGACATTTTCCCAGCTCATAGCCATGTTCAGTAGAAGATAATTTTTTTTTAAGTTTTATGGAGGTTAAAAATGATTGAGAGATACTTTTAATTAAAATCTTATCACTCACTGAACTTTTCAACAAATCTGCTAATAGAATAATAACACTGGAGGTCAGATTCTTTTTCCTATATGATGCTAGAGTTAAGAAGAAGAGAGGGATTACAGAATAATAGGAACAAAAAAGGCAAAATAAGAGGACTAAGTTATTCACAAACTACACAATCAAGCTCCTGGATAACTGGCAGCTGCCAATATTCATGTTAAGATGTACTATCTTAGATCAATTCCCTTGAATGAAAAAGGAATGAAAGCAAATTCAAACATCCTGTTTTAAATGTGAGACTTTTCAATATTTCTGAGAACAGATGCAAAAGAAAAAAATAGGATATAGGAAGTACTGATACTGTGGCACCATTTAAGAGAGAGAAAAGTATTTATTGCTCAAACCACATATTTATGCTATAAAAGAATACATAAATGTATAGTGAGAACAAGGATTGTTCTATTTAGATCTTAAAAACTGCCATGTGAGCTATCTGGGTCACCTTCCTTTTGTCTGGGCTGCACAGTTTTATCATAGACTCTTCCAAGTCCTAAAAAGTTCAAAGTCCAAGGTATAAAAATCTACAGCTCCCAATCGGCTTCCCATTATTTTATGTGAACTCTCCTGAGTTTACACACTACTAGTGCTCCATCCTCCAAAAGTAAGATCCCAGGCACCTGCTCCACGGGGCCTCACCTTGGGTAGCAGTGTAACAGTTGTTGCTGCGTTTACTGTCTGCACGGCCCGATGCAAACACATTACAGGCACCTAAGTCAGCCTGATTTAGATCAGCATACAGAGTGTCTATCTATGCAGCTTTCTTGGTGCAATTTTTAACTTAGCTTCATGGAAATCTGAGCTCATGACTTGATGATTACTGTAAAGGACCAGTGGGAGAGGGAAGAAAAAGAACACAACTTAACGCATTCAGTTATGTCTCCTGTCCTCCTCGGGTGGCTTAGTTTACCTAGGTAAGGGATGTTTAAGGCAGATGGTGAACTGAATGATGAGAACTGTCCACACAGAAAGAAGATCCAAGCTGAACTCTGATGGAAAGGGAAGGGCTAAGGCAATGGGATGCCTCCTCACCTTCACCCTAAAAGCATGTTTTTTTCATCATTATTGCAGACCTTCCTGCAGAACATCTTACACCACAGAATAATGTAATGTTCACTGTGTACACATAGAGTCAGAAGACCACATTCTAAAGTCCTGATTGACTCATCATAATCGAATAGGAAGCAGAACACCAGCAGGAAAGGAGATACAGAAGCCCCTGAGGAAAGTTGGGGGTCGATCCTAATGCTTCCCTCTGTCGCTCGAAAATGCAAAGCACCAAGAAAGAGGCAAGACTGATGACCTTGGAGAGGCAAATTCATGGGTTCTGACCAGATTTAAGGAATTTCTCTCATTAGCTCCACGACAATTATATCTAGAAATCATTTCTTCAATATATATTGCTAAGAACTGATTGATTGAAGAGAAGGTTCTGTTCACCACTTACTTAACAGACTCGGGACAAACACCAAAATTGCTCAATTGAGTAAAACAAGTTTTTTTCTTAGTCAAATTTATTACACATAAGCAGCATTTGGTTTTTCTCTCTGGCCAGTGACGGATTCTTTCATAAAACAGGCCTGACTCCCTAGAAATAGGCCAGAAAGACTTTTTAACCCCAGAAGGGATCTTCTGATATACCAAACCATAAAGACCTCTGGTCTAAACATTTCCAAAAGAAATCTAAGCCTTACTATCCCTAGAGTGTTTTTCCAAAGGTCTCTAAACACACAAAGCCTTCTGTTTGAAATTTATCCTCCTTCCTAACAAGCACAAGGACATACCTTCATATTTAATAACTCTATTATAATCATTGGAAGTAGCAATAATTTACTCTCTTGGGGATGTGTTGTTTTTCAACCCTCTTGGGTATCTTTATGTCAAAAGCAGTTAGTTTTCCTTCTCCAAAAGTTCTATGGCAGAAATCTCCCACTTAGCGTTAACCATCAATTAGCAAAGCATGGATCATATCTATACGTGAATGTCCATGAATGTATGAGAGTGTACAGTGTGTGTACATCTATGGGTACACAGACATTTAGGCAAACACACATAGTTACACAGCTTATAGAAAATGAATAGTTTAAATAATTAACATATAGTTATCCTTATAATATGTAAGTAGATGTAAATTTACATACGTGCTTTAATATATACGTACACATTAGATTTTGTAAAATTTACCTTCACTTTAAGAGTTCTAATAGTGTTAATAAATATACTATGGCTCCTTTCTGTGTTTGAAAACACAAGAATATATTTCCCTCCCTAGTAAATGCCTTGGATTATGATCTGATCATCTTTTTTATTGAAAAAGGTCAGGTCCCTACCTCTACATTCAGATTTAAGCATTTGGAAAAGGAACAAATTGTGTCAGAGAAATCAGCTATTAATTTAATGTGCAGTTAAGCCTGGCTTCCATTTACAAAACACTCTTAAGAATCTGTATTTCATTTAAAATGCTCAAAATTCCAGAAGGTCCATGTAGGAACTTTAAATTTTGCAAAGTGTCTCCTGCACAGGCCAGTCTAGTCCTCATGTGCTCAACATCTTATCAAGTGAGAACAGGACTTCACAGAATGCAACACACAGTAGCAGGTTTAGAATGACATACATACATGTACAATGACAGTCTGAAAGGATACACAGTAATATGTTAACAGCAATCATCTCTGGGTGGATTTTAGGTAACTTTTTCTACTTATGTGCTTCTTCCATTTATCCCTATAAGAACATCCCTCATACTGTTTGCGTAATACCCCTGCCGAGTGAAAACAATCTGTTCTTATAGTGATTTCACAAACGTCAAAATATGCAATGAATCCATTTATAAGATGTGTATACCAAGGAGCAGATCTATCAAAATCAATTGTGCATCAGATAAAAAACAGATAGTGTACATTGGGGGCTCAGCCAGTGAAAAGTATCTCGGCCATCAAGAGCTGCCTGAAGACCCAGGGGGGGCGGGGAAGGTGGAATGGGGCAACCCTCCCACAGTCTGTGCATGATGGAAGTAACTGACCTGGGCTGGGTGTGGACCCACTTAGGAGCACACACTCCATTATCCACGTCAAGGCAACAAAAGGAGTGATGTGACATTCTGTGTGAAACCTCCCACTCCTGTGCAGGGCCTTGCTATGGGACACCCAAAGGTCTTCTGTACTTCCTTGCAAATCTAAATGATGCTGACACTTAACTACCCTCCTAGAAACCAGAGCAGAAGTTAACGGACTTGTCCAAAAAGGCTCCAAAGGACTCGAGTCTAAAATGCCCCGACTTGAGTGTATCGCAGCATGGCTCCTGTTCCCCTCTCACTGTATATACACAGTACGAGAAACACAGAGGTTATGAGCAAAAATCTAGGGTACCCGGAGTAGACTGTCTACCTCTAGACCAGATTCTTATAAAAAGGCCTCGCATCACAGTACCAAAATCTCTCTCATACTACGGGGAGGTGCAGTGCTAACAGTGTACAATAACACTTTGTTCTTATTCAGAATAAAATATCTGTCCCCAGGCGAGATGATCTTTTTACAGGCTGACTGTGTGAACACACTGAATAGAATCACTTATGACAGGTAAAGCCCCGCACACCCCACGAAGACATTTTCAACAGCACAGAGCGGTGGGACACATGTGGGTGGCTTCCCCAGCCCCCCAAAGGAAGCGCTGTGCTCAGCTTTTAGTGACTGTGTATTCTCGGACTGCAGCTGGGCGTCTGAGAAAAGCCTCTCCACACCTATCCACCAGACCTGTTCCGAGAGCTTAGCTTCGATCTGGGCAAACCCCACACTTACAGCCATATATGCATTGGCATTGAGAAAGACTGCGGAGGATGTGGCTCTCCAGGTGTGGCTTTATTTTTCACTTCACCGGGTCAGCTATTTAGGCCTAGTCTTCTCCATTGGCTTGAAGCTTTGTTCACACCATCTTGGGTAACACATCACATTATTCTTCCTTATAAAAACAAATAAACTCAAATGAGCATTCAGAGACAGTTCACCCCTCCGAACACCTCTGCCTTCCCCTCTGATTTATGGGACACCCTTCCGATCCCACCCATGAGAAAGCCTCCCCTACTCTCTTTCAACTAAGGATGGGCCAGGTGCCTTTCTTCCTTCCTCAAGTTTCCCACCTGCCTTGCCTCTGCAGACGTGCACAGCCTTGAGGATCTCAGCCTGCTAGCCGCCACTGAGTCACTCGGAGCAGAGCACTGCAGTACCTAGCACTACCCGCCATCAACTACTGCCACGGACTCAAATCACTGCACTCAGTACTTGCCACCCCACCCAAAAGCTTGGCCGTCCTGGGAGGCTGGACCAGGAGGGGAAAAAACATGTTTTTATACTTATAATGGCTCCCCTCTGAACCACTGCATCTGAAATGTACACAGTTCTGGAGAACAAGGTGCTGGATACATTCATTCCTAGCCAACTCTGGTCAGAGCAGCCGGTGTCTCACATCACTGGGTTATTCTGCAATAAGTCCAATCCACTTAAGTTTAAAACCAAGGGTCGAAAAGTTGCAATTCAATGAGGCATCACATGTTTCATAACTGAGTGTGGAGAGAAGGGGTAGGAGAAATAATCAGACCTCCCGAAGAACCAAGCCGGGGAAGCAGTTCACTCAACTCCTGTACTTGCCATTTGCATCCTCCCATCCCACTTGCCAACGTGGACCTTCTCTATCTCAGCCACCGCCGTTTCCGACTACAGTCCCTTGCAGTAAACTGACAGGTTGGTAATTTACGAGCACGCTGGGCAACACCAGAGAGACTTTGCAGAAACAGAGTTGGAGTGAGAGCTCACACGCAGACAGGCAGGAAAATGGGATACCTCATCAGAACAGAGGGTTTCTATCTTTCAGGGCTAGCACATCATTTGATACATACGTCTGCACTGACGTATAGCATAGGGGGGTTTTTTCTGTTATAATCTGTTTGTTTGGTGGTTTAGCCAGAGAATCTTATATAACACATTCCTGTTTCAAATGTAGCAACATGTATGGCATTGCACTCATAGAAAATGCAGGCTCCGCACAGCAGGTCCCATTCCCATCCCGAATCATTTTACCTTGCAAGGTTTCTATATAATTGATGAAAAACATCAAGAACCACCACTAGCAATAGTAAAAGAAAGATTCAGTCATCAGCTTTACCCTGGATTCAAAAGCTAGCATTCAGATGGTATGATTTTAGGGATTTCTCAAAACCACCTTCATCCTGATTTTAATACATTATATGAGCCTGACCTGTGGAGGGAAGGGAGGCCAGTTTTCTAAGCCAAAACACAAGTGAGCCTACTCCGGGCTTCCAGGGTAGAGTATAGGGACATACTTCCTGCCTCTGCACTGGGGTGTTATATGACCACAACCTTTGCATCTGATTTCCTTAACAAAGAAGCAGGAGATCTGCACTGTTTGTTTGGCCAGAAAGCACATAATACAGCTACAGCTGAGGAACTTCCTTCACCCTAGCTCAATACAATGTGTATTATATAATGAATGAGCCTTTTCTGTGAACCCTGCTATTGGAAAACATAGGCACTTTCTGCACAGTTTAAGCCGGTCTGCGAGGAGCAGTTATCCCCTGTCAGATCAAACGCGGACCAAGTATTGTATAAATCCAGGCAGACTACACCCTTAGATCCCTCAGCTATCACCCTAATTAGTTTTTTGCTTGACAAGACATTATATAATAAAGAATTATTTCAGTCAACTCTAAACTATACAGAGAACATTTACACAGCAGCCAGCAATCACCCGAATGATGTTGGCTTTCAGCTCCATGTTCCCTGCATTGCCTAAGAAATAAGGTGGCGCGGGGGGTGGGTTGTTAATGGGAGGAAGAAGAGAAGGGGAGAGGAAATCAGCTATCTGTGAAAATACTTACAGCCTCCGAGTCTTCAATTCCATGCAGGTACAAATTGTCATACATGGAGGTCTGATAATCCAGAGCACCTCTATCAAGGCGAAAACAAAACTGCTACAGAAGCCACAGCTAGAGGTAAAGACAGAAAAGGCCTGTTTGGAAGAATTGCACCTGCCTTATCAATTGCTGTGAATTTACCAGGCAAGATGCTATTCATTCACATCGCACAGGGTGAGGTTATCCCCAGAGGCGGTCCAGAGCTGGCATTTTATCTGCCTTCCCAAACAGAGCATAAAAAAGCAGAACCCTTCCTCAACCACAGACTGGTGACTGAGCTAGGAAAGCAGCCTCTGATTGGCTCAGCTCCCCTGCTTCAGTCAGCTGAAGAGTGCTCCCTCGGTGAGTGGAGGGCCGCTCGGAGCACCCTACCAAGCAGACAGCTGCTTCCTGTTTCGTCTGGATCATATAGTTCTGCAGCAAACACTTATCAACATCTAAAAGGCTGCTTGGTATGTTGGGAAAGGCGGGCGATTGAATACTCTAAACACAACTGCTTATCTTCTTAATGAAACGCACAATTGGAGGGGGATGGGGAGCAACAGACAAATTCTTTTTCAGAGAATATTGTGTAAAGACAGGTGAACAGATACTCATCTCTATCTAACACCTGTACTTAACAGATGCAACTGAAGTCAAACAGGCAATAAGTCATTTAAAATTTTTTTAAAAACCAAGATAAAAGAAAAACAATAAACAGATGGTAAGATTTCTTGTGGGAATTTCTACTGTAAAAGAATTTCTACTGTGGGGCTTCCCTGGTGGCGCAGTGGTTGGGAGTCCGCCTGCCGATGCAGGGGACACGGGTTCGTGCCCCGGTCCGGGAGGATCCCACATGCCGCGGAGTGGCTGGGCCCGTGAGCCATGGCCGCTGAGCCTGCACGTCCGGAGCCTGTGCTCCGCAACGGGAGAGGCCGCAACAGCGAGAGGGCCGCGTACCACAAAATAAAAAAAAAAAAAAAGAATTTCTACTGTGAAAGTTTTTGATATCCTCACCGAAATCTCTCTGCCTCACTGACAAGAAGGTACCTCTGTGACCCAACTGGTGAAGTTTGAAAACGAAGCCAAAAACTCTCAAAACCTTTATGTAGATGCAAAATTGTCCATTATCTTTTTAGCTTGATTTTTTTTTTTAATAGCCTTTAAGCGACAGCCAACGTTTTAGCTTAAATCCCCTTTTCCCCAGCGCTTAGACCTTTAATATTCCTAAAGCAGCATTGATCTTTTTCCAAAAACCCAATCAGAAAAGTCCCACTGCCTTCCCAGTTCCCATGACACCACAGCTCGGTTTCACCTAGGACAGGTCTCACACTGGAGCATACCTAGATACTCGCAGCTTCCTGGTCAACCAATAAGGTACTGCAGCTTTGAAACAGAAGAGCTTTATAGCTCACTGTAAAAGAAGCCAGCTAAATTTGGAAAAAAAAGAAGTTGGTGAGGAGCAACGAACATAATCTAGAGAAGCTGCATGACTCACAGGGGTAAAACAATGACCCAGAAACTCAGAGGCTGAGCCCAGCTTCCTCACTAATTGGTCGGATGACTCTGGACCAGTCACCACTTCTATGGGCTTCAGTTTCCTCACCTGCCAAATTGAGGTAAGAAATAACCCAGAGAAAGGACTTTGCAAATCTAAAGCGCAACATAAACACTTATCAATTACAACCCTGTTTCATTGAAGGCATTGGCTGCAGTTCATGGGAACTCAGCACAGGAGTAACTGTCTGGCCCTGGACCCAGGAAATGAGGCCCGTATCTCTGGAAAGCCAGTATCTCTGAAAAGCGTAACTCTTAAAGGAACAAATTTGAGTCACAAAGAACAACACGAGAGCTACAACTGCTGAGTCGAGCACAGTTCGCCCAGGTCTGCACTGACCCACTAAGGTCTTCCAATCACAGCTGCACACTTTGGGAACAGCATCAATCCTTTCAAATATAAAAGATGCCAAAGGGACTCACCTGTCCTTCAGAGCCTGAAAATGGTAGGGTTCATACAGGAGGTCATCTGTGCCACCAGGAGGATGGCAGAAGCGGATGGGTACAGTTGGCAGGATTTCATAGAAAGAGACCCAGTGCCAGCCCGACCTGTTGACGACTGTGTGTCCTGGAGCAAGTCATTTCCCAGGCTAACCTCAGCTCTCCCCTCCATCAAGCAAGAGGACTGGGCCAAAAGATTTCTAAGCTCAAATTCCTGTATCAGATTCTGTTATTTTAATTAACTCTCTAACTACAGCCATGTGATATTTTAGGCAGAATCAACAGAAAATCAAGGCAAGAGGGTATTTTTTCTCCTTAGACTTTCCAGATCATTTCCTTATTTTACTGTTTCAACCGAGAGTATAGATATTTCCTGAATATCTTTAAATGGGAATCTAAATTGGGGGGGGGGGGGGGGGGGGGAAGAAGCCATTCACTTCCATAATTCACCAACAAGATGAGAGAACCTGCCCCCTACTGGGAAAACTGTACATGGCTCAATTCCTCTCCTGCATTTCCCAACAGCCAATGTAAGGGTCTAAGGAAAGTCTTTAAAGAGCAGGGGCTCGTTTTGTGATATACGAATGTAGGCAGTAAGGAAGATAACTCAGGATCGGCGGTCAGGAGGGAGCATTGGATCAAGCAAAGTAGCTTGTGGTTACTCCCAGCAACCCTACACCCAAACCCCTCAAGGACTAAGAACAGACGTAAAGCAGGGGCTCTGCCTGCTTCCCAGGTTAGAAAAGTGCTGAGCAAATTGTTAGAGGTGGGAGAACCCCAGAGGTCCCCTAATCCAGCCCTCATTTTAATACCCAGAAAGGTTAAACTGATGTATTCAAAGCCATAATTTTCTATACTTAAGTGTTCCTTCCCCGCTCCTTCTTGAGGGGGTTTTCAAGATAAGGAATGAGGAGCAGTGGGTGTATTCCCAGGAGGAATTTGGTAAAATGAAAGGGGGGGGTCACTTTGACGGGAAAACCCCTATTTTTCCCACTCCTTTCATTCTAAAAACTGTCTAATCACAAGCTATTTGGTCACCCACCCACAAGCTGACAACTGAAAATCAATTAATAGATTGGGGAGTCTGCCCCTAGTGTTTCGATCTCCATAGAATAAGCATTGCACGTACAGGTCACCTAAAGGTCTCAACCCAACGCTCAGGCTGATCCCAGAGTTCCAGAGGCAGCCAGTGAGAGACTCAGTCTGGACTTCCCCAAAGGAACTCTGAGAAGTTCCCACAAAAGTGAACTCGAACTCCAAGGGGCTCTTGGAACTGGCCATTCCTGTCCCAAGATTCTCTGAACTGAGAGCTGGCTGAGAAGTAGCGAGAGGTCCCTGGGAGCTTCCTGGGCCTGTTTCAGATCATCTCAAGTCCCTAGCTTTTGGTGAAAGGGCCTTGATATCCTATCAGGTCTAAGTTCTGAGGACCAAATTTCAAGGGTGTCATATTTCACTGCAGCAAGAGACGAACATCAAGTGAGGGATCGGCACCGTCTTCGTTTTGGTTTGAAGAGTTCTCCAGTTAAATGATTGATTGAGAGGATGAAAGAGAAACCAACCCTCCCCTGGGTCTACTTCTATTTCCAGCTACAATGAGGATCAGTCTGAAAAGCTCCTGGGTCACCTTGCATCAGTGTTTCCCCATAACCTGTCCACCTCTCACCCCTGAGTAGCCTCCAAAACTACACAGCCCCCAAAGGCGTCTTCCCATTTTGAGGGTGCCCTGCTGACTGTGTTTCCTTTCAAGTCATCTCTCACCACGATCAACAGTTCAAAGTCAAAAGACCTTATGAAAAGGCATTGTTTGTGTGATTCTGTTCTCTAAATTCCACGTGATTCTCCGTATAGAGATTATTCTTGCAATTTGACAAATGTCTCAACTGAGCTCAGTTCAGTGGAGGGAATGGTGTGGTCCTCGACAAATCAGGGAAGCTCTCTTCTGCAGCTCAAGGCAACATTCAGCTAGTTTTTGTTGGCTTCAAACTTAGGGGCATGGAGTTGCTTTTCCTTACCTGGGCTGGGCTTTGTGGTACAGCACACCCATGGATTTGACGGTGGAATACAAAGGACAAGCATTTCTCTTTTCCATTTGTTTGGAAAGGGAGGGGAAGAGGGAGAGAAAAGCCAAGAATCAGCTGATTACCTCTGAGTTTTACATAGCTGTCATCAAGACAATTGGTACAGATTTGGAAACAAAAGGAAATTTTGCTATCTAATTTCCCCCCACAGATTTCTCCAGAATTTAACTTTCTAAGCCAGTGAGGTTATGTGTTCTGCAGCAGGACTCTGAGAGGTCAGGGAAGAGACAAAAGAACAGTGTTTGGACTCTCATTGGCTCTATGGACTAGAACACGAGCCCAAGGTCTCTGCCTGACAATTTAACCTTGGGGATTATTTTGCTCTTTGTTTTTAAGTTTTTGTAAGTGGCTACGTGTGCTAGATGATTTTCTCCCTCTTCTGCAAGCACAGATACACTTATTTCCCTCTAGAAACATATATGGCATTTTGCACGTTAATATTCTAACCCCTGTTTCCCCCCTGGCATGCTTCAGACAGGTGGTACCGGCAGGGCAGACAAAAGAGTGAAAACAAAACAAAACTCTACAAACTGACTGCCCTTTTAGTAGTCCTCCGAGTTTGAAATTAGACCGTTATAACTACCTAGGCAGGTGTATCCTTACGTCTCTCTGTGCCTCATCTGTAATGGAGGTAAAAAGAGTTCTGGACTTCATGAGTGAATGTATAAAAGGTACACAGAAAGTGCCTGGCACATCATAAGGCAGAGTGAAGAATCAGTCTTTTTTTAAAGGGAGTAGTGTGGAATCAGGGCCGCCTACATCGCCCAGCTCCGAGGGCCCCCATGCACTGCAATTCGTGTGAATGGTACTCCCAGGAGCGGCGTCACCGGGATTCTTCAGAGCAGGCTAGTGAAGAGCAGGGACTCTGGAGCCAGGCTGCCTGCATATCCCTGTGGTGCCTCTTCCCAGCTGGATGACACTCAGTGAGCTACTTTGCCTTTCTGTACCTCCATCTCCTCCTTTGTAAAATGAGGATTACCCCAAGATTATCGTGTAAGATGAAAAGCCTCGATATAAGAAAGTGCTCAGAACGATGTGTGGTACAAACTCGAGGCTGCACAAGCACCAGTTGCTTCTTCTCATCTCTGGGCTCTGGCCTGAAGACTTGGTGCCCTTTGCCTCTGCGGTGGGATTCCTCGTCCCTGCTGCCAGCCTGGTCCTCTCAATCTCCACCTGGGTCCCTGGTCTCAGCCAGCAGAGCCGAGACCAGCATCCTGCCTCCCCCTGCCCTACTTACCTTCATGCCAACCTCCTCCCGGCTGCCTACCTGCTTCATCTGGCTAGGCTGACTGCTCCTTATGCTGAAGCTGGCAGGGACTCCCAGGCCTCCTTGGCCTGACGACACCTCAGCCCTTCAGCCACCTCTCCGAGCTCCGCATCCTTCCCGTGTGCCCCGGGATAGGCGCAGCACGTGCACCTGACCTTCCCGACGGCCCGGCCTCTCCCCAAACTAGAATTCTGACTTCCCTCGCCTCCACCAGCCACTCCCTGGCTGCCCCAGCCTGTCACAGCCCACTGCCAAGCAAGCACCCCTGCAAAAAACCTGTAACACATGCTACGACTGGTTCTCACCAAGGAGGCAAGAGGCCAGTGAGAAAGAGAAATAGAGACAGGGATAAAAAGGCAAAGACAAAAAACCCTAGAGACACTCAAAGGAAGAATGAATCTGTGGACTCGTTTTTCCTCCTCTCTGCCACTCTTGATGGCTCCGGGAAAAAAATAATACTTCATAATTCATAAAAGAGTGAGTGTAGGTAAGGTAAAAAAATTCCCATGGCCTATTCACTTGCCAGAAAATGACAGATACCTCCCCGTGATTGACGTATTACTCAGAAATCTCTTGCTTTCTGAAATTTCTGTTAAAAAAAAAATGCCAATCTCTCGGCAAAAACACTCCACGCAGCCACAATTGTCATTAACTTTACACAACTTTATTTTCCATGCTTCTGCCAAAAGGGGCTGAGGAGATTAGTCCAGCTGGTCTCCTCCCCGTCGCCTATACATCATTTAGCTCATATGATCAATGCTAATTTAATTATTACACTTTCAATTGCTGACCACTCTGCACTACTTGAGAGGCTGGGAACTCGAAGATGGGCAACTGCATCCTCCAGAGAGCTGCATGGAGATCCTTCAGACAGAAACCGAACCAAGGAGATGGCTACAATCAGAGCTCTCACATTTGGATAAGCTCTGAGGAGAGCTGGAGAGGAATTTGATTCCTTTATCTTCAAAGCTTCAGCAGGAGAAGCAGGAAGGAGGAAGGAAGGGATCAGTTTCACTCAGGGAACAGGGCAGAAATGAATCGGCCACCAACTTACTACATGGCCGTGGGCAAACCATTTTCCAGTGATTCCTAATTTGCTATAAAGAGTAAACAGTTTCCTTTTTTTCAAGGTAAAATTTATGAAAGGTTATTTTCTATTTTGTTACCACCTTGAGGTAGAAATTCAGGTTTTCCTCTCCCTGGGGGAGTTTTTTTCTTTGATTTGATAACATGTTTTTTGTTGTTGTTGTTTTTGTTTCTTTTTTACAGATCCATTCGGTCATCCAGTAAACATCCATGAATTCTTACTAAGTACCTAGTATCTCCTCCAAACAGAAATCAGATCATGTCAGCTCCTATCTGAAACCTTCTGAGGTTTCCCGTTGCTCTTACAGCGAAGACTCAAACCTTTAACACGGTCTAGCATGGCCTCAGCATTTCTCTCCTCACAGCCCTCACTTTGCACCTCTGACTCCTTCCCTCTCTCCTCTAGAGCCAGCCTCCCCTTCTCAGACACCCCCATCACACCCGCTCCCACCACTGGGCTCCATCTAGTTGAGCCCTTTGCCTAAAACCCCACCCCTCCCACCACCACGCCCCCATGAACACGCAGTAGTGAAGCTGATGAATTAACATCTGTCTCCAGAATGTGAGTTCCATGGAAAAAGGAATCCGGTAGCTTCTCGCCACATATGCCCGCTGCCGAGCACAGTGCCTTGCACACACAGAGCTTTAAATAAATATGCGAATAACTCACAATGGCCTTGAACTCTTGGCCACTTCTGCACTTGGGCTGCCAAAACAGTGCAGTGACTAACAACAACAAAAAGCTCACAAAACGAAATGTGGATTTTTTAGAGCCAAGAAAACCCATAATACGAACATCCCTAGAGGGTCCTCAACAAATTGTCTTCATGCCCTGACTGGGTGAGAGTTGTTCAGGTTCAGATTCTTACAAATTAAATAATCTAGGTGTGACATAGAGGTGTTGTTTTAACAATGCCTTTATTTAAAAAAAAAAAAACAATTTATATAATGTATTGATGGAATTTTTTTGGGGGGGTGATGGAGAGAAGACCCCATGATCTTTCATACCTTCATACCTCTGCACACAATGTTCCCTCTGTCTGGGAACATCTCACCCTCAACTTTTTCTAAGTAGTGAACTCATTTTCTTGAAGGTCCGAGGTAAATGTCACTGAGCCTTTCCCCAATTCCCTCAGACAATCACACACTCATTCTATACTCCCATAGCCCTCTATGCTCCTAGACTTCTACTAATGGGCCTACCACATAATAGTGTGTAATTCATCCAGCAGACCTGTTTTTTCTACTACAAGATGAACAACTCAAGCAAGAACCATGTCTTACTCAGCTTTGTACCCTAAATGCTTCATTCCACAGAAAAGCCTCAATAAATACTGGATGCAGAAAGTGAATGACAAACATGAAAAGAAAACCCACATTTTGAGCCCTGATGACACTGCCTCCATCATAATCCATGCAGTCTAGTCTAGTAGATGTTTGAGATCTTAGAGGGAATCAACAGAGAAGGGAATGAGCCAGGAATCTGTGAGGTCAATTTTAGGGCTGCTATAGATTTAGAAAACAAACTACAAGATGGAAAGGAGTGTAGGAACTCAGGTGTGAGCTGGACTTGTGTCAACGGCAGAGGCTTTTCTTGAGTGGAATCTATGGGCAGAAGGGATACTGGTGAATGATGAGTGGATGGTAGCATTGGGGTCCCAGGGTGTTTCCCAAAACACTGTTGCCTTAGAACATATTTTTGGAGAAACCCCTATTTCCCTATGGAAAAGAGTGCCAGACTCTGTACCCCTCAAAGGCAGGAACTATGTCTTATTCATCTTAACATACCCCTCTCTAACCCAGTGCCTATCACAATAACTGGAAAGTAGAAGTTCAATAACTACATTGGGAAAAGGCGAATAAGCTAGTATGATATAGGCGACCGCCACAACAGAACATAGTCCTGAGAGGACCTTGTGTTTCAAGTTCTATCATATCTCATGCTGCCTTAGGCACCAGGCATCCTAGACTCTCAACAGGGAAATAGGGAAATGTGACTAACTGCAAAATATGGAGTTTAGAGCAGCAATCCTCATTCTAGGTCCCACCTGCAGTTAGACCTAAAGCTTTACAAAATGCTGCTAGACTTGAGTAGGATTGTCTCAGGCAATGGACTGGTCTTGAGCTTCAGGCTGATAGTTTTCAGGTTCTGCAACCCAGTAAGCAGGAAGGAAGGAAGGGTGGGCGGTTTTGGTGCACACTGCCAAGCTTTGACTTCTTTATTATTCTATGTGGCCGAGATGACTAACAGCCCTAGATTCCATTCTCCATCTCTTCCTTTTAGCAATAAACTCTATTCCACCCCCAATTTTAGCAAGGCATATGACTCTCCAACTACAAACTACATTTCACAGCCTCCCTTGCAGAGAGATGTGACCCAGGTCTTGCCCACAGAGTGTGAGTGAAAGTAATGCATCCAATTTACACCTTACATCCTTGAAAGGATACTGATTGCCCACACACTCTCTTCCCCATTCCTTTGGATGTGCACTGATGAGCCAATTTCCACCAGAAAGATGGACAATGAAGAGTTATTAGGGCTAAAGAAAGTTGAGTCAGTAAATGACCTGTGAAGAGGGCTACTCTGCTGTCCTGGACCGCTCTCCTACACTTCTGGGTGAAAGAGAAAGAAACATCTTTACCTGGGGATCTCTTTGTTAAAGCAGCTTCTATTAACTAATGCCCGCTGCAAAAGTAACTAAGATGGAGGTCATTAGAACAAGAAGAAGGCAATCAGAAAAAAACATCCATAAGGTAGGCACTGGACTCAGAAAAAGGTCTCTCACTAGGCTGTGGCGTATCTTCCAATTCTTTTTTCACAAAATGCTAATAAAACCAAGATGGTGGTCGGTTACAGCAAATCCTCACCCCCACCCCCTTATCCCCATTAAAAACAGACACTGTTACGTAATGTTTAGCCACAGTAAGTCTGTTTATTTTCTAAAACAAAAATTAGGAAAAACCCAAAATGTTGGTAAGCTAAAAACACATATAAATTGCCAATCTTATACTGCTTTTTCAAAGCTCAAATGAGTTCAGAGAAAATCTTCAACTCGATTGGGTTTTTAAATTGAAGTAGACCACTACAAAGAGAAAAATATTCACCACTTTTTAGCAAAGTCCATAAGGACTTCCTCATGAAGATTTTCAATATAATTTCTCCTTCCTAACCTGGTCATTTCCTTTGCAGTACTGGATGGAAAATAAGTTAGAGCACTAAGTCCAAATCCTTTCCCCAAGAGACACAAATGGAAACAAGCTGAGCTACTTGATCTAAATTCCAATTCTCAGAAGTGATTCCTGCATTAAATATTCAAGGAAAATAACAATCATCTCCATAGAAAATAGTATGAATTTGGGGACAAATAATAAAAAAATAGTATACATTTGTATTGATAGAAAATAGACGAAAATGTGGAAAAATTATCGATAATCCATTATATCTGTAGGCATGTTTCATAAATCCAAAAGCATAAACAAACTAAGCATATAGACTGGTCACACACACACACACACACACACACACACACACAGTTTTTCAAAGTTGTTTGGCAATGCATTTTTCTTAATTACAGAAAGTGATTTCTCAAATGTTTAAGATAGATTGAAAATTAAAAATAACAATATCCAAATAAATATTTAGGTGTCATGTACCTTACGGCACCCCAACTCACTGTATTTTTGAACCTTGTGTGAGAGGGTTCAGAAATGACCCTCTTGTCTTGTACACCTTATAAATCTATTTTCTTTTAAATGGGAAAGGCAATAATATCACAATTTGCAAAAACAGTAGTTTAAAACGAATTATTTCTCATAGCCCCTCTAAGTTACTCTTTCAACCTTCAAATTAAATAAATATAAAACACTACAAGATAATAAATGAGTAACTTGTTAATCTTCAAATAATGTCAAATCTTCATGTTCCAGAGGTTTCTTGGGCTCTTTAACCATTTAAACCTATGGATCACATGAACATGGAACAGCCTTTGTAACATAATTTGGATATGTTTACATGCCATGAAAGAGATACTAACAGACAGTAATAGTTCATTCCAGAAAATAAGGGGGGCGGTTCACAAACACATTGTTACGGATCTCAAAGTATTACCTGCCAGCATTAGGAAAAGAATGTTATAAGTAAATGTTCAGATTTATCCAACTTAATGAAGAAATTAAGAGATTTTTCCCTGCCAGGTACCTTTAAAGCTTTCCATGAAAGAACTGAACTAAAAGACAATGTCAGGAAGATGGCCTGTGGGCCTCAACTAATAAAGGCTCACTTTTGAAAAAGATATCTACTAGAACAGTAAGATGTGAACCAAAATAACAGCTTCGGATATCATCATCCTATCTTCAATCAAGCAAATCAATCACTAAAACTTGGGGGAGAAGAATAAAAGGTCCAGTAAGAGAGGGGATGAGCAAGCTAACTTCATAGCCAGTAGAGTCATTCATTTCCTCTCACTTTTAGCTCTTGTTGGTTGTGTTTACTTCATTTAACCATAAACTTAATGAATATAAAATAATCAGAGAGAGCTGAAGGGTTAGAAATCATGGGAAAGTGTCCTAACAACACACAACTCTAAAACCATAAAAGAAGAGAATAAAATATATTTTTCATTGTATTTGTTCTCCATCTACTTGTCTACTGCCGTCTCTACTTTACAACATCTTTCTCACTTTATCCTTATTTCATCCACTCATTACACTTTCCCCAAAATATGTGCTTATGATCCAGATTCCTGCTGTTTCTTATGCTTGAAACCAACTTAAGCATTTTTGTAGTCTACTGAAATTTTCCACAAATCATCCCTTTGCAAATCAACTCTCTGTCTTATGAGAACTTCCACTGCCAATTCTTTCCCAAATTTTTGTTTTTAATGGGACTTAATTAAACTTAAAATCTTTTGCACAGCAAAGGAAACCATAAACGAGACAAAAAGACAACCCTAAGAATGGGAGAAAATATTTGCAAATGAACAACAGACAAAGGATTAATCTCCAAAATATGCAAACAGCTCATGGAGCTCAATATCAAAAAAAACAAACAATCCAGTTAAAAAATGGGCAGAAGACCTAAACACACATTTCACCAAGGAAGACATACAGATGGCCAAGAGGCACATGAAAAGATGCTCAACATGACTAATTATTAGACAAATGCAGATCAAAACTACAATGAGGTATCAACTTATGCCAGTCAGAATGGCCGTTATCAAAAAATCTAGAAACAATAAATGCTGGAAAGGATGTGGAGAAAGGGGAACCCTCCTGCACTGTTGGTGGGAATGTAAGTTGATACAGCCACTATGGAGAACAGTATGGAGGTTCCTTAAAAAACTAAAAATAGAACTACCATATGACCCAGCAATCCCACTACTGGGTATATACCCTGAGAAAACCATAATTCAAAAAGAGACATGTACCACAGTGTTCATTGCAGCACTGTTTACAATAGCCAGGGCACGGAACCAACTTAAATACCCATCGACAGATAAATGGATAAAGAAGATGTGGGACATATATACAATGGAATATTACTCAGTCATAAAAAGAAAGGAAATTGAGTTATTTGTAGTGAGGTGGATGGACCTAGAGACTGTCATACAGAGTGAAGTAAGTCAGAAAGAGAAAAACAAATACCGTATGCTAACACATATATATGGAATCTAAAAAAACAAAATAGTACTGATGAACCTAGTTGCAGGTCAGGAATAAAGAGGTAGACATAGAAAATGGACTTGAGGACATGGGGTGGGAAGACGAAGCTTGGGCGGAGTGAGAGTAGCATCGACATATATACACGACCGAATGTAAACTAGTTGGCTGGTGGGAAGCAGCCGCATAGCACAGGGAGATCGGCTCGGTGGTTTGCGATGACCTAGAGGGGTGGGATAGGGAGGGTGGGAGGCAGGCTCAAGAGGGAGGGGATATGAGGACATGTGTATGCATATGGCTGATGCGCTTTGTTGTGCAACATCAGCTAACACAGTATTGTGAAGCAATTATACTCCAATAAAGATCTATTAAAATTTTTTTTAAAACAGTGGTGTTGTAGAAAACTTGCAAAATTCAGAAAAATACAAAGACAAGAATAAAAATATGGAGTCTTACTACTGAAACATGATTACTATTAGTACTTTGGTATCATTCTCTACATGCCTTTTATTTTACATTTAGAACATGCTGTATGTAAACTTTTGTGTTCTCTTAACTATAACGGCACAAGCATTTTCTCACATTACTAAAAACTTCTCATAAACATAACCTATTACAATTATATAATATTGCATCATATGAATATACTAGGCAGTTCCCACTGTTTTGCTCTTATATCATATTAGTCTGTAATTCAGATTATTTTCTTTGGCTAGATTCCAGATATTCTTGGGTCAAAGTGTATGAATATTTTAATCCTCACATTGCCAAATGCTGTAGAGAAACAGTCTACCAATTTACATACTTACTAGTTTGATACGAAGTCCTAGGTCTTAGCCCTCATCAGCAGTGGGGCAACGGGAGGCCTAACATTCTAATTGTGTTTTTTTTTTGCGGGGCGCGGGCCTCTCACTGTTGTGGCCTCTCCCGTTGTGGAGCACAGGCTCCAGACGCGCAGGCCTAGCGGCCACGGCTCACGGACCCAGCCGCTCAGCGGCATGTGGGATCTTCCCGGACCGGGGCATGAACCCCTGTCCCCTGCATCGGCAGGCGGACTCTCAACCACTGCACCACCAGGGAAGCCCCTAATTTTTTTTATCTGTTAATTTGATACAGAAAAAGTAGCATTTCACTCTTGCTTTAAATTGCATTTTTCGCTAATAAACATATACATGTGAGATATATATAATACTGCACTTTTTCATAAGCATGGCAAATTTACTGTCTCTGAATAAGGAATTTCCACATTCAAATAAAAGAGACTGTGATGTTCTTGTCTCCAGTCTCTTTTTGGAAAGTCTTATGAAAATAGTATCTGCGGCAATGGCTCTCAGCAACAGCAGAGGACCAGAATCACCTGTGGAGCTTTTTTACAATCCATTTACACTCTAGAGACTCAAACTCAGTAGAGCTTCTATCATCTATATTTTCTAAAAATTTCACTGCCATTTTAGTAGGCAACTGAATGAGAAGATCACTGAGTTAAGACTGAAACAGTTAAATGTCTCACCTGTCAGGTGAATAAGCTACTGCATGCGTTCTTTAGGCATAAGATGAAGAGCATCATGCTCTAAACTATCATTTTATTCTGTGGTGCTTACCTTACATCCATAAGGCAACTTAGGACCCTGTGAGATCTACTTCTACGGAGTGACATAACATTGCCCATACCTCTTAGTCTCATTTCTAAGAATGACCTTGTTTCACGTGAAAAGAAAGTAATCTAAATAGTGATGTACCATTTGTTCATATACCCAGTACTTGGCAGAAGTATTTACACAGCAGATAGGATAAACATCTGGTGTGAATTTCCAAAATGGCACCTTCTTCAACTCAAGGACAGCCTCTGCCTGTATTCTATGGGCCAGGGATAAGTGTTGATATTATTTACTCATTTATGTTGATGTTTACCAAAATATGAAATCCAGCTGACCCTTGGACACACCCACAATCCCACTCCAATCTCTAAACCAATTACTCCCCTTCACACAATTAAGCATCATACTTGAACAGTCTATGCCTGTTGATACTGGTGTCACATGGCCTAGCGAACTCATCACCTTGATATAACCTGGGCTTAGGAAGTGCCCTCATCTCACAGAGCTAGGCTAGCTAACACAATAATGGGGGGAAATATGGGGGAAAAAAGAAGTTCTGATGTTAGAAGGGAAAGTTTCCTCCATATCAACTCTGGTAAACCCCATTTGGCTGGAAAATACTAGTATCAGAACAGCCTAGGTCCAATCAGACTCTCCTAGCATTGTTTGGAGCCTGAACCCCTATTGGGGGTTCACAAATTGAACAGCACAAGAATCTCTGCAAGAATTGTTTCAGAGATTGTTTCCTTCCCTCTCAGATGCTAAAAGTGGTCATCCCCTACCACCAGAGAGAAACCATTCTGGAAGGAAGAGATGGCAGGAGAGGACCAAGTTAAGCGCTGAGAACCAGTACTTACACTGTTGGGTCAGATTGGAGGAGTAAACTCATGTCCTTGACAAATCCATAAGTGGAAAGGTCACTACAATTTTCCAATAAGAAAAGTAAGGGACAGATTTTCAAAATTAGGAAAAATGTGAGTCCAAATGAATTATTTTATCTGTTCTGCAGATAAAGTCCCCAAAGTATCAGTATTACCATGCCAACCACCTTGGGCTCTTGGTACAAATTAACTGACAATGATGAATATAGGCTATTTCAACTTCAAAAATTAAATCTTTATATGGCCATGAATATTCTTTATGGTTTACTACTACAGCTCAGGGGGGTGCTTTCATCTCTGGGCACAGTTGAGTTCAGAGAAGCAAAGCGAACACTCTGTTTCATTCTGTTCATCTCTCTCCAGGGGCCACTTTGGCAGCCTTTGGATTGTTTCTGCCATGGACAGCATCCTCAAAAAAGCCTCAGGACAGAAAAGCTTAGAGGCCACGGGGCATAAAAAGCTGTGATGATGCATCCAAAAGAAAGGGACTTTGTTGATGTTTTGAACTAAGTAAAAGAAAAATATCATTAACAAGTGCACCAAACTTGGTGACTGGAATTAGCAAACCAGGACACATATATATAAGTGTAATCACAAGGTCACACCTTCACACCTAGGCATTTAGCTGTGTGTCACTGTAAATCACCACACCAGCACTTTCCCTCCCCTTCATTTTTTTTTTTACTTTTCTAAATTTAGTACCATTACAAGTTCTGTTAACTCAGATAACTTATAGTATCTATGCACAAGAAGAATAAATCACAGTTTCGATGAGATCCACCAATTTAAATGTCTTTTTTGTACATTTCCATTTCCAATGACAATATTTCAGTCAGTATGCATCATTTTCTGGTGTCCATTCTTGAGGATTTATACATCTGCATAGAGCTGGGTGAAAAATGTCTTTATATTAAAGATTGTACCCTTCCTTTTGAAAATTTTATTCCATGAAATAACTTTTATATTCCCTTTTAATTATCAAATGAAATACAATTTTTAAAAAATCTTAAATTTGAGGTTAAGACACCCTGTTAAAATAATCTAGAAATCAGAGTAAAGTAAAATCTTAATGGGAAGTTGTTACAGTGATTGGCTGTAAATTAATTTTTTCCAAGAAGTCAAAGTGGACAACAATAGCAAAGGGATAGACAAACCAGGCTCCCCACCCAAGGACATGATTTCCTCTATTCATTCCTCTAAATGTGTCTCTCAATTACTCACATTTCGGCTGAGCTCCCCCGACCTTAAACACCTCCAATTTTATCTAATACATCAACCTTTCCTATGTTCACTTAGGAACATCCTAGTGGAATCTAAAAACCTCCTACCCTACACCAACGTGGGTAAAGACTCTGATTTCTTAAAAAAATCAGAATTATGCAGATGCAGCCTGATGACCTCCACTGGTCTCTCAATGCTACTGTTTTAGTCAGCTCAGGTAGCTATAGCAAAAATACCATACACTGGGTAGCTTAAACAACGAATATTTATTTCTCATAGTTCTGGAGGCTGGGAAGTCCAAGATCAGGGTGCCAGCAACTTTGGTGTCTGGTGACAGCCCTCCTGCAGGTCCACATACAGCTGCCTTCTTGCCACATCCTCAAGTGGCGGGCTGCACCCTCACGGTCTCATCTAAACCTAATTACCTCCAAAGGCCTCACCTCCAAATACCATCACACTGGGAATTAGGGCTTCAACATATGAACTTGGAGGGGGAACACAGACATTCAGCCCATAACAGCTGCCCAGCACTCCTGTATGTATCATCAGTTTTCTCCTTACTCCACACAAATCTTCATCTGAAATTCCTACCTCATCCTTCTTCTTTTACCATGAAGAGATGATCTCACTCCCCTACTCCCCAGGAGGCAAACAAATCAACATTCCCTGAATTTCCTGTTCCATCCCACAAATTAGACCTCCTTCCATTCCATTCCATTTCAATGGAAGAGGTATCCCTCCTCCTTCTAAGGTTGATCTCGTCACCTGTCCTCAAAATCCAAATTTCTGTGACTTCAATATGAACCTGATTCCATCTGCTCTCTTGACTATAACTTCGACCCATTCCTCTGTGTTGTTACCCTTTAAACATACACATGCTGAAGTCCCCTTCACTTTCAAGAACAACAGCCCTTCCCTGGCCTTGTCTCTCCCCATTATCAACCTATTTCTATCTATGTCTCATAGCCAACCTCCAGAGAGTGTATCCACACCCTCAGCCTTCACTTCTTCTACACTGTTCAGTTTTCATAATCTGACCTTTATCCTCATCCCGGACTCAAACTGTTCTCGTCAAAATTGCCAAACACCTTTTTGTTGCTATATGTAATAGAACCTCATCTTCCATGACCTCTGACACTGTTGACCTCTCTTCTGTTGGAAACTCTCCTGTTCCTTGGTTCCTGCCACAGAAGCCAAGGAAACTCTCTAGCCACCTCTCCAATTTTCCAGAATTCCATTTCTAGGTGTCCCTTGGCTTCAACCACCTCCTGTCTTCTGATAATTTATGAATAAATATGTTCAGTTCAAATTTAGGTCTGGAGTTCCAGAACTACCCATGCAACTGCCTACCAGATATCTCAACCCCAATGTCCCACAGGCCACACATGTTACACTCAACATATCCAATAACAAACTCATCTCCATCTTCTATGAAACCAAGTACCTGTACCATAACACAGAATGGCACTTGCACCCCGTTGTCCGATTTGGAAATTTGGGGACCATCCTTGAGGCTTCCTTCCCATCTCTCCACTGAACCCCATGCTGTTATTGTTTACCCCAACACTTTTTTTAAAAAATGTTATTTTATTAAAGTATAGTTGATTTACAATGTTGTATTAATCTCCTAATACCTTTTGAACTTTTCCTCTTCTCTCAATCCTTAGGAGTCTAGGCTCTCCTCATTTTTCCCTGAATTATTGTGATAGCCTCCTTATTGGTATTTCTGCCTCTACCTGTGCCCATCTCACAAGTCCCACATATCATTCCATTGTAATACCAAAATATTCTGCAAATCTTAAGACTCTCTGCTTAAACGACATCAATGGCACCATCCTTTCTTTGGGATAAAATTCAAATTCTTTTTTAGATAAAGTACAGCCACTTCCTGATGTGACCAGCCTCGTCTCTCACACGACTTCCTCATCTATGTTCCAGCCATACCACAGTGTAGGTCCTGAAGGACTTGCACTCACTATCCTGTGTTTCTGAACACATTTAACCCTCTTCCTCAAAAAAGGTTTTGCTATCACATTCTTTACCTTACTTTCTCTATTAGTCATTCAAAAGTCAGCCTAGGAAGCCTTGGAAGCCTTGCCAAAGACACACCCATCTCTGGTCAGAGATTACCTGTCCCTGTTGCAGCGTCTCCCAGGTCCAGGTGCCACCACGTCACAGCACTGACCACAGTGTGCCCTCTGCACTCAGGTGAGAATGGAAGCTCCGGGAGGAACAGGGTCTGGACCTTGTTACAGGGTTTGAGACAGGCTGGGACCTGGGACCTGGGGCCCTTTGCTACAGAGTTTGCATCTGGACAAACATCTCATATTTTGTGAGCAACAAAATACAAAGAAACTATAAGGGACTAAAAATAACTGCATGCATGCACAGTTGGAGCAAATTATGGACAACAAGATACCAAAAAGACCAATAAAAAAACCAACTGCCACTTTGCTGGGAGCAAAAACAGGGTGTCAGAAGCAAAAGCAGGGTACTGCGCATGCCTCCTGCACTGAACACCACCAAAGGGGTGGGCAAATCACCTAAGCCACCCCTCCAGCCTGACCCTTGGACCCGCCCCTACCCTCACCCCACATAAGGAAACAGCTCACCCCCCCCCTCGGTGAGCAAGCAAGCGAACCTGTTACTTGCTTTTGTTCCCCCCTGCTGCAGCAGGGGCCCCAATAAAGTCTTGCCTGAATTTCTTGTCTGGCCTCTTATCAATTTCTATTGATTAAGGAAGGCCAAGAACCCTGATCGGTATCAGGTTGATTTCTTAACAGCCACTGCAGTGACTGTTACACAGAAAAAGTGCCCCTCAATTTTTTTAATACATGAAAGAGTTTTAGAGTTCTGGGATTAACCCCATCATTGATAAAGAAGTTTCCATGAAACACATTCCATTCCCTTTTACTCTCTGATTATACCTAACACACCAGGGTCACGACACTGATCCCGATGAAGCCACAATTTCAACTGAGAAAGCAAGGAGAACAAGGAATTAGTCAGTCAACTGTATCAGAAAGAGATTACCATGTGCAGATAAATAAGAAGAAATATGAGGAGAATTTTCAAAAATTAGTTTAATAAAATAAGTCCATTTACAATCTCACTAATAGTTGTTCAAAATGTCATTTTGGAATATGGTTTTCCAATTGGGAGTGGTAAATTGTGTGGCAGTAGAAAATGACAGAATCTGGGGGAATTAATTTGCAATGAATCATATATGGAATACAAATTATACTAAAGTTCTTCCAAAAACTGCATGTCTAAGTCCTACTTATCTTTAGACCTTTGAGTACATCAGAAAATCTCTGACAGAAGTCTGCTATGATGAAACTCAGATTATCTCTAACATGCTCCCATCAAAATAGCATTTACTGAATCTCTTTAGAAAGATGGGTTGTGTGTTGCCCTAAACAATGGAGTTGAGCTGCTTCATCACCTTCTAGCTAACTCAGAGTTCGGCTCTAGATTAGCCTTAGGTCTCTGATCATAGAAGTTCCATTTTGGAGACCCATGTTAGCTCTTAATCAGTAATACTTAAGACCAAAATTCCATATTGGATGGAACCCAGCCTGGGGAACTGTCTTCCCAGAAGTTGGTCTTCATAGCTGTTAAGTTCACTTAACACTTAAAAGGTATTTCATATCTTTTCATGTTGCTCCCTAACAAGACAAATGGGTTTAATTCTTGTCCTGGCTGAAGGCTGCGAGGTTGACCAGATGACTTTTCCTCATTTCACCCTTACAATTCTACCTATGTGGTTCTGAATTTAAAGTAGCCATTTGTTGCCAAACTCTGAAAATGTGCCAAATGACATGCCAATAATTGAAAACAGTGTGTGAAGAATATGCTTCTAACTTTCTGAAGCCATAACCGTCTGAATGCACAGCTTCTGAGAGTCTTTTTGACATGACCATAAGAAACAAATAACCCTTTTCTTCATCTTTCCATTTTTCTGGCTTCCAAAAAAAATTTTTTTAATCTGGAAGTGTTATCTTTAACTACAGAGAGTTAAGAGGAAATGCTGAAAAAGCCACTTCTAATGATTTTTTCATCCGTGATGGCAGATGTCTTTTTTTTTTTTTTTAGGAAATGGAATTTTATTTTATTTATTTTTTAATCCTTTTTTAAAAAACTTTTTATTTTATATTGGAGTATAGCTGATTAACAATGTTGTGATAGTTTCAGGTGCACAGCAAAGCGATTCAGCCATACATATACATGTATCCATTCTCCTCTTTGGAGTCCCCCAAAGCAGAACCTAAGATAAAGGACTTTAGGAGGTGGTCTCAGGGAGCAGGAATGAGGGAGACAGGAGAGTGTATTAGGGAAAAAGGAAAAGCCAATGAAGGATGCATTACTGATTTGACTTTTCAGGTAACAGGCTCAATCCCACTGAGGACTTCTGAGCAACTAAGTAAAATTTCCTTAAAATTGTCCCTCTGAAGGATGACAGGTTAGGGCATGTGATCATCAACTCTTCTGACCCAGTGGCTGAGAAGGCATTAACTCCCCTGCATTTGGGAAAAGGCTTTAGCAAGGATTGAGTAACCTCCACAGGTTCCAGAGGGAAACCCTGAGGCAAATAAAGAGAAGGTAAGCCAGTTTCAAGCACAGGAACTGTCCACCACAGCTGCAGCTGAAATCTGAGGTGGGCCAGCGAGATGTGGCATGAGGCCCCAAAAGTGCCAGCCATAGCTCTATGTGGGTATAAGACTCTACGCAGTGTGGCAAGCTTCACTTAACTATTTTTTTTTTTTTTTGCGGTACGCGGGCCTCTCACTGTTGTGGCCTCTCCCGTTGCGGAGCACAGGCTCCAGACGCGCAGGCTCAACGGCCATGGCTCACGGGCCCAGCCGCTCCACGGCATGTGGGATCTTCCCGGACCGGGGCACGAACCCGTGTCCCCTGCATCGGCAGGCGGACTCTCAACCACTGTGCCACCAGGGAAGCCCCCACTTAACTATTTTTAAGAAGCACTTTTCTCTTCTGTTTGTCCCATTTCCTGGGGATCTTAATTAATAACAGTGTGCATTCATTCCCTGCATTATTAGTTTATCTTTCAAGTAATTAAGAACGAAATGTAAAGGCAACTATGGCTTTGGGAGGTTGTCAAGTACATAACTATGGAGAGACATATAATAACCACTGGCAGGAACCACTAAGTAGATCCTTACTCTGGAGGGTTTTACTTACCAACACAAAGTTCTAGCTCTTTCTGTAAACAGCATGACTGTTTCACGTGTCATTATGACAGTTCCTGATAGGTGTAAATGCAAACGGGCATCTTGGGGAGTATATTTAAGTTTCCAGAAAAGCTGCAACCGACCCTAGTTACTGTGTCAATCAAAGACGCAACTCAGCCCCATTTCTTCCCTTATTACAACTGTGATTCATTCTGTCACCCTAGAAAAAGGTGATGCTATGAGCACCTAGTTGATGCAAGCTGAGCATATCCTTTGACTGACTTTTACTCCTCCAAAATCAAGGTCAAGCCACGTCACCAAAGAGGCTTTCACTTCCTAAACTGCAAACAGTTTTGCGAGCAATGCAAACAGAAAACTTCAGTTCTCGGTACTGTCAAAATGACACCTGCCTAGGCTTCCAAATTCAGTAACTATTGTTTTCCTCACACCCACTGACAGGCCTGAAATTGAGGCCTGCTCTCACAAGGTTCTCCACTCTGGTACCTTTCTGTGGTAGATGTGGGAAGAAAGGACAAGAAAACATCTTTGGTAAGGTCAGGGTCAGAGTTGTTTTTTTTTTTCTTTAATAGTAATCTTTATTTCCATTTAAGCTTTAGCAAATCTCTCTCTCTCTCTCTTTTCTTTTTCTTTCTTTCTTTCTTTTTTTTTTTGCCATGCTGCGCAGCATGTAGGATCTTGGTTCCCTGGCCAGGGATCAAACCCATGTCCCCTGCAGTGGAAGGGTGGAGTCTTAACCACTGGACCACGGGGGACGTCCCAAGGGTCAGAGATGTTGAACCATGTTTTCTTAACATCTTTTTTAACTATCAAGGTTTTACCCATAAACTTTTCTTTTGTTAGGAAACACATTTTTGATCACTCACTATATCTAGAAACACTCTTTGAGACAAAGTAATTTGTAGATACAATTTTTGTTTGACCCAGGAAGCCTAGACCTACTTTCAGAGACAGGAAGTAGGAACCTGGGGCCCAGGAGAGATGATATTCACAGGAGCCAGTGAAAGTTGAGGCAGACCAGAAGGAACACAGGGTAAAAGTGGCAAAACAAGGGTGAAACAACAAAGCAGTGAGAAATCTGTAGGCCAGGGGAGGCAAACAAATTGCATGAGGTGCCAGGTAAGTAATTAGAAAAGTAGGCTAGTTCCCGAAGCCAATTCTCTGAACAAAGGAACAGAGACCAGCGACCACTTTTAAAGCTGAAATGGATAAACACAAAGAAATGCGTTTAAGACTAAATCAGTCTCATGTGCCAAACATCTTCATACTGAGGTTGAAATTTTCCTATCTACCATCAGGGAAAGAGTCTCTTTTCTACAGGATGCCTCTTGGTCTCCTTAAGCAAGTGTTATTGCCTGCCCAGCCTACATCTAGCACATACATCATTGAGTCCAGGTCCCTTTTAGCCCACTGATTTCTACTAGCCTTGAAAATTCTTGCAATGATTTTTGTGCCCAAGCAAAGATAGAGAAACAAACTTAGCCTTGAGACCCATGTGCTGATCAGAACAGGAATTTGATAAATTTGCAGAAACTTTGGTTTTTAAGTTTTTCAGAAGCTTATACTCAACAAGACATATTCCAAATTATTACTGGCCCACTGAGTAACTCCAAAAGGTTGGCAAGCATGACTGCCAACGTAACTACCAACACGAATATTCCCTTAGATACACACCAGGAGTGTTCTTGTCCTTTAGATGACACGAATCAACATGTACCCTGAAAACTCCCCCAGGCGTGACAATAAACCACAAGATCAATGCAGCTATTAGGTCAAATGAAGAAACCTCATATGTGAACTTTCTGAGTGTAAGATTCGTGGCTTATAGTAGTTCAGTCATGTGCTTACCATAAAAAAAAAAAAAAGCTTAGTACATTAGATTCAATAAGCATTAGCAAAAAAAGAAAAAAGAATCAGGCACTAAATTCATAGATAAAATGATTCAAAGCATAGTATCCCTAACAGAGATGCTCCATTAAAGCCTGATTGTCACTTGGAGGACTGTGGAGCCTGGCAATATTGCCTGGCATGCTGGCCTCACGTTGGAACATGGCCCACCAGTACCAGTTAGAGCTCTCAGTTGTTCCCGAGATGAAGCAAAGTTTTCCTTGGCCCGGTTTATTTAAACATTTACTCCAGTTCCCCAAATAGCTTTCATTCCACCAGATCATGTGAACATGCAAACAAGTTCGAAGCAGTTCAAAGTCTGCAAAGGGAAAATCTGCTTTTAGGTGAACGGTTGGAACAAGGTCATATGAAGAGGAAAGGCGGTATTCTGTTTTGTTGCTGTTTTTCTCGTACAACCAGGCACACAATGACTCTAGCCATGGCTATCCTACAGACAATTTACTTGGATTCAAGGAAGGCATTGCCAGTGGTAGATATTAGGAAGGGAGTTTTGAAAATCCATTTGCTTGCAGACACCATACCACTAGCTAGCTTAGAGAAAGCCTGAACAGTACAATCAGACCGTTCGGTTTTCTACTCATTTACTGAATGAGGCTCCAACTCAACAAATTCAAGTCTTGACTTCTTCGCCTGTGTGTCAGTTTGACTGTGAGTGTCAAGACCCCCATCTATTGCCCAGAGAACCCAAGATTAATGGAGTAAGAACCCCCTGAGATGTAATACGATCAGATGATGGGAATAGAGAGCTCCAAAGCTCCTTACGTTGATGCTGGGTCAGCCTTCAACTTGCCAAGTGACCTTATATAATCCTTCTGACTTTCAGTTTTTTCCATCTGCAAACTGAAGAATGTGAGTGACTCAAAAATAAATAGCCCAGTATCCACTCCCTTCCCAAGGATTTTATGTTTCTCTCCAACTGGGACCTGAATAAACCTGACATTCCTTTCCACTACTAAAGAATACAGAAACCAAAGAACAGTTTCTTATTTTCTTTTGCTTGATTGCCTCTCTTCTGAATAGCAGTTTCCAAGACTGAAAATCCAAATGTCTTGCCTAGGAAGCTAAAGAAAAGAAGGGAGAGACAAAGTCATAAGAAATGTCATCACACGCAAGCATAGGAAAGGCTCAAGAAAAGCTCTGATTTTCAAACTCGTGGCTGCTACCTGTTGGCATTTAAGAGAAAATGACATGTTGGTACAACCACTATGGAGAACAGTATGGAGATTCCTCAGAAAACTTAAAGTAGAGCTACTATATGACCCAGCAATCCCATGCTTGGGCATGTATCTGGAGAAAACCATAATCCAAAAGGACACATGCACCGCAATGTTCATTGCACCACTGTTTACAACAGCCAGGACATGGAAGCAATCTAAACGTCAATCGACAGAGGAATGGATAAAGACGTACATATTGCATTGGCCAAAAAGTTCGTTCGGGTTTTTCCATAACATCTTACAGAAAAACCCAAAAGAACTTTTTGGCCAACGCAATATATATGATGGAATATTACTAGCCATAAAAAAGAACAAAATAATGCCATTTGTAGCAACATGGATGGACCTAGAGATTATCATACTAAGTGAAGTAAATCAGATAGAGAAAGACAAATATCGTATGATATCACTCACACGTGGAATCTAATTTTTTAAAAAAGATACAAATGAACTTATTTACAATACAGAAACAGACTTACAGATATCAAAACAAACTTATGGTTACCAAAGGGGAAACTTGGTGGGGAGGGATAAATCAGGAGCTTGGGATGAACACACACACACTACTATATATAAGATATAAAACCAACAAGGACCTAGTGTATAGCACAGGGAACTCTACTCAATATTCTGTGATAAGCAATATGAGAAAAGGATCTAAAAAAAAAAGAATGAATATATATCTGTATAACTGAATCACTTTGCTGTACATCTGAAACTAACACAACATTGTAAATCAATTATTCTTCGTAAAATTAAAATACTAAAAAAAAAAAAGAAAAAAGGACATAGATCTAGTCCCTAGAGATGAGGTATGCTGATGGTTGTATAAATATACACCATAGGGAATAAGACGAAGGGATTTTTTAATTTCACCATGAAAAATAAAATGTTTACACTCTGTAGTGGGTTGAATGGTAGCCCCCCAAAAGATATGTCCACATCTAAATTCCTGGATCCCCCAGTGGATACCTCACTTGGAAAAAGGGTCTTGGCAAATGTAATAAAGTTAAGGATGTTGATATGAGATCACCCTGGATTATCCAGGGAGGCCCTAAATCCAATAACAAGTGTCCTTAAAAGAGACAGACGAGGAGAAGACAGGGAGACACAGAGGAGAAGGTGACGTGAAGATGGAGGCAGATATTGGAGTGATGTAGTCACAAGCCAAGAAGTCAAGGAATACCAACAGCCACCAGAAGCTGGAAGAAGCAAAGAACGGAATCTCCCCTAGAGATTCAGAGAAAGGTGACTATGCTGACGTCTTGACTTTGGACTTCTACCCTCCAGAACTATGAGCAAATAAGTCTGCTGGTTTATGCTACCAAGTTTGTGGTGATTTGTTAAAACAGCTACAGGAAACTAATACACACTCCATCCATCTATAATCAAACCCCTAAAATAACCCCTTATTAATACATTAAACTGTCCTTTTCAATACCATCATCTTACATAGGAGCCATCATTTGCGAATACTCCTCAATATTTTGCAGCTATTACACTGGCACAGGTAACAATTGCTACCTAACAATCCCCAAGTCCATTCTGTCTTCGAGAAATGAATGTTTTTCAAGTCATTGAAATTAAGTCAGAACCTATGTGGTAAGTGGAAAGAGAACGTAATATGATGTCCCCAAACCTAGTTTTGTATCCTGACTCTGCCATGTATTATCCGTATGAACTTTAATAAGTCTCTTAACTTCTCTGACCTTCAGCTGTCTTATTTGTAAAATGGAAATAAAAGTACCAATACAGGGCTTCCCTGGTGGCGCAGTGGTTGGGGGTCCGCCTGTCGATGCAGGGGACGCGGGTTCGTGCCCCGGTCCGGGAGGGTCCCACATGCCGCGGAGCGGCTGGGACCGTGAGCCATGGCCGCTGAGCCTGCGCGTCCGGAGCCTGTGCTCCGAAGTACCAATACCTCACAGAGTTATTACAAGGCTCTGACGTGAAAGTGTTGGGGCTGCACAGAAACCACCAGTGCTTGTTACCCTTCCTCTCACTGCTTCATCTCCCCTCTGCAAACAGGCAAGTAGAGGCACTGAGGAATCCATCTAGGAGAATCAACGATGGATATGACCAATAACTGGCTGCTCATGCCAAATCTGGATCAGAATGTTGTTTTATTCAGCACACACCTGAGAAGGTCGATTTGTACCACTGGCCTCTCCCCTGAATTCCAGCGCTGTCTAGCCGAGTTGTGAGAATCTGCTTATTAAGTGAGCAGACAGGCTCACAGCCAGGCTTCCTGTTGGGTGTGTGAGCGGGGCAATAAGCAAGTCACCAACCCCTCCACCAAAGTGGGACAAGCGTGGCCAGCCTCACTCCCCTCAAAGTCCAAAGTTACCTCTGCTTCTCTCTGTCGCCTCAGTGCCAATGTTCCCTCTCATCCCAAGAGAGCCCAAATTTTAGAGAACTGTTCTTGCAGCTCTAGCCTGGAGACAAATGCTGCCACCAGCTGCTGGGCATGAGGAAGCAGGTGCGAACAGGGTGTCTTTTATTGTCAATAATTAATTACCCTGATAATCAATCATTCCAAGGCATCCTCCCAACCTCCCTAGATGGCACTGTGGCATTTCTTCCCAGCTCCAGGGCAAAGAACAGCACTCACGTCAAGCAGCAGGTCACGTCAGACGCTTTTTTTTTTTTTTAAATACATTTTTTTTTGGATAGCGTTGGGTCTTCGTTGCTGCACGTGGGCTTCCTCTAGTTGCGGCGAGCAGGGCCTACTCTTCTTTGCGGAGCATAGGCTTCTCATTGTGGTGGCTTCGCTTGTTCTGGAGCATGGGCTCTAGGCACGCGGGCTTCAGTAGTTGTGGCACGTGGGCTCAGTAGTTGTGGCTTGTGGGCTCTAGAGCGCAGGCTCAGTAGTTGTGGCGCACGGGCTTAGTTGGTCCACAGCACATGGGATCTTCCTGGACCAGGGATCGAACCCGTGTCCCCTGCATTAGCAGGCAGATTCTTAACCACAGAGCCACCAGGGAAGCCCCATGTCAGATCCTTTTGAGTTTTCTACTCTGTTATCTTTTAAAATCCAATCTCATCTGCTGTTATATTCCAGAAAATCCTCAAATTTTCTTATCAGATGATTGTACCCCTTCCTGTCTGCCACCTGTTATGGATTTTTTTTTCTTAAAATTTTGGGGAAAATCATTTCAATGAGATTGTGGGGTAAAAAGCAAACAAATGCTATGTCATTCCATCATCTTGTCAAAAGTGCACCTATTTTAAAAATGCATTAGCCAGAAAAACAAAAACCACTAGTCTGCTCCTCTACCCCCTCCCTAATTTACTGAACCAAAACCCACAGGGATGGGGCCTAATAAGTGTGCATTTTCTTAAAGCTTCCCAGGTGATTATGATTCTGATGCACAGCCAGAGCTGAGAGCATTAATCTTCTTGGTATAGTTAAGGCAGCATGTACGGTACAAAATAAATCATTATCATTAGCAGCCACTTCATCTTGTTTAGGTACCAGGCTATACCACCCCAAAAGTTAATTGAAAACTAAACCAACTCCAGGACATAACTAGTATTTTGCAACCTAAACCCTCCTCCAGTGGGTGCTTTGTTACATAACATGCTTGGCGGGGAGTGTCTAGCTAGGATCCTATCCCATATTCATTTCTCCGTATGTACCCTCAATAACAACACTCATCACCTACTTACCTCTAAAGAACACTAAGTTAAGAAATTTAAAAACAATTTAAACAAACCTTGTTGCCTGAAATGGATGACATAGTGTTTTATCAAATCATTGTATCATGAAGCCTGTAACTATTTCCTGGAGATTTACAAAGAGTATGGTCTTAGTCTACCCGGGCTGCTATAACAAAATAACAGACTGGGTGGCTTAAATAGCAAGCATTTACTTCTTACAGTTCTGGAGGCTGGAAGTCCCAGATCAGGGTGCCAGCCTGGCTGGGTTCTGGTGATGCTCCTCCTAGCTTGCACACAGACACCTTCTTGCTGTGTCCTCAAACGGCTGGGAGAGACCTTCTCTCTCACATTCCTTCTCATTAGGGCACTAATCCCACCATGAGGGCTCCACCCTCATGACCTGATTACCTGCCAAAGGCTCCACCTCCAAATGCCTTCACACTGGGGGTTAGGACTTCAATATGAATTCGGGGAGGACACAAACACAGTCCATAGCAAACACTATCCTCTTACTTAACCTTTCCTCCCAGTCATACCTTATGTTGAACCTGTATCTTCCACAATGATGTTCCCTTATGCCAGCAAATGGGTTTTTTCCAGCCAACATCCACCCCACTCTGCAGTCTCCCTTTGAGTAGTATCATCACTACCATGGCTTCATCACATCCATATGTCCAGACCCGCCTCCCTCTGAAACCACAGATACAGAGTCTGCGTAGAGTGGTGGCTAAATCTGGGAGCTCAAAGTTCCAATACCTGTGTCATCCCATATTACCAGCATGACTTAACCACTCTGCACCTAGTTTTCTCATCTGTAAAATGGGAGTAACAATTAATACCTCCTTCAAAGGGTGGCTGTGAGACTGAGTAGATTAGTACCAGTGAAGGGCTTCGAACAATGACCAGAGCATGATATTCTTTCAATGCATGTTATCTGTTGTTGCCACTGCTACTGGGTGGCTCCAACTGGAAGCATCCCAGACACTGGAAACTCAACATGTCTATAACTGAACTCATTATTTGTCCCTAACCTGTTCCACTCTTAGATCCCTTTCTCAGTTAACAGCATTACTGAAAAGATACATGCACCCCAATGTTCACTGCAGCACTATTTACAATAGCCAGGACATGGGAGCAACCTAAATGTCCATCAACAGATGAATGGCTAAAGAAGATGTGGCACATATATACATTGGAATATTACTCAGCCATAAAAAAGAATGAAATAATGCCATTTGCAGCTACATGGATGGACCCAGAGATTGTCATACTGAGTGAAATAAGTCAGACAGAGAAAGATAAATATCATATCGCTTATATGTGGAATCTAAAAAAAAGGTACAAATGAACTTATCTACAAAACAGAAATAGAGTTACAGATATAGAAAACAAACTTACAGTTACCAAGGGGTAAGGGAGGAGTGAGGGATAAACTGGGAGATTGGGATTGACATATACACACTACTATATATAAAATAGATAAATAATAAGGACTTAATAGCACAGGGAACTCTATTCAATACTCTGTAATGGCCTATATGGGAAAAGAATACAAAAAAGAGTGGATATATGTATATGTATAACTGATTGACTTTGCTGTACACCTGAAACTAACACAACATTGTAAATCAACTATACTCCAATAAAATTTTTTTAAAAAAAGAAGAAGAAAAAAAACAGCATCACTGTCGACCTAGCCATCCAAGCTGGATGGCATCCTTAACTCCCCACGTGCTTCCCCACATCCACTCTCATGGGCACCACATCCTGTCCACTCTACCTCAGCATCCTCTCTCAGCAACAGCACTCGACTCGACTCTCCACTTGCAGCTAGAACGTGCCTGCAGCTGGTGAAGGGGCCTGTGCTGAGGTGGCGACTGGTGCCTGTGGCCCAGCAGGGAGTGTGGGCCCTCAACCGGCTCTTCCACTCTCCCTGCCCCAGCAGCCTCTTCCCAGGCCTCCTGGCTCTTGCCTGCCGATGCTTACTGAAGAATAACAACAGCTAAGGCTTCTCTCATATTTACTGCACACCAGGTACTGTTCTAAGCACTCTGCACACCATATCTCACCGAATCTTCTTAACAACCCTATGAAGTAGGTACGTTCTGATTTCCATTTTACAGATTAAGAGGCTGAGTTGCCGAAGGTCACAATCAGTAAACTGCAGTTAGGATTCAAACCCAGGAGATCAGGCCCAGAGTACATGGCCTTGATCACCACAGCCTCTGCCTCTCAGCACACTGGGTCGGGCCCAGGGCTGGGAGCCGAAGGGAGGTGGAAGGATGGGGAGCAAGAATAGGGCCTAAGAGGGACTTCCCTGCTGGTCCAGTGGTAAGGAATCCACCTTCCAATGCAGGTGACATGGGTTCGATCCCTGGTCGGGGAACTAAGATCCCACATGCTGCAGGGCAGCTAAGCCCGCATGCCATAACTACTGGGCTTGCGTGCCTCAACAAGAGAGCCCGCGTGCCACAAACTACAGAGCCCACACACCACAACTAGAGACAGAAAACCCTCGTGCCACAGCTAGAGAGAAGCCCACACACTGCAACTAGAGAGAAGCCCGAGCGCCGCAATGAAGAGACTGCCCGCCGTAATGAAAGATCATACATGCCTCAACAAGGATCCTGTATGCAACTAAGACCTGACACAGCCAAATAAATAAACAAATAAATATAAATAAATATTTTTTTAAAAAAAGATTAGGGCCTGGGCTTCCCTGGTGGCACAGTGGTTGAGAGTCCACCTGCCGATGCAGGGGACACGGGTTCGTGCCCCGGTCTGGGAAGATCCCACAAGCCGCGGAGCGGCTGGGCCCGTGAGCCATGGCCACTGAGCCTGCGCGTCCGGAGCCTGTGTTCCGCAATGGGAGAGGCCACAACAGTGAGAGGCCCGCGTACCACAAAAAAAAAATTTTAAAAAAACATAAAAGATTAGGGCCTAAGACCCACTTCCTGCCCTCCTGAAGTTTTTTGATTTTTTATAAAAATGTTTTACTTTTATACAATTTTTAAAGGTTACTTTCCATTTACAGTTATTACAAAATATTGGCTCTACTCTCCGTGTTGTACAATACATCCTTGAGCCTGTCATACACCCAATAGTCTGTATCTCCCACTCCCTAACCCCTATATTGTCCCTCCCCTTCTCCCCACTGGTAACCACTAGTTCTCTACATCTGGGAGTCAGCTTCTTTTATGTTATATTCACTAGTTTGTGGTATTTTTTAGATTCCATGTATAAGTGATATCGTACAGTATTTCTCTTTCTCTGTCTGACTCATTTTACTTAGCATAATGCCCTCCAAGTCCATCCAGGTTGCTGCAAATCCTGCCCTCCTGAAGTTTACACTCAAGTTGGGGAGATGAAACATGTATGTTCCTGAACGAAACCACCATCAGGTAAGGCAGTGTCCACTCAGTTAAAAAAATGAGTCATAATGGTATAAATACTTTTGGAGGACAAAGTTTACATCAGGCCAAGATCTGAGGGAAGGAGTGCGGGGAACGCGGCTCTGCTGGGTTGCTGAATAGAGGTAAGTCAACATGAAGGGTCAGTGGGAACTTTTCAAATCAGGTCGAAGACAATGCAAAAGCTCGGTGCTTTGTGACCACCTGGAGGGGTGGGATGGGGAGGGTGGGAGAGAGGGAGAAGCAGGAGGGAGGAGATATGGGAACATAAGTGTATGTGTAGCTGATTCACTTTGTTGTAGAGCAGAAACTGGCACACCATTGTGAAGCAATTATACTCCAATAAAGATGTAAAAAAAAAAAAGATACCAGGGAGATCTGTGGAGGTAGTTTTAGAAAATTGGCTTCTGCCATCCTGCCAGGCAAAGACCTAAAGATGCTGACAATGACCAACCCTCCAAGGAGTAGTCCGTGGCACACCAAAGCCTTCACATGCCACACCCCACTGCAAGAGGGCTGCTACCATCGTCCCTTACTTGCTTCAGACGCGGTCACAGATGTGCCTGCATCTTCACTATAGGTACCAAGAATCTTTCTAAACACAACTGTTTCAAAGTCTCATAAGTGGCTGACTTGCAATGCAGCAATATGTTTAAAGTGAAGATTTTTTTGGTTCCTTCCTCCTCCCCTTGCTTAAAAAATAAACAAACAAACAAATAAACAAAACATGATGGGGACTTCCCTGGCGGCTCAGTGGTGAAGAATCCGACCTTCCACTGCAGGGGGCGCGGGTTCGATTCCTGGTAACTGAGATCCCGCATGCCACACAGTGCAGCCAAAAAAACAAAAACTAAAACAAAAAACCATGATGGAACTTCTTGATTCAACAAATTAGAAATATGATTTTTTTAAGGAAGATAATTTTTAAAATATTAAATAATATGGAGCTAATAGAAATCAAAGATGTATTTTCTTGGCTTTTTCTCTGCACATTCATACAATAAATACTGCCAAGGTTACACAAGGTTAGACTATGGTCTAAATACACATCTGCAGTGTATTTTGCAATTTCCCCAAAGCAAAATGTTTATTAATGGGGTCTATTCATTTTAATAAGGATTCTTCACGATCAACATATACAATAATTAGCTGTGGCCTTGGGCAGGTTAATTAACCTCTCTGAGCCTTGATTTGATCATCTATCACCTATCAAATATAATTAACAATGTCTACCTTACACCACACAGGGTTGATATAAGATTTAAATGTAATCACATGATAAAGTGGGATTCAAATGTGTGGTATGGCTATTATTATTTTTTTTGAATTTTTGAATTTTATTTTTTAATTTTTTTATACAGCAGGTTCTTATTAGTCATCCATTTTACACACATCAGTGTATACATGTCAATCCCAATCTCCCAATTCATCACACCACCACCACCACCACCCACAGCTTTTCCCGCTTGGTGTCCATACGTTTGTCCTCTACATCTGTGTCTCAGTTTCTGCCCTGCAAACCGGCTCATCTGTACCATTTTTCTAGGTTCCACACATATGCATTAATATACGATATTTGTTTTTCTCTTTCTGACTTACTTCCCTCTGTATGACAGTCTCTAGATCCACCCACGTCTCTACAAATGACCCAGTTTTGTTCCTTTTTATGGCTGAGTAATATTCCATTGTATATATGTACCACATCTTCTTTATCCATTCGTCTGTCGATGGGCATTTAGGTTGCTTCCATGGCCTGGCTGTTGTAAATAGTGCTGAAATGAACATTGGGGTGCATGTGTCTTTTTGAATTATGGTTTCCTCTGAGTATATGCCCAGTAGTGGGATTGCTGGGTCATATGGTAGTTCTATATTTACTTTATTATTATTTTTTTTTTTTTGCCGTACACCGGCCTCTCACTGTTGTGGCCTCTCCCGTTGCGGAGCACAGGCTCCGGACGCGCAGGCTCAGCGGCCTTGACTCACGGGCCCACACGCTCCGTGGCATGTGGGATCTTCCCGGACTGGGGCACGAACCCGTGTCCCCTGCATCAGCAGGCGGACTCTCAACCACTGCGCCACCAGGAAAGCCCTATTTTTACTTTTTTAAGGAACCACCATACTGTTCTCCATAGTGGCTGTATCAATTTACATTCCCACCAACAGTGCAAGAGGGTCCCCTTACTCCACACCCTCTCCAGCATTGGTTGTCTGTAGATTTTCTGATGATGCCCATTCTAACTGGTGTGAAGTGATACCTCATTGTAGTTTTGATTTGCGTTTCTCTAATAATTAGTGACGTTGAGCAGCTTTTCATGTGCTTCTTGGCCATCTGTATGTCTTCTTTGGAGAAATGTCTATTTAGGTCTTCTGCCCATTTTTGAATTGGGTTGTTTGTTTCTTTAATATTGAGCTGCATGAGCTGTTTATATATTTTGGAGATTAATCCTTTGTCCATTGATTCATTTGCAAATATTTTCTCCTATGCTGAGGGTTGTCTTTTCGTCTTGTTTCCTTTGCTGTGCAAAAGATTTGAAGTTTCATTAGGTCCCATTTGTTTATTTTTGTTTCCATTACTCTAGGAGGTGAATCAAAAAAGATCTTGCTGTGATTTATGTCAAAGAGTGCTCTTCCTATGTTTTCCTCTACGAGTTTTATAGTGTCTCGTCTTACATTTAGGTCTCTAATCCATTTTGAGTTTATTTTTGTGTATGGTGTTAGGAAGTGTTCTAATTTCATTCTTTTGCATGTAGCTGTCCAGTTTTCCCAGTACCACTTATTGAAGAGACTATCTTTTCTCTATTGTATATCCTTGCCTCCTTTTTCATAGATCAGTTGACCATAGTTGCGTGGGTTTATCTCTGCGCTTTCTATCCTGTTCCATTGATCTATATTTCTGTTTTTGTGCCAGTACCATATTGTCTTGATGACTGTAGCTTATAAATTAGCATTTGCATTTTATGTGTGTAGCAGAAAGTCTCGATTTGAATTAATAAAAGTGGAAAGTTTCTGGAGAGCACCAATTATTATGTTCCACATTTTTAAAACACATCCTATCAATGAACATAACATAAAGCATGCTTTCCATTTCTGTGCAAATGAATTTCCATCTCCGGGGCCCACATGAAACACAAAGTTCTGCCCGATACTGACATTTTTTACTATTATTTAAAGACATTCAGCTATACTATTTTGCTTTATTATCCGTATTTTTTAAAAAGAGCTCTGCAGCTGTTCTCATAACTTAGCCCCATTTTTCAAAACAGTTCCTGAATGTGTCTATTATATTCTGACCCCAAAGAAAGGAGACACATTTCAGTAAAAACGTTACACTTTTTTTTTCCCTGCAGTGTTTTTCCCCTTCTCTGCTCTACTTTTGTGTGAGCGTCATGTTTTAGAGAACCCTCTCCTCATTTCCCTGCCTCAAGTGATTGAAATGTAATTCATCAATCTATTGACTGCATTTAGATATAAATGCAGAAGTCTCGAGAAGTTTACAGTAGAGAAGGAAGATTTCAGAAACAGTTGGAGGATGCTGGGGTCGAGGAGGAAGGATTTTTGTAAACCTCTGATTTGCTCATCCTTGGCACATCTCTGAACGCACTTGTAGTAGAACGTGTACATTCTATAACTATGTCCTAAATCAGTGGCAGTCAGGTACCCTGTAAGGAAGCACAGTGCCCCTTGCTGCACCCCTTTATTTCCCTCCGAATGAGCACATTCCTCTCACATCCTCCACCACCCACTGCCCTGGGAGGCCCCGGACCCTTTCCAGATCCTCCTCTCCTTCACTGGTGCCCTGTACACAAGCCCCACTCCTGCCCTCTGTGTAACAGCAGATGTTGGTAGCACTTCTACCCTGGGCAAGCACGGGGCTAGAAAGGGTCTTAGTTGGAAGCACCCGTCCAATTTGCAAGAACGTGTCCCAGGGTATTCAAAACTGGAAAAAACACAACTCAGACTGTCACTGTCTATCTGTCTGTCTGTCTCTCTCTCTCGCACACGCACACACACACACACACACACCCCAGCAACAACCACCAAAACCCCCTCAGCCAGTCCTGCCCCCCTGCCTTCAGTGGAGCTGGCAACAGATGCAGGAGGGAACTGACTCCTGAAATGACAGAGGCCCTTCTGTTTTTCTACAATTATAAAGCAGAGTTGGGGGTCTGACAGCACCAGCTAGCTGGGCTGGACCCAGCGGGGGAAGGAGGGAGACAGATGCTGTGGCGACCAGGTCATGTCAGCATCTCCAACAGGAAGACCAGAAATACCAGTGCTCATGTGGGTTTTTTTCTGTTCCCTTCAAGGTGGAGTCACAGGGTTGCCCAGCTCTTTTTTAGGGAGCTCTAGGTAATGACACCTAGTGGCCCCTATTTAAATTACTCTTGGATTCCAGTGCCATGAAAAAAGAAAGGAAACGTGGCTTTCAGGAAACTCAGAGTTAATTCTAAGCACAGTGGCGGCAGCTGTCACGTCCTAGATTTCTGCCACAATCACCTGGGCCAGGTGATTTCCCCGTTCCACACCTCCATCGCTTTGTCTGTAAACGGGTAATATCGGTACTGAGCACGTGGGCTGTGACGAGGGTTGAAGGAGATAATATATGCAAAGTACTCAGAAAACGCCTGACACGTAGTGAGTGTCCAATTAGTATTAGCTCTGCATTATTTTAATTGATAGAATGTATTTTGGGGACTTCCCAGGTGGTCCAGCGGTTAAGAATCCACCTTCCAATGCAGGGGACGCGGGTTCGATCCCTGGCTGGGGAACTAAGATTCCCACATGCCATGGGGCAACTAAGCTCACACATCACAACTACTGAGCCCACACACTGCAACTACTGAGCCCACGTGCCGCAACTACTGAGCCTGTGCACTCTGGAGCCTGTGTGCCACAACTAGAGAGCCCTCTCACCACAACTACAGAGTCCACATGCTCTACAGCCCAAGCGCCACACTAGAGGGAAGCCCGCATGCTGCAACGAAGATCCCATGTGCCACAACTAAGACCTGACTCAGCCAAATAGGTAAATAAATACTTCTTTTAAAAAAAGAATGTATTTTTAAAATTTGTTACATAATAATTGGTGCCAATAATTGGTTAGCTACATTAGCATTCTACTCCATTTGTCTTTGTCATACAATAAAAATACTTTAAGTACTTAGTGAAACTGCATTAATTTTTACCCACAATCTTCTAGTACTGTTGACACAGCCAGGAAGATGTGCATCATATATCATGTAGTCTTACATGCCCTCAACATCACTCTGCATACATTCAGGGATGTGGGGACCTCACCTTGAGAAGTTCAGTAGTATCTAATGCCTAGCTGAAAACCCAAAAGCAGCCCACACTGCTCTGGGTTTATGTATGAGACTTCAGTTTCTTAGGTGGGATGTGCTCTATTCAGTTTGCCACAGTCCACACCACTCCCTGTCACCTTGTACTAAGCCACTTCTCCCATTTTTTTAAATTTATTTTACGGAAATATAGTTGATTTACAAAGTTGTGTTAATTTCTACTGTACAGCAAAGTGATTGTTATACATGATATACATTCTTTTTCATATTCTTTTCCATTATGTTTTATCACAGGATATTGAATATATCAATAGTGCTATACAGTAGGACCTTATTGTTTACCCACTCTCTATATAATAGTTTCATCTGTTAAGCCCAAACTCCCAATCTATCCTTCCCTCACCCCTCTTCCCCCTTGGCCACCTCTATGTCTGTGAGTCTGTTTCTGTTTCATATGTAAGTTCATTTGTGTCATATTTTAGATTCCACATATAAGTGATATTACGTGATATTGGTCTTTCTCTGTCTGACTTACTTCACTTAGTGTGATAATCTCTAGGTCCATCCGCTGCAAATGCAAATTATTGCAAATTAATGCAAATTATTGCAAATCTCTAGGTCCATCTGCTGCAAATTATTTCGTTCTTTTTAATGGCTGAGTAGTATTCCACTGTCTATATCTATGACATCTTATTTATCCATTCCTCTGTCGATGTATATTTAGGTTGTTTCCATGTCTTGGCTATTGTAAATAGTGCTGCTGTGAATATTGGGGAAAACATATCTTTTTGAATTAGAGTTTTCTCTGGATATATGCCCTGGTCCACTTCTCTCATTTATGTTGCCTGCTGGCTCTGAAAACACCTGAGTTTGATACTCCTTGTTTAGACACTAAGAGACAAAGTCCCTATCTCTTATGCTGGAATTGAAGGCTTTTCACAGTCTGCCCTTCTAGTCATGCTTTATTCATATGAACCCTCCGTGCCAGGCACAATCATGCCAGCTGAACAGCTGTTCCCATCCAGTCTCTGTATCTTTCCTCAGCCAGTTCTCACTGTCTGATTAGAATCACCTCCGCCCCTGCCCTCCCTGCCAACCTCTTGCCACTAATATCCTGTCTCTCCTCCAAGGCCCACCTTAAATTCCACTGACACCTCGGACACTTCTCCCTGACTGTTAGAGCCTGTGTAATCTTTTCCCTTTCTTGGTTTTGACATCAATTGTTGGGGCTAATAAGCTTCATAGGGTGGTTGGTGGAGGCTAAACGAGTTAATAAGCACTTTGTGCCTGGCATGTCACACATGGTCCATAAAAGAGGACTTACTAGTACCATTTTATCCCTCTTTCCCGACAGCTCTATTGCATGTTGTACTTTTTGTGCATGTGTCTTTTTTCAACCATTTAAAAATTATGGTAAAATAGGCATAACGTAAAATTTAGCATTTTAACCACTTTTAAGTGTATGATTTAGTGGCATTAATTACATTCATACTGTTGTGCCACCATTACCACCATCCATCTCCAGAACTCCATCTTCCGAAACTGAATCTCTGTCCCCATTAAACACTAACTCCCCATTGCCTCCTTCCCCCAGGCCCTGGTCACCACCATTCTACTTTGTCTCTGAATTTGACGACTCTAGGTATCTCATGTAAATGGAATCATACAACATTTGTCCATTAGTGACTGGGCTTATTTCACTTAGCCTAATGTTCCCTAGGTTGTAGCATGTGTCAGAATTTATAAGGCTGAACAGTATTCCATTGTATGTATATAGCACATTTTGTTTATCCATTCATCTATCAATGGACACGAGTTGCTTCCAACTTTTGCGAATAATGTGAATGTGAATTGTGAATAATGCTGCAATGAATATAGGTGTGTAAATATCTGTTCAAGTCCTTGCTTTCTTTTTCTTTACAATTTATTTTGTTGAAGTAGAGTTGATTTACAAATGTTGTGTTAATTTCTGCTGTACAGCAAAGTGATTCAGTTTTACATATATATACATTCTTTTTCATATTCTTTTCCATTATGGTTTATCACAGGATATTGAATATAGTTCCCTGTGGTATATAATAGGGCCTTGTTGTTTATCCATTCTATACATAATAGTTTGCATCTGTGAATCCCAAACTCAAGTCCTTGTTTTCAATTCTTTTGGGTATATACCCAAAGTGGAGTTGCTGGATCATATGATAATTCTATGTTTAATTTTTTAAGGACCTAGCATATCATTTTCCACAGAAGATGCACCATTTTACATTCCCATTAGCAATGCACAGAGCTTCCAATTTCTCCGCATCCTTTCCAACACTTATTTTCTGCTTTTTAAAAATAATAGCCATCTTAATGGTGTGTAGTGTCCACCATCTATTGTCTTAATCTCCATTTTGCACTTTACTTTTCACTCCTTTGTTTCGTTCAGTCTTTTTTTTTTTTTCCTAACAGGATCACAAACTTCTTGATGGCCAAAATGGTCATAGACAATTTATGTATCCTTCCCTCACCCTCTATCCAAGTCCCCTAACTCCCACTGGCACCTAATATTGAGCTCTACACAAGTTTGGGTGTTTTTTTTTTAAATAAATTTATTTATTTATTTATTTATTTATTTTTGGCTGCGTTGGGTCTTCGTTGCTGCACACAGGGTTTCTCTAGTTGCCACGAGCAGAGGATACTCTTCGTTGTGGTGCGCGGGTTTCTCATTGCAGTGGCTTCTCTTGTTGTGGAGCATGGGCTCTAGGCGCATGGGCTTCAGTAGTTGTGGCTCGCAGATCCTAGAGCGCAGCCTCATTAGTTGTGGCGCACAGGCTTAGTTGCTCCGTGGCATGTGGAATCTTCCCAGACCAGGGTTCAAACCTGTGTCCCCTGCGTTGGCAGGCGGATTCTTAACCACTGCACCACCAGGGAAGTCCCCAAGTTTGGGGTCTTGATCCTCAAGTGTGGGCTCACCTGGGAGTTTGTTAAAAATGCAGACTCTCAGGCTCTGCCCTGGAACTAGTGAACCAGAATCTGCATTTTAACAAGATCTCCAGGGGGTCTGCAAGCACATTAATTGCTGAGTGATACTAGGATAGGGAGAGGCAGTTTACCTTCATTCTGTTGATAGGTTCTATTACCTCATCTCAGGGGTGCTCCATAAATGTTTGCTGATTGAAGGATTAATAAGGAAAATTAACAGCCCTGTTAAAACTCACCATCAGGCATTTATCAAAAATATGAAAAAGCATATCTTGAAAAGTAGCTCAAAGCAGGTTGAAAAAATAGGGCAGCGAAAACTGTCACAGCCAAGAGGAGCCTAAAGACACATGACTAAATGGCGTGTGGCATCCTGGATGGGATCCTGGGATAGAAAAAGGGCATTAGGCAAAAACTAAGAAATCTGAATAGAATATGGACTTTAGTCCGTAATAATGTATCATTAATTGTGACAAAGGTACCACACTGATGGAAGATGTTAATAACAGGGAAGTGTGTGAACTCTCTGTACTACTTTCACAATTTTTCTGTAAACCTAAAACTCCTCTAACATAAAAAGTTTATTTTAAAAGGGGAGGCAGAGAACAGGCAGAACATCAAGATGAAAATCAGCTGCAGATGTGTAGGAAGTAACATTTGTGTCTTTAATTTCCCGCTGTGGAATAGGCTGGTACCTCCAGGACCCTTTATAATCAAAGTGACACCTCTGCAGCACTGAGGAAAGATGGTCAGCAGCTGGCTGTCCCTGAATCTGACACCAGGCCAGCCTCCCTCTGCTGGGCCTGGGACAGGCCTCTGCTGCCTAATGGGCTACTCATCTTTCTCCTTGAGGGGAGCCATCTGCTAAAAGGGCATCAAAAACCTGGGGTTAAGGACACAGGAAACTCTAAGCAATACCCTAGCACTATCTTATCTGCCTTTCCTGGGTTGAAATGTACTTTCTTGAGATTAAAATTTAAGTTATATCAATTCTTAGAAGAAAGTACTGATGTCAAGTCAAGTGCCACAGGGAACTAAGTTTTACCAACAGGTGACCAAGTTCAGGTGCCACTGCAAACTCTTTACATAAGCTCCTTCTCTTTAAGTGGGATGATTTCTTTCTCTCTCAGCTCCTCAAATAACCTTTTTCATTAGCTCTGTCACATTTTGTTTATATCAAAATATTGACCTTAGGGAAGTAAGCACCATTGAAATCAATCTGTACTAAACAATTAGTATTATTAGTAATAATAAAGATTACCGCTAGCATTTCTTCTTTGCACTGTATTTGAGATACAGCGCCATGTGCTTTATGTGTATGATCTTGTTTCATTCACTCTATAGACCAACTCTATAAGGCAGGTGCTGTTACTACCTCCATGGGATACTTATTACACATTTTCAACAGGACAGGAGAGACTGATTTAGCAAAGCACACGAGGAAGACGTTGGGACTTGAGACTATTTCTGGCTCAGGGTGGCATAGGAGTCATACGGCTACCAAAAAGCAGGTATAATATAATCATCAATTAATAAAAGTATAATACCCAGAAAACGGAAAATCAAACATTTCCTGACAATAGCTTATATGCCACACACTGATATGAGATACTTCAAGCATGTCACCCCTTTAGTGCTCACAATACTACTTGGATGAAGGAATTACTGTCCCCATGTTACAAGATGAATAAACTTGAGGCTCAAAGATTAGAAAATGACACATTTTCACACAGCTCGCAAGTGGCAGAGCTGGATTCTGTGCCCAGCTGCGTCTGATGGCCGAGCTTGTGCCCCTTCCATTGGGACCACTCTGCCCGGATCAGGACAGTGCTGGCCCAGCCACAGCTAGAATCCCGCATCTAGTCCAGGCCTAGCACCAAAAAGGTGGAACCAAGGACCCAAGGGAACACAGCCCAAGGACAGCAACCAGAGGGAGGGGAAACGAAATCCAGTTCCTGTGAGAAACGGTGAGAGAATAAACTCGGCCCCGTGACAAGACGTTGAGGGAAGACGTGATTGTTCTCCCATGTATCTGCAGGGCTCCCACATAGGAAAAGGGACAGGCATTCTGGGTAATCGCAGGAAGCAGAACTAAAGCTCAAGAAGGCCAGAACTAGATTTAGCTTTGATACAATGGAGAACACAAAGGAATTATTCCAGTAGGGTCACCGCCTCCTGGGACAGTGAGGTCTGCATCCCCACAGGCGAGAGACCACAAATGATATGTAGGAACAGTGATCCAGAATTCTAGATAAACCCTAAGATCCTTTCTAACCCGGAAACTCAAGACTCAGCTATCCTAATACAGAGTTTTACCACATACATAGAATATACACAGACCACATAAGGATCACAAATTTTCAAGAGATCAAACTACAGAATATGTCTAATTCACACCAAACATATTGAAGTCTTTCCTAGCACTCGAAGGAAGGACATTATTATGAATATTAAATGTTCTCGGGCAGTAGGTACACAGAAATATCAGTGACAGAAAATACTAGGTTGCAAAGAATGAGCATCCGAGAGAGGTCTTCAGGTTTTCGGGGGGCCCTTTAGCACATGCCCCAGCGAGCCACTGTGCTGGAATTCCCGGGGGTTCACACAGCAGAGAGGCCCTGACGAGGGTACCTGGAGGAAGCCGAATCAGGCACCAGGCCCCTCACAAAAGCAGTCCCTGTGCACCAGACCCTTCCCCCAGCATAGGAGGAAGTCCTCTTTCAACCTCTTCATGCAACCGTTACCAAGGAATCAGGAAGATTGTGGGAGATGTCAGGTTATAATCACAAGGCCCCGGTAACTCTGCAGTAAGAAGGCTCACCCTCTTATGACTCATCAGGAGACAGGCTGGTTCTTTCCTTCAGAAGAATAGAATCTTCACAGTATATCGTTTGCAGACTTCCAGACTTCACTCCATGTGATGGAAGCTTCTAGTCTCCTGGACCAATATGTTTCTTCTGCTTGTCTCCCCATCTATTCTGCAGGTAACGTCACTAGCTACGCAAGTCAGACCTTCCCCAACTGGTTAGAAAAACGCTGATGCTACCCTGCGGGACACTGGGATGTGGTGAACACCACCGACTCCTTCGTGTGGATAGTGACCCTGAAGCATCAGTCGCAGTTGATCTACCCAGAGAAACAGGCAGGCTGATGGCAGACCCCTTAAGCCTTCTCCTGGAGCAATATCACACGAAGGAAATGGTTCAGGCATAAATCTGCGTACAGTCCGTCGTACATCTCCACCTCCACCCACACGACTCAGATGGTGCCCCTCGGTTGTTCAATGGCTCAGGCATCCCAACGAGCAACACCCTAGGGTTCAAAAAAGTCCTTCTTGGCCCAGTACATGTCTCCTTCTTTCTTCTTTCTGATGGTTTGGGTGCAATGTAAAGAAACATAATTCCAAATCAATATAGAAAAACTACCAGTGTAAAAATGTCTTGTTGGCCATTTTCATTTCTTAGAGGTCATGCCTCAGAGAACCAATTATAAAAACATTTGTGCAGTCACTGGGTGCCACTATCAGAAATTAAAATGTTTAATTTAATTTAATTATCCAAAGTAACATTAAACAAAAAACAAATGGAAGAGAAAGCACTTTAACCCAAGGCTGAACACTCTGCTATCTTGTACAAAGAGCTCATTTGTTAAAACCATGAGACCAAGTCTCCTAATTCTAGAAAGAATTGGTGCTAAGAGACCTGTTTTAGTGCCGATGGCTGCAAGGGTTTTAGTCACAAAACCCTCGTGGATCAATTCACCAAGCTCAAAAATTCTGTCATTTAACCATTATTCCCCACCACCAACACCCCCCAAAAAAAATATCATCTCCAAACTCTGATGTCCCTGCTGCGATAGACCTTATTACCACAGGGAGTATCCTATTAACTGCTTTGCAGGGGGTTTATACATCCTCAACCTGTGGATTCAGGCCCAGACATGAGATTTGCTATGGACAATGAATTGTGAGCAGAAACGTGTGTCACTTCTGCATTGAAGATTTAAGAGTTAGTAAATCGCTTCACCATGATCTCTACCACGGGACCAGCAATGCTCCAGATAAGACCCGTTCTGTCAAGCCAGGTCCCAGAGTGCAGATGGCAGGGAGAGGAGCTACAGCAAACCTGCAGTGGGTAGGAAGCACAAGTGAGAAATGAAGTTTTGTTGTCATAAGCCTCTGAGACTTTTGGGGGTGCTTGTTACCTCAGAAAACCTAGCCCATGCTCACCACTAAACTTGCCATTACTAAATCAGTTAGTCAGTATCTGCAAAAGACTTGCTCTTTGTGAGCACAAGCTCCAATTTTGGAATTGTCTCAGACAGATACGTGCTAAAATATGTCTTTTACAAAAATTAGGCATTTATTCAAATGCTATTTCTTTAAGCTGTCACGAAAAATAGGTTGACTTGCTAACCTGGAAATCCTCTAGCAGTTGCTCTCCCTCGTACTAATTACTACTAATTTTTGAAAAGTCAAAAATACATAGTGCGGACTTCCCTAGTGGCACAGTGGTTAGGAATCCGCCTGCCAATGCAGGGGACACGGGTTCGAGCCCTGGTCTGGGAAGATCCCACATGCCACGGAGCAACTAAGCCTGTGAGCCACAACTACTGAGCCCGTGTGCTGCAACTACTGAAGCCCGCGCGCCTAGAGCCCGTGCTCCGCAACAAGGGAAGCCACCGCAATGAGAAGCCCGCGCACCGCAACTAGAGAAAGCCCGTGTGCAGAAGCGAAGGCGCAATGCGCCAAAAATAAATAAATTAAATAAATAAATTCAAAAAAATACATAGTGCATCTGTTATGAGCAACAAAGTGAAACATTAGCTATTCATAGCAAAATGAGCAGTTTAAGGAGGCTTGAGATTCTCATTCAGAGATACAGAAAAAACATTTAGGAATGCAGTACTACAACAACATTAAAATTATTAATGGCAAGATAAGTAAAAAGACAAAAGTTCCATTTAGAAAATTCTTTGCATAAGCTATATATTCCATGACTACAGGAGGAATGAAACTTGCTTTTTCTACTCTGAAGAGGCTTCTAAGAGCCTATTTTGAATTCAGGTTGCCATAGAAACCAGTAGAATTCTGGATGGGATTCCATCATAATTGCTGCATAATTTAGTGCACACGGAAGAGCCCTATCTCACTGTCTCAACTTAAAACAAAGCCACGACTCTGGTTTAAAACACTGATGAGTCTCTGAATTTGAGGCTTAAACATCTCGAAAAAGATTAAGGCTTGTGACAGTGATACTCCTTCAACTTAGATATTTTGCTTTCAAAGAGGTAGGAGCGACTGTCAACATGACCTTGACCTACAGTTGTGCTGCTTGAAGCCAGATCATGATCTGTCATTCATGGTACCAGGCATGCATGTCTGTGTATGCGTGCTTAGGCATGAGGGTGTTTGGGGAAAATGTTTTTACTGTATAGCAGCAATCACTGCGCTTTGGACAAACCACAAAAGCCACTGTACAAAAACACGCTTGCAGTCATAGCCAACATTTATTGCATGCTTATTGTTTTTGTTTCTATATTCATGCAACAACCTTACGAGGTAGGTACTATTATCATCTCCATTTTATAGATGGGGAAACTGAGCCCCAATCAGTTTACACAAGTTGTCCAACATCATATAGTCGTTAGAAGTAGAACCAGGATTTGAAGCCAGGCAGTCTGGCTCCAGAGTCCACATTGTTAAACCACCAGGGTTTTCTGCTCACTGAGCAGAAATCTGTAATTACAAATATAAGACAAGCTTAGCTCAGATTAAGAACACAGGCATAGCACCCACTCCCATGGTTCTCAAGCTCTAGGGCATACAAATAGCTAGGGCTGTTTAGTGAAAATGCATATTCTTAGGCCCTCCACCCAGAAATTCTGATTGAACAGAATTTCAATTTCAGTTGATGGGCTGTGTTGTGCCATTGCAGCTAGATATAGAGAACTCAAAACCTGAGAATAATTTCCCTCCACCTAGAAATAAGGGTGGGAAAGTAAGAATATCAGTTAAACTTCAAAGAAAAACCATTTGGACATGACATGAAAAGAGAAGCAAGGTAAAAAGATGAATCTGGTGAACGAAGTATCTTAGCCACACCCAGTGACACAAGTCTTAGCCACTATGATGTCCAACATACAGTGACAGTATTTCAACATCATACATTGCTGCATGTTGAACAAGAGCCTTTTCAAAGAGGGGAATGGTCTTGTTTCGAAGGACATTTCAAAGTGACCAATGAGCTATGCTTACTTGGGTCGTGGAATCAACAGACCATTTTGTCTTTGGCCTCCCAAAGACAGTTTTAGGAAAGTAAAATTATTTGGGAGTATTCAGTATGTAAGCAGGTAAGTTTGTCCAAAGAAATGAAGGATGGGAATGGGACCAGGTGAGAACTCTGGAGAGCTCTAGCAATTAAAAGCCAAGTAGTTAAAGAAGAGCCAGCTAAGGAAACAGAACAAGCAGTTGCAGTCCAGTCAAGATGGAGGAATGCCTCCAAAGTCAAGGGTTAGGAGCATCTTCAGAAGGATGAAATGCTCCGAACAGACTAAGTAGCATTCTATGAAGGCTTAGAAATTGGCAATGAACTCATGATGACTTTTCAGAGAGCATTTCAGGATAGGGTAATGAGGCAAGAAACCAAATGCTCCTGTCTGAGAAGTAAATTGGACATGAGGAAATAAAGGTAATGAATACAAGGCTGCTCTTCTAAGACGTCTGACATTAAAGGTAGGAGAGAGAGATCCAGCAGTAGCAGTAGTAGTAGAGTGGTGGTGTTTCTTTGTTATTATTCTTGCTTTGATTTCAGAATAGGGTACACTTTTTAAAACTGAAGTATAGTTGAATTACAATGTTGTGTTAGTCTTTGGTGTACAGCAAAGTGACTCAGTTTTATATATATATAATTATATATATTTACATATAAAATTATATATATATATTTCCCTGTGCTATACAGTAGGATCTTGTTGTTTACCTATTTTATATATAGTACTTTGTATCTGTTAATCCCAAACTCTTAATTTATCCCTCCCTCCCTTTCTCCTTTGGTAACCATAAGTTTGTTTTCTATGTCTGTGAGTCTGTTTCTGTTTTGTAAATAAGTTAATTTGTACCCTTTTTTAATTTTTATTTTTTTAATATCTTTATTGGAGTATAATTACTTTACAATGTTGTGTTAGTTTCTGCTGTACAACAAACTGAATCAGCTATATGTATACATATATCCCCATATCCCCTCCCTCTTGAGCCTCCCTCCCACCCTCCCTATCCCACCCCTCTAGGTGGTCACAAAGCATTGAGCTGATCTCCCTGTGTTGTGCAGCAGCTTCCCACTAGCCATCCATTTTACATTTGGTAGTGTACATATGTCAATGCTACTCTCTCACTTCGTCCCAGCTTACCCTTCCCCCTCCCTGTGTCCTCAAGTCCTTTCTCTACGTCTGCATCTTTATTCCTGTCCTGTTCCTAGGTTCTTCAGAACCTATTTTTTTTAGATTACATATATATGTGTTAGCATACGTTATTTGTTTTTCTTTTTCTGACTTACTTCACTCTGGATGACAGACTCTAGGTCCATCCACCTCATTACAAATAACTCAGTTTCATTCCTTTTTATAGCTGAGTAATATTCCACTGCATATACGTGCTACATCTTCTTTATCCATGCATCTGTCGATGGATACTTAGGTTGCTTCCGTGCCCTGGCTATTGTAAACAGTGCTGCAATGAACACTGTGTTACATGTCCCTTTTTGCATTATGGTTTTCTCAGGGTATATGCCCAGTAGTGGGATTGCTGGGTCATATGGTAGTTCTATTTTTAGTTTTTTAAGGAACCTCCATACTGTTCTCCATAGTGGCTGTATCAATTTACATTCTCACCAACAGTGCAGAAGGGTTCCCTTTTCTCCATACCCTCTCCAGCATTTATTGTTTGTAGATTTTTTGATGAAGGCCATTCTGACTGGTGTGAGGTGATACCTCATTGTGGTTTTGATTTGCATTTCTCTAATGATTAGTGATGTTGAGCATCTTTTTATGTTTTTGTTGGTAATCTGTACGTCTACTTTGGAGAAATGTCTGTTTAGCTCTTCAGCCCATTTTTGGATTGGGTTGTTTGTTTTTTTGATATTGAGCTGCATTAGCTGCTTGTATATTTTGGAGATAATCCTTTGTCAGTTGCTTCATTTGCAAATATTTTCCCCCATTCTGAGGGGGTTGTCTTTTCATCTTGTTATGGTTTCCTTTGCTGTGCAAAAGCTTTGAAGTTTCATTAAGTCCCATTTGTTTATTTTTGTTTTTATTTCCATTTCTCTAGGAGGTGGGTCAAAAAGGATCTTGCTGTGATTTACGTCATAGAGTGTTCTGCCTATGTTTTCCTCTAAGAGTTTTATAGTGTCTGGCCTTACATTTAGGTCTTTGATCCATTTTGAGTTTATTTTTGTGTATGGTGTTAGGGAGTGTTCCTATTTCATTCTTTTACATGTAGCTGTCCAGTTTTCCCAGCACCACTTATTGAAGAGGCTATCTTTGCTCCATTGTATATTCTGGTCTCCTTTGTCATAGATTAGGTGACCACAGGTGTGTGGGTTTATCTCTGGGCTTTCTATCTGGTTCCATTGATCTATATTTCCATTTTTGTGCCAGTGCCATACTGTCTTGATTACTGCAGGTTTGTAGTTTAGTCGAAGTTGGGGAGCCTGATTCCTCCAGCTCCGTTTCTCTTTCTCCAGATTGCTTTGGCTATTCGGGGTATTTTGTGTTTCTATACAAATTGTAAAATTTTTTGTTTAGTTCTGTGAAAGATGCCATTGGTAAGTTGATAGGGATTGATGTATCTTTTTTTTTAGATTCCACATATCATATGATATGTATATTTCTCTGTCTGGCTTACTTCACTTAGTATGATAATCTCTAGGTCCATCCATGTTGCTGCAAATGTCATTATCTCATTCTTTTTAATGGCTGAGTAATATTCCATTGTATATATATTACCACATCTTCTTTATCCGTTCATCTGTCAAAGGACATTTAGGTTGCTTCCATGTCTTGGCTATTGTAGACAGTGCTGCAAGAACACTGGGATGCATGTATCTTTTTGAATTAGAATTTTTGTCTTTTCCAGATATATGCCCAGGAATGGAATTGCTGGATCATATGGTAGCTCTATTTTTAATTTTTTAAGGAACCTCCATACCATTCTCCATAGTAGCTGTACCAATTTACTTTCCAGAATGGGGTATGCTTAAGTACGACTGCAGCCAAAGGAGAAGTTCTCAGGGGGTAGGGGGAGACTAAAGTCCCAGAGGATAACAGTGATAATTAAGTGACAACCCGGGTGACAGGGTTAGAGGATCAAGAACGCACCTGGAGGAGGAAGCCCTAGAAAGGCAGGCACAGGGCATTTCCTCAGCTGAAACAATACGGGAAGGAGGCAAAAGTCTAAACTAGGCACCCAAAATGTGTTTTATATAAATGCGTATATTTAATCTGCCACCTGCATCTGTGGCTTGCCCTCAAAATGCACAAAATAACTCTGAGACAGTAAAACAATTTTTTCCAAAGTCTGTTCTGTATCTTCTAGTTAAGTATGCAGAAAAATACATAATCCATTTTAGAATGATTTCATATAAAATAAAATTATAGATTGGCACTTAGAGGGTTAAAACTTCAAGTAAAGAAAAACGTTACCCTGCAGACAACCAAAGTTTGACTTCATGAAAACAGGGGTATTAACTGCATCAACCCATCCTCCCTTAACATTTGACTCACCTAGAAATGTCAGTTGACTATCAGTAAAAGCGAGGTGAAAGTCTCTTAATTTGAAAATGTCTCCTTTTTGAAAATATTGTTAAAATCTAGGAGAATATCTGACACCCTTTCTAAGGATTAAAACAGTGCCTATGTTCCCTTCTTGTACTTTTATTTGTGAATCCGTGATGCTTTATCCAGTGTAAAAAGTGTATGTTTTATCAAGTGTAAAACTATCATTGATTTAAAGACTTCACAGAATTTGAGGCAATGTACACGGAACTGAGCCTTGAAAGGAAGAAAACTAAAAAACTGAAAGTAACCTGAGGTTTCTTTTTTTACTTTCTGTCTTCAGTTTTCACCTCTTACTCTTAAGAAGGGATACAGCTTATTCTTTTACCTTACTGAACACTAGCTTTTTACATTTTGTCTAACTCCTGAAAAGATCATCTCTAGTAGAATGTGATTTTAAACTTAAGGCTGATCCTATTCAAAAAGTATCAGCCCCTAATTTTTAAATACGTCATCTTGATCCAAAGTTACAGACAAGTTCCTTCACAACCGTAGTGACTGCAATGAGCCCGTCACTTAAACTCAAGGGAGACAAAGGGCCTCTCAGCTCCTCTCTTCGGCAATCTGCTTTTACTCACATCTCTCCCCCCACCACCACCACCTCTGCATCACCTCCATCCAAACAGACACCACTCAAACCACTCCTCTTATTTTAACTCCTACAAATAAACCCAGTTTGTTTCGTTTTCACCATTCATTACACTGAGCAAAGGGCAGAGATGAATCACACAGTCTGCAGCTGTCAAAGAAAAGGAGAGGAAATGTGAAACTAGTAACTATTTTACAAAGAACACAATCGATGGCTCAAATCATAGAAGAGCAGAGCGCTTCAGAGTGCTTTGCAAGAAGTAACTGATTCAGTCCAAGTACAATTTAAAAACATGAAGAGTGGGCTTCCCTGGTGGCGCAGTGGTTGAGAGTCTGCCTGCCGATGCAGGGGACACGGGTTTGTGCCCCGGTCCGGGAAGATCCCACATGCCGCGGAGCGGCTAGGCCCATGAGCCATGGCTGCTGAGCCTGCACATCCGGAGCCTGTGCTCCGCAACGGGAGAGGCCACAACAGCGAGAGGCTCGCGTAAAAAACAAGTGTGAAAAACATGAAGAGTAATCAAGAATTATATCTATTGCTACAATTTTTCTAAAACCTCCTGGTTATATTAAGTTGGACAAAAAGTACAATATTTCCTTCTAAAGAAAGGCCAGCATGTCATAGATCTCCATTTCTTTAATATGATTGATTTGTGTGTATGAAAGCATGGACTTTATTTTAATGATGTGCAATCACTACATTTCTTTCAGCCCTCCTTGCAGAGTCACATAATTAGACATTTGGTATGATTTTTCCTTAATGAAATAACATGAGGCCAAAGAATTATAGAAAGCTTAATGTTCTTCTGAGATCCACAGCACCCCGGGACCTACGATGTTGTTGACACAACTAACTGATTAGATCATGTACAGGCCTCACAACTGTAATCATTAGGACCCAGGTGATGAGGGCAAAGGAATTTAGGGCTGTTTTGAGGTTGCCTGAATTCCTATTTCTTGACAATGTTTGCCCTTGGAAAAGTTGAGGATGTCCAAGAAAAGCAAAACTGAAATAAGTTTGGACAAAAAATGAAAAAAGAGAATGAACTCTGGCTAAAGGCCACTATGTGGATAGGATGGGTATTGTACTGACATTTAATATTAACTTTTAAATAGCTTTCCCCCTCCAAAGTAACTGGCTATCTGTTTTGAAAAACAACTTAAGTGTAAAACTCAGAGAAGTAAAAGCATTTCTGCTATCACAAAGCCAAAAAGACAATCTCTAAAGGCACAGGTAAGTTAGAACTGTGCCCTAGAGACACATACACCTGTTTACCATGGTGACAACTGATATTTAAGATGAAGCACAATGAATGGGTCATGATAGGGGGACATAAAACGTCAGGAACACCCTAACTTGTCTAGGGACCAGCTGTTTACCTGTTCAAGTGGCACTGAGAAGAACACAAAGCGGCTAAAAATAAATATTTGTAGACACTGGTTTTGTAATTATTTAGCTATGATGGCTATTTTTCACCTTTTCTGCTTGTCCGTTTTTCTGTATTTAAGTAGCTTCCATAAAGCCTTTACATAACGAACACTGTAATTTTCTTATTGGATAGCCTAAAAATGGCATTAAAATATTATATGGTATTTTAGCTTTGAACTGTGAAATAGAGAGTTGATAAGTACCTGCCTCAATAGTTGCTTATTAATTTAGCACATCAACTATGACAGGCATCATCGCATCTTTCCCCACAAGCATATCATTATACAATTGAAAGGGGCTGCACCCTTAGTGACCTGTCATTGTTATCAATACGGTAGGCAGCACTCATTTAAAAACTGCAAAACCAGAAATCTAAAATCCAGTATTAACTTTAAACCAATTTGCCATCTTGGCTAAATTATCTTCTACCACTAGCTTCTATATTGCCAGACTGGTAAGCCAATTCTGAATTTCACTGTTCTTCTCCCAATCCTACCTTACCTCTCAAAACTTTACTTTCATTTGTGTAAATTACGTATAACTGAAAACAGGAAGTGGTTTAAAAGAATTTTCTCTTTCACATCATAAAAAGTGCAAAAGTGCAAGCTTCAGAGCTGAGAGCCTGGGAAAGGTGGGGTGGCAACCGAGAAAGACAAGGACATTTTCTCCAAATTCTCCCAAATTGTCAACTTCAATCTACCTTATTCCAGATACGAGCACAAACTAGATTCATTGCTAGTCCTCAGCCTGTATTGTAAGCATATAAAGAAGTAGAAATGAGAAAAATATTCATTGTGCCTTAAGTGCAAAGGAAGTGGTTGTAAAAGTAAAAGAATAATTGCTCAAGGGCCAGATTAAATTAAAATCCAGGTCTCCAGAGCATTTCAAATGCCCTATGAGGTGCGGAAAATATTTTGTTATTATGACACAAGAGCTGCTCATTTCATAGGAAAATAAACTTCAGGAAATTGAACTTCAAAGAAGCCATTGGGGGCTTCCCTGGTGGCGAGGTGGTTGAGAGTCCACCTGCCGAGGCAGGGGACACGGGTTCGTGCCCCGGTCTGGGAAGATCCCACATGCCGCGGAGCGGCTAGGCCTGTGAGCCATGGCCGCTGAGCCTGCGTGTCCAGAGCCTGTGCTCTGCAACAGGAGAGGCCACAACAGTGAGAAGCGTACCGCAAAAAAAAAAAAAAAAAAAAAAAGAAGCCATTGGTTCCATCACCACAAAGAGATATTCTGTAGTTTTAAAGGAACGGTGCCCCCATGTGGTTTTTAACAAGATTTCAGAAAATGTTCTATATTATCCCACAAGTCAACATCTGTTATACTGTGAAACCATGCATTTTTCTTGTGTGCATTTTTTTGTTTTTAAATGTGATTATAGCTGTGCCTAGAGCATTGTAGAAATATGTAAGTATATTCGAAGAACTGTGTTTACAGCAGGAAGTGTTGCCCCACCCATCTCTGTGTTCAGTAAAGAGCATGTAACCAAAGCACTGGGGGGCGGGGGGGGCGCAAAGGGCACAGGTGCTGATGCAGCGAGCGCCTCTGGAAGGTGCAGGGCCAGGGCCATCACTGCCTCTGCATGGGTGTCCAGGAGAGACTCTTGGGAGCTCTCAGAAGAGAACTTCCACACTTACCCTCCTCCCTGCAATGGGTCCAGGAGCCTTGCCTTTTCTCCTGTGGTTGTGAGCAAACTGCCCGAGCTCCCTGCAAGACCCTCCCCTCAGTCATGCACTGGGTTCAGCAATTCTCTTTCTTCTCTCCTGCATCCTTCTTTTTCCCTTTCCAATTTTTCCTTTCCTTTTTTCCAGCATCAACATATGAGTACGCTATCATAAAAAAAAAACCAAGAGGCCCCACTTCTCCCTCCAATTAGCTCCCCATTCCTCCACTCCTTTTTACTGCTGCACTCCTTGAAAGGGTTGCCGGCAATCACTGGCTCCAATCTCAATCTTCCTATTCTCTCCTGAATCCATTCCAGTAAAACTTTCTCTGCCCACTGCTCCACCAGAAATGGTCTTACTGAGGTCACCAATGGCCTCCATGTGGTTAAATCCTTCCGTGAACCTCAGATGCATCTAGCCGGAGCAATGACAGCATTTGACACAATTAACATATCTCCTTCCTTGGAACCCTTTCTTTCATTGGCTTTCAGGCATCTTCTCCTACTTTTGTGGTCACTCCTTAGTCTCCTTGGTTCATCCTCATCTCCCCAGCCTCTAAACCAGTGGTCCTCAACCCTAGCTTCACCCAGGAAGTTTTTAAAAGGTAGAGTGCCAGAGATTACTCCAATGATTGACTTAATTCAGCAGGGGAGGGTCCCAGGCACAAGTGGGCTGTTAGATTGCCCCAGGTGAGTCTGGAGTTCATCCATGATTGAGGATCACTGCTCTAAATGCTGGAACGCCCCGTGGCTCAGTTCCCAGCCTTCTCTTTCTGTCTACACTCACTCTCTCTGAGATCTCATCATCCAGTCTCGTGGTTTTAAATACCTTTTTTTATTCCCTAGATATTTATTTATTTATTCATTTATTTTTGGCTGCGTTGGGCATTCATTGCTGAGTGCGGGGGCTTTCTCTAGTTGTGGCGAGCGGGGGTTACTCTTCGTTGCGGTGCACGGGCTTCTCATTGTGGTGGCTTCTCTTGTTGCAGAGCACGGGCTCTAGGCACACGGGCTTCAGTAGTTGCGGCGTGTGGGCTCAGTAGTTGCAGCACGCAGGCCCTAGAGCGTGCAGGCTTCAGTAGTTGCGGTGTGTGGGTTCAGCAGTTGTGGCACGTGGGCTCTAGGGCGCGCAGGCTTCAGTAGTTGCGGCTCGTGGGCTCTAGAGCGCAGGCTCAGTAGTTGTGGTGCACGGGCTTAGTTGCTCTGTGGCAGGTGGGATCTTCCTGGACCAGGGATCGAACCCGTGTCCCCAGCACTGGCAAGCGGATTCTTAACTACTGTGCCACCAGGGAAGTCCTAAATACCTTTTACAAGCTGATGTCTTAGTTTGGGTTCATCTGAAACCAGGGCCTGAGTCAAGGACTTGTGTGCAGGGAGTTTATTTGGAAAGTGATTCCATTAATCAGGAGGGAGAGAGTAGAGAGAATGATGAAAAAACAATGAAGTGTGTTTTCAGTGTCACTGTTATGGGCAACAGGGACTGGATTCTGCTGGCCCTCCTGAAAAGTGTAGAGAATCCCCCTCCACAGGATGCTGAAGCATTTACCCACTTGCTTCATTTCGCATTGGTGGAGGGTTTCCCCAGAGGTATTAACTCCCTTGCACTTCTAAGCTGCAGTGAGCTTCAGAGAAAGCCAGGCACAGAAAGTGAAAGATACAGTTTGCACCTGAGGTGAGTCTGAGCTCACAGTGACCTGCCTAGCGCAGCTGTGGTAGATATCAAAAGTAGGCCACCTGGTAACCAATGTGGGTGTTACATCTGATGCCTCCAAACTGTATATATCTAGCCCTAACCTTCCCCCTGAACTCCAGACTCACGTACTGACTTGGATTTCTAACAAGTATCTCAAACGTAGCACGTCCAAAACCAAGTTCCTGATCTACTCCTTACCCCACCATTCTCCCAGTTGCTCAGGCCCAAAATCTTCAAAGTCATCTTGGCTCCTTTTTTTTTCACTCCCCACACTCAACCCATCAGCAAATTCTATTGACATTACCTTCAAAATATATCCAGGTTATGACCACTTCTCACCACCTCCACTTTTCCAGGTCCAAGCCGTCATCTATTGCCTGAATTAATGCTACAGCTTTCTGTCTCTGCTTCCACGCTCCCTTTTCCCTTTAAATCTACTCTCAACTCAGCAGCCAGAGAGATCCTGTTAAAACGTAAGAAAGAACATGTAACTTCCCTGCTCCAAACCACCCAAAGGCTTCCCTTCTCACTTGGAGTAAAAGTCAGGATGACATGACTTGGCCCCCTGTGACCTCTTAGATCACATCTGCTACTGACCCTTTTTGTTCTTCAAACATACCAGGCATGATTCTGCCTCAGGGCCTTTGCACTTACTGTAACCTCTACTTGGAACACTCTTTTCCCATTTAACCACTTGCCTCCCTCTCTCTTCTCCTTCAGGTCTCTACTTAAATGTCATCTTCTTACTGAGGTCTTTTCCTGTCAGCCCTATTTAAAATTGCAACTCTTTTCTGACCTTACTTCATTTTTCTTCTTGACACTTATCACACTCTAACATAGTATGTATTTTTATTTTTTATCTTGTTTATTTTCAGTCTCTCCTAGTGGAATGTAAACTCCATGAGGACAGGGATTTCGGTCCATTTTGCTCACTCATTGCTGGTCCCCAGCACCTAGAATTAGTGCTGGCTTATAGTAGGCACTCAATAAATAAAAGTTCAATGCATGAATGAGGAGACCAATAATTATAATAATTATTAATATTTCTTAAGAAATATTAATATTTCTTAATATTTCTCACCCTTAGAGACTCTGATTTAATTAGTCTGGTTGAGGCCTGGGCATCAATGTATTTTAAAAACTTACCAGGTGATTCTTATGTGCAGCGGGTGCACATAACATAAGTAGCCCTGCTACTTCTGCAGGCACTATAATGTGCACTTTCATATATTAACTCGTTTAAGCCTCACACCCAGCTGAAGAGCTAAGTTCTATTATTAGCTCCCTGTATGCAGAGACCTGTTGATTAAATTGTCAACATTATACAATTATTTAACAGCCCAGATATAAACCCAAGTATATCTCATTCCAAAGTGTAGACTCTTAACCACTAGAAAATACTTAGGCTAATTGCTAACCTCCAAGATTAATCATATCTCCAGATCTTTAGGGAAACCAATGCTACTCTGACAACGATGCCAGTGTAGATGAACTCAAAGTGAGAAAGAAGAATCTAATCAGTGACTTGGGAGCCAAAGACGAGAAGGAATAGAGAAGAATATCACAAGCAGGAGGGTCAGAGATGCAGCCAGTCATAAGGAGGATGCTGGGGCGTCCAGCATCCACGCCCCAGCATCCTTTCAGCAAATATCTACTGAGAGCCTACCGCTGCTCGGCACAGTTCTCAGCCCTGGAAATCGGATGGTAAACAAATCAGACCTCATAACCTAGTGGGGGCAACAACAATCAGATGAATAAACTTTTAATATAAAACCTGGTAGTGCCAAGTGGTGGTCAGAGAAAAGGGCTGTAATAAAGGGCTGCCCCCATTTTTGACGTTGGACTCCTGACAGCTTTCAAGCCCCATCCCTCCTTCCTCCCCTGCTGACGCACGTCAGGGGAGGCGGGGAGGAAAGCCGTGTGCTGCCTCCTTTGGCTCTGGTGGGAAGCTCAAACTTCACAAGGCCCACCCCAGCCCAAAGCCCACCCACCATAAGAGCCACAGCCAATAGCCCCTCCCTGCTCTTCAAGCCATTTCAGACCTGCTTGGGAACCTGCCCTGGTCTCTCAGAGGGCCTTACATCGTGGGGAATAAATCTCCTCATACCCTCTCCCTGCACATGTGGCATCATCAGTCTCCACCTCAGAACCAAAGTTTGGATCTTCTCCACCCGACAAGACCTGAGTCATCCGAGCCAAGACCTCAGTGAAGTAAGGGAACGAGGGAAGAGCGGAGAAGGAGGGTGTACCTGTAAGCCCCTTCAAATGGAAAGAAATCATTTAGAGCTGGGAATGCCAGGAATTCCAATGGTGCATGCTAAACCAAAGGGTTACTGATTTGTTGGCTGTTACTGGAACCTCCAGACCAACAACTGGGAAAAATGGAGAAAAGTTGTGTTACAAAATTAAAGCTACACGAAACACATCACTGCGAATGAACAAGCACTTCCCTGTGGCCCAGGCTCCCATGTGCCCTGCATGAGTCAATGCACGTTCTCCTGACACCCAGTGGCATCTCCTGTTTTACAGCACAGACCAGCCCAAGCCCCATCCCTGCCCTCATTCATTTCAGTTCTGAGTTCTACTGCAGCCTACAGACAAACCACTCTGTAACTGCACCTTTGAATACCTAATTATGTGATTTCCAGATAATGATGCAATCATTTCGTCATCATCATGCAATATGTATAACCATATCATTTGTATCTGTCTTTCTGTGAAGGAAGCAGAAGAGACTGTATTATTCTAATGTGTTCTCCTTGGCATCCAACCAAGCCTGAGACCAAATGAGCAATCTGTTGGTCAAAAATATTTCATGTGTAACCACGTGGTGAACAGCTTGCAGTGAGCTTCAGGGGAGTCACGGGAAAGGAGCAGTAGATCCGTGCGTTTAGTGCTTAAAATCTAATAAGCAACAGGGAACTCAACAAGTGGACATCAGCAATAAAAGGATACATACATCAACAAGCACCAATAAGTGCTAGGGATGGAAAATGAAGGAGAGGTTTGTTCCAGAAGGCTTCAGAGAGGAAGGCAATACTCCACTTTGAGGAGAAAAATCTAGGTTGTTAGGGACATTCCATCCAGGAGAAACAGGCCAGGGCTGAGGAGATGGACCACACTGATCACATGGAAGCAAAGGCAAGTATCCTGACAATAAGTAAAGAGGAAATCACAGAAAAGGCTGCACTGAGTAGAGAACCTTGAAGACCAAGTTCAAGATGCCTTCTTTCAGAGGCAAACTCCAAGCACTCTCACCTTCTGAGATTGAGACTGATGTCAAATGATCTGAGAGAGGGATAAACTGGGAGATTGGGATTGACATATACACACTACTATATATATAATAGATAACTAATAAGGATCTACTGTATAGCACAGGGAACTCTACTCAATATTCTGTAATGGGCTGTAAGGGAAAAGAATCTAAAAAAAAAAAGAGTAGATGTATGCATATGTATAACTGATTCATTTTGCTGTATACCTGAAACTAACACTGTAAATCAACTATACTCCAATAAAAATTTAAAAACAAGGCCGGGAAGGAAGGTTCACTTACTGCACAGTCTCGGGTCTGGGAGGAAGACAGGGGAGTGACGGGCAAATGGGGTGTTGCCGTCCCAGGGAAAGGGCATTGGGGTGGACGAAAGGTATGGCCATGAGCTAACAAGATATTTAAAGACGAAGAAGGAACAATGTATTGACAAACTCCTTACCAGACAGAAAATGAGAACCTCAAGCAAGGGTGACCAGCCATCCTGGGTTGCCTGGAACAGCTTGGTTTTAGCACCTAACGATCCGCCCTCGTCCTGCGAAACCCCTCAGCCTCCAGGACATATGTGACCCCACAAAGGACACTTCACAAATATTAAATCCGAGCAAGTATAAGGTATTAAGATAATGAAGTAAAGATGGGATAAAAGTCTGAGGGTGAATCATGACTTAAATTGGAGTCACATGTTACATGGGACATGCAGTTCGGCTCAGTGGGAGTACACTCCAGAAACTGGAAACACAGGGCACTAAGGATTCAAGAGCAGGAGAGTGATTTCTTTTCCTCCTGACCTTCCACTGTTGACAGGTGCCCTCATCTGTACTGCAGACCCCACGGCGGCCTCCTGCCCAAAGCCGTGGGACTGGGCAGGGGATGTTCCAGACACCCAGCTCTCCTTACCCGCTTTCTCACCTCCCCATCTACCCATGCTGGCAGTGCCTCATCCTCAGTTTGAGGCCCGAGAGCCTCCAGGGAGCTGGAGGAGAGTCAGTGGAAACTCTGGGAAACCTTGAAGGGACACCTGGGGTTAATGATAGAGAACTAGGTCACAGGCATCGAAGAGAGGAGAATGCTTTAATAACCATCCACTTTCGAAAATGGATGTTTCCCTCGGTTGCTGAAAGTCTGCCCTTTTCTGTCAGCATCCAGCTCCCTAAAATGTAAAACACTGTAAGAATGGTCTTGCAAAGCCAAGGGCTTAAAGCTTTGCTTTAACTAAGGTTCAATTAGGGGAGGGCGAACTTTCTTGTTTCATATTCAGGCAAGAACAGAGTGCAGCCTAGCCTTGATGATTCAAGTCTCTGGATATTCAAGATGGGGGGAAATGTGGCAAAGAAAGGAGAAGAAAAGGAACGGAGGCACGTGACCAAGTCTGATTTTCCAGACCTTCTGTTAAAACTGCCCAGCAGATGGTTTCAAAATATAGATCCAAGATTGTCAGAGCCAGAAGGAATCCTCTTCTCACTGGTCCAGTATCTTTGTTCCACAGAGAAGGAGCGGGCCAGGAGAGGAAAAGGACGGACCCAGGCCACACAGCCAGCAGGGACAGAAGCCAGGTGTCACATCTTCGTTTAACCTTTCCCTTAAAGAAAGAAGGACTGACATATTGAATCAAACATATTTTGCAGCCCACAGGAGTCAACAACTGACTTGCTAACTTGCAACTAATCCAGTCCATCAACTATTGAAGCTGGCACATCTAACTCAGTGGGTATGATTTTAAGGATGCTGTAATGAACTATAAATTCCTTAACCACAGCAAATGAACACTATGGTTTAACCATATATTACTGAGATGCTTTAATAAAACTTAATTTTTAATAATAGGGAATTCAAAAGTCTAAATGCTTTTTCACTTAATGCATTTCCTCTTGCCAAAGAAGATCTCAATGTACTTCATATCTTTCTACCTTAAAAAGTTTTTGATATTTCTGTTGGGAGATGAATAAGCATGTCAGATAATAACAGCTAACACTGAACTCATGGGCTTACTTGTATTGAATCATTTACTCCTCACAACACTGTGAGAAGGGTCACTATTATCCCCCTCTACAGATGAGAAAACTGAGGCAGCAAAATTTGACCAAGGTACGCAGCTAGTTGATAGCGCCAGGATATGAACACCTGATTCTGGAACTGTGACACTAGACAACTTCTCTAAATCCCATTACAACAAGCTCTCAACAAGGTAGGCCTAGCCCACCCCTTTTGTCATGCTGGAATCTTCCAAAATGAACCACATTTTGGACAAAATAAGTTTAGATATCTTCTAAGTATTTGTCAATATTTATTCCCTGGAATCTGTCCCATCGTTGCATTTCCTTTGTACAGTGAGGGCACTGAATACTGCGAGTAAATACCAATGTTGCTAAAAGGAGTTGCATGATCTTTGTTAACATAATCTCCCTATAAAAATAAATAAATATAATGTATGTTTTTCACAGTCTCTTTGTATACACAGACTTAAGACTTAATTTTATTTACTCATTTAATCTCTGAATGGCCTCAAGCCTTTTCCTTTCCCACGTATCTAACACAGCTGTGAAATGCTTGAAGGAAGGATTGCCTCCTATTTACTTTATGTTTCGTCTTCTTTACCCTCTTTCTTCCCACTTACCCTGCTCCCTCCCCGACCCCCGCAGTGCAGTCTACAGTTCAATAAATGCTACAGACCCAAACTGCAGCCATGGGAAGCCCTGCTACTTCTGCTAAATAGCAAGAGGAGTAAAAGGATTTAAGGATTGATTCAATGCATTACTAAATAGTCCGACTGCCACTGCCATTAAGTAAGTGATATCAAGAGACACTCAAAAGACATAAAAGCCAACGATCCTCTGAAAATATGTAATATGGCTAATTTTAAAGGAAGAAAAGGCCTGGAAGTCTACACTGCATGATGCATGTATGAGGCTGTAAACGGTACTTTGAAACTGACTGATTTCAGTTTAAAAAGAGATATATTCAGTAAGTATATTAACATTATGGAATCTTATATCCCCTCAGCCAGAATATGTGCTCCTAGTGTTATAAGCAGCCTTGTATTTCCTCACACACAGCAGGGTTTATGTTAAGCCCCGAAGAGACACTTGTCCAGCTAAAAGCATGCCTTTAGCTTTATTTATTTTTTTTCCAGGTTAGCAGGCAAAGTCTGCCTAAATGAAAAGTTTAAGACCCCGGAAAACTTAGGTAATTTGGGAACCATTTTTTTACTGTATTGAAAATTAGCAAATTTAAAGCTCATCAGGTTGATAAAACTAGAGTTTATTTAAAGAGATTTTATTCTGTTTTAAATATGATTGAATCAATTAAAATTCATTCAATAATCAATCAATAACTGATTTTGAATTTTTTAGAATATAAAACTTGACACATGCAATAAATGTTTGTGGAGTTGAATTTTATTACAGAATACAATTTACTGGTTATCTGACAGCCAGTTTTAAAAATAAATAAATGGGTAATAGATAAATAGGTAGAGAAATAGAAAAATAAATAAAGTGCCTCTATGGAGCAGGCATTGTTCTAGAAGATAGAGCCCTTGCCCCCGGGGAGCATGCATTCTAGTGGGGACAAACGAGGTAACACATGGGTCAACAACCACACAATAATTATAATTACATTTGTATAACTGTATAATTACAATTATAACTGTAATTTAAAAAAAGCAAACGCTTATATAGTACTTACCATGTGCCAGGCACCCTGCTAATAACTTCTTATATATTAACTCATTTAATCCTACAACAACTTTATGAAGCAGGTTCTGTTATTATGTGGACTTCGCAACAGAGGCACAGAGAGGTTAATTAACTACCTCAAGTTCATATAGCTAGTAAGTTACGTGCCTCTGGGAGAAATAAAGAGCATTCTCAAACTGAGTGATTTGAGGAGAGTTTAATCAAGGTGCTTTTCAAAGTGTTTAAGAAAACCAACAAGGGGTAGTGCAGAACCCCAGGGCACGAAAAGCGGGGGCCGTGTCCACTCCAGCGTGAAGGAGCGGGTGCAAGACGTTGACACAGTGGCTCCATGGACGGTGCCGCTGGGGCAGAGGTGTGGCCGTTCCTCGAGGGGTGTAGGTGCCTGGACTGCGAGAAAGCCCGGGGTCTGCCCGGACCGCCGCTCACGCCCACACCACCGCATCCCCCGCTGTGCTAGCAGAACCGAAAAATGGAGGTAAGAAGCCCCACAGCCGTGGTCCCTCCCACACAGAACAATGAGGAGAGGACCCGGATGTGGAAGCTCAAACCGAAGGGCAAACAGCACCTAAGTGGTGGAGCTGATGAGATACACCTAAGGGACCTGACGCCACAGCCCGTGCCTTTAACGAGCTAGATCTAAGGCCATTTCCGGAATTGAAAAAGGCTATGACGATAGAAAAGAGAAAAATGATGGACTAGGTTGATGGGGAAAGCCCCCTCACCCCCCTGCAATGGTCACACCATAGTTAAGGCCTGAGTGAAGAAGAGGGAGCCGGGAAAAAAGACCTAGAGATTCCACAGCCTACATGGGGATGAGCTTGGCTTATTTGAGGGCAAGAAGGCTCCTGTAGCTAGTAAAATAGCCACCAAGGAGAATGGAGGGAAATGAGGCCGAAGAGCTACGCTGACAAGTGTTTTGTCAAGAGGGCAGATCTCTACTTGCCCGTGCAGATTAAACTCGTTGGGTAAGTTCTCCCCTGAGTGTTGTGAACGGACTGCCACGCCTTTAAGGTTACTGCAGACAACACAGGGGGAAGTGAGGGGTGAAGCCCAGCATCCTGCAAAAGCAAACTGCAGCCTCTCTCCGCAGTTGCTTGGATACCCCTGTAGTTCAGGTCACCTGAGGTCTCAGCTCGGTCTCCAGCAGCCTTTCTAGCACATGAAGATGCCACCCCGCCAGCATCTGCCAGTTAGGGGGAGACGCAGATTTAGTGTGGTCTGGGTAAATACCATTTCCAAAAGTAACAGGAACCCAAACCTCCCATCTTTTTATAAATTCTCCTCCACAGATGGTATCTCCTCAAAAAACTGGGAAGCCAAACTTGGAAGAGTTTTTTCTCCCCTATTTAGAAAGTTCTAAATAATCTGACACAACATTTAGCGAGTGGGGGGTGGGGGGAAGTGGGGAGGAGGGCAAAAGTCACATGAAATAAAGAGAAAACTGAAAAATGTAGGGGTTTGCTCTTTTTCAAGAACTCCGCCAATTCCTCTGATACTTCAAATTTCCCTGAATAGAATGATTCACTCCTTCAGTTTTGGGGGAACAGATCTTTTTCTTCCTTATTAACAAGATTCAGGTAATCAGCAACATGATAAAAGAAATAACTTTTTATTGCACAGTGTCTGGGTCACATACTATTTTTAATTCCTGTTTCCTAACACCTGGGGGGAAAAATAAAGTTCAACAGCTCCTCAGGCAGGAAAAAAAATGAGCATTTGTCCCTTGCTAACAGGCAGCTCTTCCAAATAAAACCTGTCAGGCTTAAGAGCAAGATCGACTCAGAGCAACTTTCTCCTCATTTCTCATCTCCCAACAGGGCTGTTAAATTATCAGAATGCACAGGGTTAGTGCATTTAAGTTTCATTTCAAATTAAAATCCCACCAGAAGTCATGTCGTGCAAGCAGGTCTGAATACTTCCATGCCAGGCAGCAGAGGTCTGCAGGGGAGGTGGGAGCTGGGATTAGGGTGCAGATGGTAACACTTTATGGACTGAATCCTGCCAAGGTCTCCATTAGGATGGTCACCCAGAACTCCAGTGACAGGCGGTGACAACGAAGGGACAAGGCCACCCTGCAGGGGAATTAAGAGCGAGGACAATCTGTACCACACAAGAAAAGCAAGCTGATCTCCCTGCCTGCTCTGGCCTTCCCTCTTTTTTATTTTAAGCCCTGTTACCACAAAATGGACAGGAAAAGCATCACATAAATGTCCATTTTTACTTAATGCTTTGCATATGAATGAGGAGGAGGTGGTGGCTTTTTTGTTCTCTGGGTGTTTGCTGTCCAGCTTTAAAAGGCCAGAGGATGGCATCTTATAGAGAGTTGCCACTTTCTGTGACGGCGCCCCTCACAAAAATACCCTTCCAAACACAGCTAACCTCTGAGGTAAGAAAAATAAGTTATGGGGAAAAGAGTTGCCCTGGCCCTTTTATTCCTTCCTAAGCACTGTGTGGTGCTACTTAAGTGGAACTAGCTGGTTTTGCCTTTGTATTCTCCGTGGGATCAGCAGATGGGTTAAGGCAGAGAAGCTGACCAAAGGAACCACCCAGGCAGCTGAAGTGCGGGGAATGCAGTGGCAATAGCATTGTCAGTGGTTGATAAGTGCCCCCGTTAAGTGAACACATTTCCAGGGTCCTGACCTAATCGTCAGTTGGCTAGGCTACTTTACAATCCCATGGCCTTCAAAATCCCAAGCCTCTGGGAAGGAGAAGGAAAGTCTGACATTCCTATGAAGAGAGAAATATCTGACATCGTCTCCACCACGTTACAAGCAATATCCAAAGGCCTTGTGGGAGGCCAGAACTTTCTTAAATGGACTCTTTTATTTTGTACATTGAGTCCCTTCCTTGCTCCAAAAACTATCTGACAATTTTCAAAAATATTAGGATATTAGAATGTACCCAATATGGATTAAGACTGCCCCTGTTGACAAACCACAAGGTTACTTTATCTCAGATTAATCAATAAAATCTCCCCAATCCCTATCAAACTACAAGTGGCATTTTTCACAGAACTACAACAAAAAATTTCACAATTTGTATGGAAACACAAAAGACCCCGAATAGCCAAAGCAATCTTGAGAAAGAAAAACGGAGCTGGAGGAATCAACCTCCCTGACTTCAGACTATACTAAAAAGCTACAGTAATCAAGACAATATGGTACTGGCACAAAAACAGAAAGATAGATCAATGGAACAGGATAGAAAGCCCAGAGATAATCCCACACACATATGGTCACCTTATCTTTGATAAACAAGGCAAGAATATACAGTGGAGAAAAGACAGCCTCTTCTATAAGTGGTGCTGGGAAAACTAGACAGCTACACGTAAAAGAATGAAATTAGAACACTCCCTAACACCATACACAAAAATAAACTCAAAATGGATTAAAGACTTAAATGTAAGGCCAGACACTATCAAACTCTTAGAGGAAAACATAGGCAGAACACTCTATGACATAAATCACAGCAAGATCCTTTTTGACCCACCTCCTAGAGAAATGGAAATAAAAAGAAAAACAAACAAATGAGACCTAATGAAACTTAAAAGCTTTTGCACAGCAAAGGACAACATAAACAAGACGAAAAGACAATCCTCAGAATGGGAGAAAATATTTGCAAACGAAGCAACTGACAAAGGATTAATCTCCAAAATATACAAGCAGCTCATGCAGCTCAATATCAAAAAAACAAACAACCCAATCCAAATATGGGCAGAAGATGTAAATAGACATTTCTCCAAAGAAGATATACAGATTGCCAACAAACACATGAAAGAATGCTCAACATCATTAATCATTAGAGAAATGCAAATCACAACTACAATGAGGTATCACCTCACACCGGTCAGAATGGCCATTATCAAAAATCTGCAAACAGGGCTTCACTGGTGGCGCAGTGGTTGAGAATCTGCCTGCCAATGCAAGGGCACAGGTTCGAGCCCTGGTCTGGGAAGATCCCACATGCCGCGGAGCAACTAGGCCCGTGAGCCACAATTACTGAGCCTGCGCGTCTGGAGCCTGTGCTCCGCAATAAGAGAGGTGGCGACAGTGAGAGGCCTGCGCACCGCCATGAAGAGTGGCCCCCACTTGCCGCAACTAGAGAAAGCCCTCGCACAGAAATGAAGACCCAACACAGCCATAAATAAATAAATAAATAAATAAATTTTTAAAAAAAAATCTGCAAACAATAAATGCTGGAGAGGGTGTGGAGAAAAGGGAATCCTCTTGCACTGTTGGTGGGAATGTAAATTGATACAGCCACTATGGAGAACAGTATGGAGGTTCCTTAAAACACTAAAAACAGAACTACCATACGACCCAGCAATCCCACTACTGGGCATATACCCTGAGAAAATCACAATTCAAAAAGAGTCATGTACCACAATGTTCATTACAGCACGTTTACAATAGCCAGGACACGGAAGCAACCTAAGTGTCCATCGACAGATGAATGCATAAAGAAGATGTGGCACATATATACAATGGAATAGTTCTCAGCCATAAAAAGAAATGAAATTGAGTTATTTATAGTGAGGACTTAGAGGCTGTCATACAGGGTGAAGTAAGTCAGAAAGAGAAAAACACCGTAGGCTAACACATATATATGGAATCTAAAAAAAAACAAAAAAAAAGGTTCTGAAGAACCTAGGGGCAGGACAGGAATAAAGATGCAGACATAGAGAATGGACTGGAGTACACGGAGAGGGGGAAAGGTAAGCTGGGACGAAGTGAGAGAATGGCATTGACATATATACGCTACCAAATGTAAAATAGATAGCTAGTGGGAAGCAGCCCCATGGCACAGGGAGATCAGCTCTGTGCTTTGTGACCACCTAGAGGCACGTGGGTTAGGGAGGGTGGGAGGGAGACACAAGAGGGAGGGGATATGGGGATATATGTATACATATAGCCGATTCACTTTGTTATACAGCAGAAACTAAGACAACAATGTAAAGCAACTATACTCCAATAAAGATGTTAAAATAAACAAATAAATAAAATTAAAATCTCCCTCAAGCTTGTTCCCTTAAGCATTTCTGAGTTTAAAACTTCAAGAATAACTTAAATTCTCCATAAGACTTTTTTTTTTTCCATAAGACTTTTAAAGCCCATCATAACAACGAGAATAAAAGTGTTAAATGTGATGAAGGACAGATTTTGATGAGGATATCAACCTCTAGAAGCAGAGTTTCCAGCACATAGGAAGTTATATTGCCAGGATACTTTAGAGCACTCAGACTAGATTTAGATTTAGATTTATTCTTTCTCACAATGGACCCAGTGGCCTATGGACCATGGCTGAAATACGTAATACCAAAGTCTTGGCTATGCCTTCTAGTATAACATACAACAAGGGTCCTCTGTCACAATATGAGATCCCTTCATTTGACAAAGATTAACTGAGTATGCCAGGAACTGCACCAGATGCTAGAAAGCAGCTATCATGAGCTCCAGCTTCAAAAGGGCAATGAACCTGGGCAGAGTCCTTGTTTGGGTGTTTCTATCTCAAAACAATTATAATGGCCTTAGCCACAAGATGGCGCTCATAGACCATACTGCACACCTACTGTCTCACAGTTTATTCTTCCAGGGCAAATAGGCTCCCAAGTGCTTAGTTAAAGGTCTTCTCCCCTGGACTTCTGTTTCATTACCTTTTGCATAAGTCATATCTGAGAACCTTGGTTTGGGCAGAAATAATAACAATATTCCACTCATCCCCTTTGATGAGTACTCTAATAGGGTAGATACTGCAATAACTATACTAATAATGTATTAGTATAGTATAAAGTATAACACTACACTAAGAATGTAACAAGGTTCTCTCCTTTGAGTATGAATCTGAGAAGGTGCTTGTGAAGCACTCTGCGTCCCACTGATTTACAAAATCAAGCATTCCAAGAAAAATGAACACTGCTTGGACCCAAACCTCAATCTTTCGTAAAAGAAACCCATCTGCAGACAATACAAAGGAATTGTGATGTTCTCGAGTCAGTATAAACCCTACCTCCAAGAATGCTTATATGTCTGACTTCTTGTTTTACGTATTTCAAAGCAAAAACATGTTAACACATTTTGAAGTATTCCATGAACAACTCAATGTGATCTTCTGACTCCTGGTGAATCTGTATTTTTTTCATTCATCTTGCTTTTACCAAAAGCACCTAACCCCTCCAGGTGAGGGCACAGCATTCAGGATGACACTCCTCTGTTCCTATGGGTGAGAGGGAGAGAAAGAATTGCTGTAGGGCAGCCAGAGCTTCCCTCTGTGACCTGAAAGGAGGAAATGTTTTGCCAGAGAGATTTTCCTTTTCCCACTTGGTTGAAAGTCAGCCAGGGCGCCCATCCTGCAGCCAAGCCATCAGTGGGCCTGCAGTATTCCCGCACGCCCCTCATCCTCAGAGCTGCCCGCCAAATGCTACGGCAGGGAGCTGGCAGAGCCCCAACCTGCAGGGAAGACGGAGCCAGGCTTCAGCAGCCAGATGCCGAAGGCAACGGCCCCCAAAGAGACAGTGACAAAATGCAGGGCCCAGGGAACCTGTTCAGTGTTCAAGCTGGCAGGGAAAACTGGGGAGGATCAGAGGGGTCCCCAAAGAAAGGCATGTCAAGAACCTCCTGTGATTTACCATATGCTGTGTTTGGGGGCGGGAGTGGAAGTGCTGCTTGCTTTCATAAATCCTGCCCATGACAGAGTTCCTAAATTCTTTAAAGCATCAGGGATGCTCACCTGCAATGGACACACAGAACAAACAGCCTTGTAAGGCAAGAGGGTGGTGAGCTTGTAATTCTGGGCTTTGCTAATTCTCAACGTGTGTACAAGTTGCTGGGTGGGAATGGCAGGACCGCCCTCCCCAGGCCCTTTTCGGTTCTGCTGTCTGCCTTTGTTTGGCTTGCGGGGCTGAATTCAGACCATGTATCCCGGATCCGGCTTCTACTAAAGACAACAGGGGTTTGGCTGCTGGCAGGGCAGAGGTGGAGTGTGGCCTGATTGCAGATAGCGAGTGCGCTCCGCACAGGTGATGAGCACCTAGGACTGCTGCCGGGCCCTGCATCTGGCTGGGAGATGTAAGCGGGCGGTGCGAGGGAGCAGCTGGAGGCCCGGGAGGGGAAAGGCCGTCCTTGCCTCACACCGGCCCTTTATCATAGCCCAGTCTCTCTCTGCTTCGGCTTTTTAATAGCAGAGGTTGAGGATCCCATTCCTTCTTGTATCTCTCTCCATGAAAGACGCAGGTAATAGAAGGCAGGACCAGCTGCAAATTCAGTCATTTTCAAAGACTCAGAGAATGTGAGATTGGGGTTGGGGGATGGAGGGGATGCTGCCACCCAGATGGGCACAGAGTCCCTGAGAGGCGCTATGACTTGGCTGGGGTCACACAGCATGTTGGTGGTGGGGAGGGACAGGAGCCCAGGCCTCCTGCCTCCAGGCCCAGGACACTCTGGGCAGAAAAGAAACTCCCACTCTCTTCCCAGGCCTGTGCATGCCCACCCCAAGAGGACATGAGGATATTTCCCCAGAGATGCCTTCCTGCTAGCCCCTTATCACAGCTCTGGACCAGTACAGAGGAAAGGAAAGAAACTCCAGTTGACCCTTGAACAACACAGGCTTGAATTGCTTGGGTCCACTTATATGTGGATTTTTTTCAATAGTAAATACTGCAGTATTACATGACGCAGGGTTGTTGAATCTGCACACGCACAACCATGGATATATGGAGGAACCGTGGATACTGAGAGGGCGGACTATAAATTATACACACATTTTCGACTGCAGGGAGGGTTGGCAGGGCCCCTACCCCCTGTGTTGTTCAAGAGTCGACTGTAATACAGCACTCAGGTCCCTTGTTTAGTTTATATAGTGGAATTAAACAGCATGTTTTAAAGGTTTAGCTCTATAAGCTAATGTTTCCTTGTATTTAAAAAAAAAATCAAGAAATATGCCTTTCCAATCTCTCTACCTATTTAAAAACCTTATTAACCCCCAGTGTTGAACCCAGACCTTTCCCTGACCGGCCTTTTGCAGAAAGCCTACACCTTTCTACTCTATTCACGTGCCAACAGCATGTGGAGCCCTGGAATATTCTTCATTGTTTTCACATAGCTTCTACCTTACCCTTCCACTTATGTTGTTTGCTCTTTGAGCTCTAGAGCCTTGTGTGCTGCTTTCTATCACTTACTGAGAACATCTGACTGATCACTCTACCCAGGGCCAGCAGGGAGCGCAAGGGAGCAGCTTGGGACCAGTGTTGCTCACAGAAATGCAGAATTTCCTTTATGACACTGGACAAGCAGAGCAAAGCTCTGAGAAAATGAAATAAGTCCTCAGAAACAGTTGTAGACATGGAGGAAGCACTGAACCTGAACGTACATAAGATAACATCTATTTTTCAAAAGAATTTAAAATAAATACAAGGGAACAAAATAAAGATATTTACAACACATATCTTGTGCACACTTTGGGCATAATTTGTTGACAAAGATTAAAGCCCCTTAATTGCATTATGGAAATGAATGTACTTTACATCCAAGCAGGATATGAATTCTAATTCCACATTCTATTTCTATAAAAATTACACTGGCTGGGCTTCCCTGGTGGCGCAGTGGTTGAGAGAACGCCTGCCGATGCAGGGGGCGCAGGTTCGTGCCCCGGTCCAGGAGGGTCCCGCGTGCCGCGGGGTGGCTGGACCCGTGGGCCGGGGCGGCTGGACCCGTGGGCCGTGGCTGCTGGGCCTGCGCTTCTGGAGCCTGTGCTCCGCGGCAGGAGGGGCCACAACAGTGAGAGGCCCGAGTAACGCAAAAACAAAAAACAAACCAAAAAAAATTACACTGGCTTATGAACGATGGCCCCTGTTTTCATTACAGCTAAATGGAAATGTCTCATTTATGGGTTATGCTGAATAAACTAGCCGGGAGATTTTTTTTAAGTATCAAAAACACCAAGAGGTCTAACCCATATACTAGTTAAAAAGAATTTTTTACATCTGCTGTATCAGAAAATTCATGATTCTCCTATTTCATGGAATTTAACTCCTACATTTTAAAAAGAATTCAATAAATTTAGAACCTTCAAATTTATAAATCTCTATTATCAAATCTAGCTTAGATGAGAATCAAACCATGTATAGCCAATCACTGATATTATATTTCCTTCAGCAAATTTTTCAAGATCAGAGAAATATTTATTAGACCTTACCGAAAAATCTGGCCCTTTGTTCAAACCCAAATGTGCAAGTTGCCAGTGCCAAATGATGGTAATTAACCCCCAGTTGATATTTTTTGTGACACAAATTGGTATTTTCAGGACCATTTCCTAGTAAGAAAATGTTCACATAAACAAAGCTGCATTATGATCAAATCTCCATGTTGGTCATCTCTGCAAAGTCTTAAATGCCCATGGCAGTAGAGCAACGACTGTGACCCCCGATCTCAGCCTTTCAGGATGGACACCCTCTGAGCAGCCAGAGTAGAATCTGTGAATTCTGTGGAACGAACACAACAAGGATTTCAACCTCAAATAAAGCCCTTTTGGTTTCTCTCAACAAACGCTTAGCCTTTAATATAGTGATTCTGAGACACTAAGACATACAGATGACTTTTCCCATTCCCATTAGCTAGTTCCAAAGTATTATTTTTTTCCCTGTGGAATTTTTCACTGCAGAATCCTTTGTGCATAGATAGGTCTGTGTTTTGAGGCTCAAGCATCTGTTTAACAACCCATGAATTTACAAGGCATCATTGTTTTTTAGTTGCATAAACTGAGTACTCAAGGGAAGCATTTCTGGAATAAGGTAAAGGGCAGTCTGTAATGGGGATTATACATTTCTGTTTAAATTTGCCACAAGGGATTAACTCCAGTTAAAAAAAAAAACAATATTAATATAACAATGGAAGAAACACAGAAAGTAGGCAATTGGCTGGAAGAACGCAATTGTTGGTTATGAGAGAGTTTACTAAAATCACTACCAGGCAAGGTTGAATTTTGATAGGGGGCTGGGGCATGGAGACCTTGCAGGAAGAAAGAAGAATCTGGGCAAATCATCCATGGCCAAGAGACTTGGAGATATAGCACTGGAAACACTTCCCTTCAATAATCCTCTGATTTTCTGAAAAAGACTGAGCCTTTCCAGAAACAGCTTTGGGTATGGCTTCTCTTTCTTCCTCTAAAACCATCAAAAAAAAAAAAAAGAAAGATTTTGCAAGTAATTAAAACACAGTGGTCTAGCACTAGTGGAAGGATACTCCCCTGGGAGTCGGAAGACCAAACGTTAACACTAATTCTCCTCTTAATCCCATCAGAAAGATGAGTAAGTTCTGGGGATCTAATATATAGCATGGTGACAATAATTGAACTAATAACACTGTACTGCATACTTGAAAGTGACTAAGGGAGTAAATCTTAAATGTTTTTACCAAAAAAAAAATTTGTATGTATGTGAAGTGATGGATGCATTAACTGACCTTGTTGTGGTAATCATTTCACAAAAGATACATGTATCAAAATTTTAAAATCCGTCGGAACATAAACACCGTGTGGGGTCTTTGTCCCACTCACCCCATCACTGCTAACACTTGGAATAATGCCTGGCACATAGTAGGTGCTCAATAAGTACTAGCTGCACATGGGAACAAATGAGTAAACTGTGTGATCGTTCAGTCCAGCCAAACCTCACCACAAATGCAACACTAACTAACTCGTGCTTTAGATGCAACACTCTATCTCCCCAATATCCATGGCCAGAGCACATCAGTGACTCCCAGGGGGACAAGCTCCCAGAAGCTTGGACGGTGGGAAGGCTAGAATGCCTTTTGGGTCCCCCTAGTACCTAATCTGGGGTCACCAGCAAGGTCTCAAGCAGTGTCCTGCTCCTGTTTCCTTCTACCCCTGGGAATGCTGTCCAATTCCATTTTCATTCCTCCATCTGTCCCCTCCCCAGGCTCTGTTCTCATATCTTTGCTGTTTCCCAGGGGGTTGAATTGTATTTCTCAGGCTCCTGCGGAAGAAAAATCCTGGACCTCTTAGACCTCTGAGATTTCCTGAGTGAGTCCTATAAACCAGGAGAACTCACTCTTCGAAGTCAGGCTGAGGTCCAAGGAGCTAGACTGGCAGTACCATTGACCAGAAACACCAGCTAAATTTACTACATCATTTACTGCCCATACTGTGTGGCCATCTGCTAAAAGCAAATAATCATTAGAAGATGATCATGGGAAAGAAAAATAGTATTTTGAATCTTCGGGTGTCCCTTCTGGCTGAAAGTATTGATTTTTTTACCTTCACACTTGGAATTAAAAGTGTGTGTGTATGTGTGTGTGTGTGTGCATGCACATAAAGACATATATATATACACATATAAATACTTGGGTCTTTTACATATTTGTGGGAAAATATCTAGAATCACTTGTTTCTTTTGTTAAATAAATCAATAGAAACGTCTTTATTCTTCAAATATTAAACTGTTAAATTGAGAAGTCTTCTTTTCCAGGCTTCACAAACATTTGATTCAATCAGACTTATTTAATTAAAAAACCAACAGAATTATATGGGAAAAATCCAAATAAATTACTGAGGTAAAATGCACCAAAAGAACTTGCTCCTCTCTTTGAACCATGGAGAATGTCTGTTGAGATTACCTCAAACAAAAACGCACCTCTTTTAAAACAAAATTACTAAAGAGAAACTGCCTAAATAAAGTCTCCAATACAGGGTTTAGAAAAATCACTATTGTTCCCAGGTAGAGGGCTTATCAAGCACACCATAATAATGGAAAACACTTAAAGGCCACATTCAAACAAAATCAATTTAAAATGAAAGGTCCCTAACATTTCCCATCCTTCGTCCTTTGCTGGGTGGCTTTCTCTGGCCGAAATACATTTGCCCTTTAGAAAACCTGGCCGCCATAGCAGCTACCTGGCCTGGCCCACACATCTGGTGTTAGAGGTCTTGTCTCCAATGAGAGACCATGAACAACCCAAGGGAAGTTTTATTCTTCAAAATTCCCAAAGCATGTTGCACCCAAAAAGTTCTTAGTAATAAAAGTTTGCTAAATTGAATTGAATTAGGAGAAAGAAGACATTGGAAAGAGATGGTGGTGTAGTGAGAGAGATAGAGAGAGAGAAAGAGAGAAGAGAGAGAGAGGGAGATTAGGTGCAGAGAAGGGAGAATATGAAGCAAGTGAATGCAATAATATTGGCCTGGCTCAGAATTTCAGGCCAGAAAAAAATCATTTTCCACCACGTAACTATTCCCAGAGCATGCAATTAGATAAATACACAAATATATGTATATATGTATGGTTATAGAGAGGTATCATTTGCTAACGTCTTTTCGGTGCTTCCACAAAGCAGACGAGGTTTTTAACACGCTTTAAAAGGATCGGAAGTATACCAATGCTCATAGCACCATGATTCACAACAGCTAAAAGGCGGAAACAACCCAAATGTCCACCCACAGATGAACGGATAAACAACATGTGGTGCATACCCACAATGGAATATTGCTCAGCCTTGAACAGGAATGGAATTCTGATAGCTGCTACAACATGGATGAAGCCGGAAAACATTATGCTAAGTGACAGAAGCCAGACACAAAAGGACAAATATTGGGCTTCCGTGGTGGCGCAGTGGTTGAGAGTCCGCCTGTCGATGCGGGGGACGCGGGTTCGTGCCCCGATCCGGGAGGATCCCACATGCCACGGAGTGGCTGGGCCCGTGAGCCATGGCCGCTGGGCCTTCGCATCCGGAGCCTGTGCTCCGCAATGGGAGAGGCCACAGCAGTGAGAGGCCCGCATACCGCAAAAAAATAAAGGACAAATATTGTATGATTCCACTTACATGAAGTACCTAATAGTCAAATTCACAGAAACAGAGTAACTAGTGGTTACCAGGGGCAGGAGGGAGGAAATTTCACTCTCGGATGATGAAAGAGTTCTGGAGATGGATAGTGGTGATGGTTGTACAAAATGTGAAGGTACTTAATGCCACTTTATTGTACACCTGAAAATGGTTATGACGGTAAATTTAATCACGATTAAAAAAAGATAAGGATTAGAAAAGAGGATCCAGAGTGCACACTCACAGATTTACAGGTGACCTCACATCCCCCTACTTCATACATCCCATTTCAAACACATAGTACTGGGAACTCACAGTCCTGTGAATTCCCTCTTCTGGTTCCAAGCGAGCTAAGATGGTGCCTTATCCATAACTGTAGATCCCATGCTCTAAATACAGTGACTTGCAGCTAGCAGGGGTGCATTAAACATTTGCAGATTCACTGGAAAGGAAAAAAGCACAGGTAATAAACAGTTGGAAGGACTGTTTTTCCTTTTTTGGAACAGAGGTTGGAAGACAGGGGGTAAAAAGTTCTGATAAATTGACTAGAAGGTAGACAGATTAGAAACCAACAAGTCAATCTTCCGAGTAACTGAGAATCAATGAAAGGATGGGAAACTTTTTCTTTAATAACAACGTCTATTATAATGAGGGAAAAGAATCATCATATATAAATAAGATCAATTTGAGTTAGCATTTTTAATAAAACAGAAAGGAAAATAAGTGATCAGGAGGGAAACGGCAACATTTTACCTGGAAACTCTGATTACATAAGAATGTATTTCTTTTTTTCTTTCTTTTTTTGTTTTTTTGCGGTACGCAGGCCTCTCACTGCTGTGGCCTCTCCCGTTGCAGAGCACAGGCTCCGGACGCGCAGGCTCAGAGGCCATGGCTCACGGGCCCAGCCGCTCCGCGGCATGTGGGATCCTCCCAGACCGGGGCACAAACACGTGTCCCCTGCATCGGCAGGCGGACTCTCAACCACTGTGCCATGAGGGAAGCCCAAGAATGTATTTTTATATCTCATGCTCTATGCATTCAGAGGAGACAAGAGAACACAAGCACCCATCTTCTCAAACGTGACCACAGGCAGAAACAGCTCCTTCCTGGAGAAAAAAAGGTATTTTAGGAACACAAACGCGCTCTGTGGCCCAACAAGGTAAAAAGAGATTAAATTACAAAAATGTTAAAGAAAACACCTCTGGCCTAGAGCAATTTTATAGAACAACTGCTAAGATGATTATCTTCCTTCCATAATTTCTTCCATACAGCTGTGACCGGTTTCAACTTGACTGCGGCAAACAGAACGATCTATTTTGCTCTTTTAAAAATCTGCCCGTCACGCTTCAGCCTCACGCTTACTTCCTTTCTGTTTAATTCTCCACAACTAACAGTTCAGTCTATCCGGCACCACGCATAGACCACTGGAAGCCTTCATCTTAGAGAGCCCTTACTTCTGCCTGTTAAAGATGTCACCTGGGCAGAGGTCACTGATGAGAGGGGTTAAGATACACCTGCTGGGCTGTAGGAATCTCAAAAGAAGATGAGAATTCTGCCTGCTTTTCATCAAACCTCTGCTTTTTTTAAATTAAGTTAATTAACCCAGAAATTCTAGTCAGCTTATCATCTTAGGCAGCCTGCCCAAGCCCCGGGTATCTGGACTAACCTGTCCCTGGTGCTTCCACCCAGTTAGGAAAAAGTGTCTCTGTCTGTCCTGGGCTTCGGGGACTGGTCAGTCGGGGTTTCTCAACCTCAGCACTAGTGACTTTGTAGGCCAGAGAACTCTTTGTTGTGGGAGGGCTGTCTGTGTCGAGTTTAGCAACATCCCTGGTCTCTACCTGCTAGATGCCAGTAGCACCCCCTAGAGGCGACAACCAATGGCGTCTCCAGGCACTGCTGAAAGTCCTCACGGGGGCAAAATCACCCCTGCTGAGAACCACTGGGGTGAAATGAGATTCCATCCCACCACCCACCACCATCAGAAACGTCAATCTGAACGCTCCTCCCCTGTCCCGCCCCCACCCATCACTCCTGAGAACGTGCGTTAGATCCAGGAGGGCCCATCAGCAGGACCCAGGTTGGGAAGGATGAGAATTTGTCCAAGCGGAAACCAACTGGCCTCCACTTCAATCTCCAAGCTAAATGAAGGAGAGAAGAATATAAGAAGTACCCCAAATCTCCGTCTCCCACCTGTGAAAGAGCTGACAAAGCTAGCACTTCATTGGCCTGTGGTCTCTCCACCCTCCACTTTGCCAAGGAGGCGATCTATCCAAGGACTTGAGCTGCAGGGAGACAGCTCTACACTGACAGAGGTGGGCCCACCGGGATCCAACAGGTGCCCACGGGACAGAAGCTCTGCGTTCTAGTCCAGCTGTACAACCCTGGTCACGTGACCCTGGGCAAGGCATTTAATTTTGCTAGATGTCTTTTCCTCAGTGTAAAGCAAATGAGCCAAATCTTTTAGACCTCCTTTGAGGTTACTTCTAGATCTGGAATACAACTATTTTAGGGGCCAGATGCTTAGGGGACCGTACAGGAAAGGAGCAGGGAGAAGACTGAGGCACAAGAACCTAGAAAACAACAGAATAGTCTCAGGTGACTGCATGGTATGCATAAGACAGGGCCTAAGATAGGTTTTTAAGAAAATTCAGGGAGGCTTAAGACCAGCAACAACCAAATGCAATTTCTAGGACATAAAGAAGGAAGGATTAATAAGAAGTAGCTTTTGGGCTTCCCTGGTGGCGCAGTGGTTGAGAGTCCGCCTGCCGACACAGGGGACACGGGTTCGTGCCCCGGTCCGGGAAGATCCCACATACCGCGGAGCAGCTGGGCCCGTGAGCCATGGCCGCTGAGCCTGCGCGTCTGGAGCCTGTGCTCCGCAACGGGAGAGGCCACAACAGTGAGAGGCCCGCGTACAGCAAAAAAAAAAAAAAAAAGAAGTAGCTTTTTATATTGCCCAGCACTCCCAGCATCTTTACCCATCCTAACTTGTCCTGTCCATACCCTGATACCAATACTCCTCTCCATATGCACTCTCTTTCCCTCTTATTTTACAAGTCGGTTTCCCGCTTCTTTCTCCCTGTTCTGTACTCAGACCCCTTCATTTCTCTTCATTCTCTATGACGATTCTTTCCCTGTGGCTCTCTCACTGGCTCACGCTCTCTTTCCCTCTCTCTCCCTGACCTTCTTCATCAGAAGGAAATAGGTTACCAGCCGCAGCCCTAGATTCCATCTCCTCAAAAGATTCAGCTCTACAGAAAGAAAGTCAAACTGTGTCCTGAAGGATGAAGCCTCCATATGCTAAGTTCCTCCTTTATCATATGAATGAATGGTTCCTTTTATGGGACATAAGACTGTCATACATCATGACTATGTTTGCAAATGACCATCATTAACCTGAGATGAGGAACTCCTAATAAAGGCCAGATGTACTGACTTGTTTGCAAGGCAACTGTGTCTGAAGCAACCAGGACACAATATAGAGGTCGGGTGCCCAAATGCCTTAATTTGGCCCAGAGAACCCCAGCATGAGCCTTCCCGTGCTGTGTGGATGCAGCTCCAAGGAGCTGGCACTGCTCCAGGACATAGCAAGTTGGATGAGGACCACAGGTTTCTTGGTGAAATACAGCTGATGACGGCTGAGCCAGGAAAATGACTTCCCAAAGTAACGCCCTGTGTTGAGCCTGCCGCCTGTCATTTAGAGACCAGGAAAGAAAGCTGCAGGGTCTCCCACACCCAGTTCCAACCCTCACTCTCCCCTCAATTTGTATCCCACTCTGGCTGGTCAGAAGTCTCACTTGCTATTTATGAAGAGAACACAGATCTGGAGGAGGGCTGTTTAAAATGCTACACGATGGGAGGACGGTGCATCACAAACTAGATTTATTCTCAATGAGCCAAATCAGCACAAATGGAACATGAACAAAACCTCTAATCAGTCACAATCAAATAAAAAGAGACTTCCTGGAGAGTAACAGACAGATGGGAAGTTAATATAGTTCAGACCATTAACATTCCACCAATGCTCACTGTTTTTTTGATAAGCAAATAGGGCCAGGTCCACTACAGCGAGGAAAGAAAAATGTAGGCATATCCAGTTTTTCTAAAAGCAACACAATGAATGATGTAATGTAAAGACAAGTGACCACTGAGCAAGTTTACCTAATAAAGTCCTTTTCCCAGACCCTCCCTCATCCTGCTTTCTACTATCAACTTTTTTTTTTTTGGTAACAGCTTTATTGAGATATAATTCACATAACCATTCAAGTCACCCATTTAAAGCGTACAATTCAGTGGTTTTAGTATAATCAGAGTTGTGCAACCATCACCACAATTTAAGAATATTTCCATCGCCCCAGAAAGAAACCCTGTTCCCTTTAGCAGTCACTCCCCAAGCCCCCAACCCCTCCTCTCCTTGGGCAACGACTAATCTACTTTCTGTTTCTGTAGAATTGCCTATTCTGGACTTCTCATATACGTGGAATCGTACAATATGTGGGGGGTTTGTGTCTGGTTTCTTTCACTTACCATAATGTTTTCAAGGCTCATCCATATTGCAGCATGTATCAATACTTAATCCCTTTTAATTGCCAAATAATATTCCATTGTGTAGAGATACCACATTTTGTTTATCCATTCATCAGTTGGTGGACATCTGGGGTTGTTTCCTTTTTTTGGCTCTTATGAATAATGCTGCAATAAACATTCTTGTATATATAGATGTTTATGTGGACATATGCTTTCATGCCTCTTGGGTATACACCTAGGAATGGAATTGCTAGGTTATAAGGTAACTATATTTAACCTTTTGAAGAACTACCAAACTCTTTTCCAAAATGGCTGGATCATTACATTCCTACCTGGTTGTCCACATTACATTACTCTCCACATTACATTCTCCACATTCTCACCAAAAATTATCTTTTTGATTACAGCCATCCTAGTTGGTGTAAAGTGATATCTCACTGTGGTTTTGATTTGTGTTTCCCTGATGACTAATGACACTGAGCACCTTTTCATGTGATTATCGACCACTGGTATATTTTCTTTGGAGAAATGTCAATTCAGATCCTTTGCCTAATTTTCCATTGGGTTGTTTGTCTTTTTATGATTGAGTTGTAAGACTTATCTATATATTCTAGATACAAGTCTCTTATCAGACATATGATTTGCAAATATTTTCCCCCGTTCTGTGGGCTGTCTTCTCACTTTTTTGATAGTGTCCTCTGAAACACAAAAGTTTTTAACTTTGATGAAGTCCAAATTATTTGTTTTTCCTTTGGTTATTTGTGCTCTGGTGTCATATCTCAAGATCAAATTCTTTTAAAACAAACTTTTTTCAGCTTGTGTTTCGCAGTCTCAGGCATTGGTTCTTTTCCATTTTAGCAGCAGGGCTTCTCCTTGGCCTGACTCATTCATAGATGCAGAGAGAGCAGACCACACAGCCCCCAGGCAATGCGAGACATGAATGGATTTTCACCCCCACTGAGTCCTGCTGCTCTCTGATTATGTCTATGATTATTCTTGAACACTCACACAGCTATGGAAGGCTTTTAAGCTTCTGCAGGCTTTCAGAATTATTAATTAATACTTAAAATAGCTGTGAGGGATAAGAAGGAAGGTGATCTCCCCACCACCACCATTCTGAGATAAGAAGACAGTTAAAAAGTTGTTTTAAAGACAAATAACTTTCGTCAGAGGAACTTTAGCCTCTGAAATTCTCTAACTTTGACTAGGAAAGAGGAAGGAAATAGAAACTGGGCAAAGTGTGAGAAGGAGAGCTCAATACACACAGCAAATTGGGGCAACTGAAGTTTAATATCCTTATTTCATCACTCACCCTCACCACCACCCCCTTTGACTACCCACCACAACACAGCCAGAGGGATCTTAATTCAAAAATCTGGTTACATCAATTGACTCATTAATATATGAAAGATTTTTCAGAAGTCAGAAAAACTTAGAAATCTGAAATTTTAAGTCCCCAGATGCTTCTCCAGCTCATTTGCTATAATTACCTCCCACCTTTCGCACACTCGAGCCTTATCAAATTTCTCCCTGTTTACCAAAACCATTGGACCCCTAAAACTTCCTGTGCTCTCAAATGTACTTTCCTTCTTCTGCACAAAGCAGACTCCTACTCATGCGTGAAGACCCAGACAGTGTTGCCTCCCTGGTGAAGTCTTCCCAACTTCACCAGCCAATTAACAGATTCTACTTTTATGATATCCTCAGCATCTTCTTCATAGTTCTATTATTATTATAACCCAGATGGCAACTAGAATCACCCTGCCCTTTATGCTACAGTCACTATTGGCTCACAACACAATTCTACCCCGTGGAAAATTCAATACCCATCCAAGATTTCTGAAATTCCTAGAGGCTGAGGAGAGAGTGGTGTTTCATCTTGGTAGATACTATTATGTTTGACTTTTTATCTCCACTGAGTTCCTATTCTCTGCTCAGTGTCTTTGCTTCCACAAACGTGGACCTCAACTCATTATACTGGTTTCCATTGAAAACTACAGGAAGCAGCCCTTAAGATGGCCCCAAACAATCCCCATCTCCTGATATTCCTGGTATTGTACAATTCCCTCCCCCTGAGTAACCTGCTTCCAACGAATAGAATCTGGCAATATTGAGGGATGTTACTTCTGTGATCAGATGACAAAAGATAATGACTTTGACTTGCTATCAGACTCCCTTTCATTGACTGGACAGACCCATGCTGCATAGAACTAAGGGTGGTCTCTGGTCAAAAGCCAAAGCACTGAGACCCTCAGCCTGATAGACCGTAAGGAACTGAATCCTGCCACCATCCATGTAGGTGAGCGCAGAAGCACATCCTTCCCCACACAAGTCTTCAGATGAGACCCCAACCCTGACTGACACTTTGACTGCAACCTTGTGACTGCAGGTGAAACAGAAGCCCCGGCTAAGCTATGCTCAGATTCCCAACCACAGAGAAACCATGAAATAATAAATTTGTGCTGTTTATGCAATAATAGGTAACTAATAGGTAACAAATAAACAAGCCCCATTCACGTGGGACATCTGTGTATACAGAAGACTTTACTCATCATTTAGGAGACATAGAGGCTTTGTACCACAGAAACACTAAAAGCATAAAGGTGCATCTTGGACATTCTTTAAGAATCCTTTAGCCACTCCACTGTGTTATTCAGCCTCTCCCTCCCTCCTCTACTATGACATCTTCTATCTCAGGCTAAAAAAAAACTTTTTTAATATATATAGAGAGACACACAGAGACAGAAGCAGAGAGACTGATTTGACCCCAGAGAATATCTGACCCTTGATAGGTCCTAATAAGGTACACTGACAAAGCACTAACCTTCTCCCTAATTTCTGCCTAGGGCAGGCAGTGGGGAGAGGGACTTTTATTTTTCCAAAGACATAGTATAATATAATGCCTATACTACAGTTTACCATGATGTTTTATAATTATTTGCTTACAAATCTGCTCCCCCACTAGACTGAGTTTTTAAAGGAAAATGACAGATTTTATTCATCTTTATATTCCCAGTGCATGCTACAAAGTTGATTAAACAGTCAGGACTCAGTAAATGTTTGCTGAATGTGTATTCATTAAATACTATTACATTAAAATATTTACATTTAAAATTAATTATTAATGCTTATTAATGCACAGGAGAACCACTGTACTGGGCTACAAGTAAAACTATACTATAATAAGGTCCTCGGATATTTCAAACAACTATAACTCCTTTAAAAAGGTTCAAGAAAAACTAGTGCTCTGATAAACCCAATACTACAGCATGCTGTGAGGCTCATAATGTATTAATTAAATACTCTTTTAAAAAGGACATGTTCTATGTTACTAGATATTCTATAACTCACGGTGGGAATATGTTAGCTTTTCTGCCTAGAAAGCAACTGCTCAGGAATTCCAGCTTTAGGAATTTATCGTAAGAGAATAAAACATTAGCATTATTTTTAAAAGTAAAAAAAAAAAAATTATTTTTAAAAGTAAAAACAAATATCTAGCAATAGGGGCAAGTTAAATAAGTCATGTTATATACACACATTGGATTAAAACTGATGAACCAGATCTTATTTATTAACAGAGAAATATGTCTACAATTGAGTATTATATGAAAAGAGCAAGTAACAAAATGGTACATAAATGTTTGTAAAAGTGTATTTGCCTATATCTCTGTGTACATATGTATCGAAAAATGTGAAAGGATATACACCAAAATGTTAATAGATATCCATAATCACATTATAGTTATCTTTATATTTTTCTATATTTCTCAGATGTTTTTCAATGAGCATATGTTTATTTTTAATCAAAAATATTTAATACTGTTTAAAAATAGAGGAAAGAATTCATTAGTATTATCCTAATTTGGCAAACATGGGTTACCAATTGAATTATTTACTAAATTAATATTCTGGAATGTAAAAGCAGCTAACATAATCGATCACATTTAAATTTTTAAAGCAACTTTAAGTAGACTCATTTGAGCCTCCCGAAACTTTGTGAGTAGAAAGAGCTTATTAAGTACATTTTACAGCTATCAAATGACTTGCTCAAGTCACATACTGAGTAAGTAAAAAAAAAAACAGATGTATGGTGTCTGAGTCCTAAAGCAGGGAAGGGAAATGTTATGAATGGTTCCAGATGCAACTGGTCATCTCAAATAGCAAAATTAGGAATGATCACAAAAATAATGATTAAGAATGTTTCATGGACATACTGAAATCCTGAGTAATTTTTTTTCAGCAAATACCGAAGACTGCTGGATAAATTCATTTTCATGTCGCCTTATTTATAAGTTTTTCTGAAAATTTCAGCTAACTATGCTTTTCAGTGGTACTACAAATTAAGCACAGGCCAATATATGGAACTCCTAATGTATCAATATACGTAGAAAGAAAAAACCAGGCAGAGAGTTTAAGAAAACCAGTATTCAGGCAGCCGAGATACCGTGAAGAACAAAGTCCCCATCCCCAGAGCCAGAGGTCTTGCCAACACTGCGGAGGTGAGACCAACACTGACCAACACGTCACTGACCACTCTTTTAGGTCATTTTACTTTGAATTTGATCCAGTCCCTTTATGTCTGTGTTAATTGTATAGGGAAGTCTGCTTTAAACCACAACAACAAAGAAATACTCAGAAAAACAGCATTTCCACCAGATACATGCATTCCCAAAACAAGCAAAGGTGGTACACATCCAGAATGGGCATGAAATTTAAACAGTAAGACCCCTCGTGGCCCAGCCAGACTGGAAATGCGATAGAATCAATCATCTCCTCATCTCTGGACAGTGAAGGAGGCTCTTCAGGGAGCAGTGCAGTTGGAGCAGCCTGGCCAGACAGACAGACTGCAGGCATGAGGCTGAGGACACAGGGGAGGAGAGGGAACTTCCTTAAAGTCTGGCTCTGCTCAGACCTGTGTACTGACAAACTGGAAGGAAACAGAGCAGAAGGCAGGACGTGAGGTGTGAACTGTGAGCAATTTTAGACAGAAAGGCTGGCACTTCTCTGAAATTAGCATATCCGCTTTGGGACAAGGAAGTGCCCCTTTGGACTCAGATCAGCATGAGGGTGTGGGCCAGCCCTCCAGGCAGGAGATGAGCTGAGAAATATCCAGATGTACCAGGAAAGAGACAATGCCTGTAGCTGCTCCACACTAAGGAATTCACTATTCCCTCAGTGAAAGGGATTGGATTTAACACCAGACACACCAGCATGCTATTGGGAATTCGTTACACACATACTTATGACTAGTTGACTGTTCAGGAAACTGCATATATCGATAGATCATTCCACATTGTGGATTTAGTTATTCTCAACCAGTTTAGATATTGTCAAACAGTACAAACCTCTTCATAATCATTATCAAATACCTAATTTTAAAAATTCATAAATTAAAGATAATATAACAGCCAACATGTACTTACTACATGCTAGGCAATGTTATTAGCTGGTTATTTTACATCTATCCACTTGTTATTATCTCCATTCTACAGATGAGGAAACTGAGGCAGGAAGTGGTTAAGTAACATGCCTGAGGCCCCAGTTAGGAAATGGCAGAGTAAGAACCTGAACCCAGGCAATCTCATTTTAAAGGCGTGCTGTAATCACTAAACTATAATAAACCACACTGTACCAGGTCAACTCCAACCGGCGCATGTAATCTAGATTATTCTGTGGCTCTGAGTGAGTAAACCAGATAGACAGCACTCCTTGCAGAATGAGCCTTGAATAGGTTTTCTGAAGATTATATAATTTCAAGAGACCTTCTTTGTTAACATCAACCATTCACAAAATTTAGATCAAAGGAAACAACTTAAATTCCACAGAAGACACACAGAAAGCATAACTGGGTGATGTATGCTGAATGTGAGACGGTGGAGTGGGGGGATGGGAGTTAGTGAGGACCAAGAGAGCAAATGTCTACCTGTCTCTCCAGACAGCTGTCTCCCTAGAAGATGGGAGAACTAGTTTTGCCAATTCTCACATTTTTTCAAAGGTTGAAAATTCGGACTCTTGAGCAAAATCCCCACAATTTTCAAATTTTGGCACTCATTCAAGATTATCTTTCTCTGAATGATGAGCCAAACAAAACTGATCTGCAAACACAGGCTGCCACCTCTGTTCTAGATTCATCGAAGTTCTCAGCAGGCAAGGCAATAGTAGCCTTCTAAATGGCAGAGTACTGGAAATTAGTAGAAATTCTGAAATGTTAAGAAGATAGTCATCAATATATAACTGTGGATGGTCCCTGACTTACGATGGTTCAACTTACAAGTTTTCAACTTCCCAATGTTGAGAAAGCAATACACAATCAACAGAAACTGTACTTTGAATTTTTACCTTTCCCTGGGCTAACAATATGCAGTACGATATTCTACAGCAAGCCGCAGTCCCGGTCAGCCACTTGATCACCAGGGTAAACAACTGAAAGACTTAAAACCATTCTGTAGCCACAGGAGCTTTCTGTTTTCCACTTTCAGTACAGTATTCAATAAATTACATGAGATCTTCAACACTTCATTGTAAAATAGGCTTTGTGTTAGATGATTTTGCCCAACTGTGGGCTAAATCAAGTGTTCTGAGCACATTTACGGTAGGCTGGGCACAACTGTAAAGTTTGGTAGGATAGGTGTATTAAATGCATTTTTGATTTACAAAATTTTCAACTTATGATGGGTTTATCTGGTCATAACCCCATCATAAATCAAAGAAGGTCTGTATACAAAGATGTTGGTTTTGGTCTGGTTGTGTCTAATGGCAAGTACATGAATCCAAACATCTCCAAGGTTCACCCCTGTTATAGTATATGAATGCAGCCAAGGGCACCTGAGTCAAGGGTCTCCAAAGTGGACTTCAGGCACTCCAGGTGGTATGCACGGACAGCTGTTGGGGTGCAGGAAGAAAATATTCCACTTTATATTTCTATTTTTTATTCTTCTAAAATTTCATTTTTTACATTTGCATCACAATGTTCATAATACACTTCAAAGTACTATATATACATATTTTCCAAATAATAGATATACATTAAAGTAAAATAATGGCTATGACAGTTACACCAACACTGATATCATATACTCAAAGAAACGACCATAAAACGTAAAAAATTCTATCTATATAGTCCAGAAATCAAAGAAATCCTGTCTACACAAGTCATACAGGGAATTCACCAACAAACTCAATATTAAACCAAAAAGCTTGACCCTTCAGTCCCCAATTAGCTGCTACCGAGCAGTGCTCCTACGAAATCAGGGCCAGCAGAAGGAACTGCCCCTGAGGGCAAGGGCTGATCCTTATTTACCTTTTTGTGTCAGATGCCCAGCAAAGAGTAGGCTTAATGTATACTCTTGCTTGTGTAGTAAATGTTATTTGCTTGTGTATCTGTCCTCCAACCTTGATCCACAAGACAGTGCCAATTTTAGGCGGAGCGATATACTTTTTTTCCAGTTTCACTTCTGGTGAGTTCCTTGGCTGGTAACAATATCTATTTTGAAGGCTTGGTTACATCTGTAAAAGCACACAGATAATCCTCCTAAGTATGAGGGAAAGGAAAGTGCTAGAAATAGGAGTTCTTAGCAATGAGCTGTTCTTACCAGGTCTTCAAGGATGTCACACAGTGCAAATTCAGGCTCTTTGCTACAATGTTGAGCTTCCCTACTTTCCCCTTGAAAAGTAACAGCAAGCAGCAATTTAATTACATAATTTATTCTCTTCTCTATATGCTTCACTTGTCCTTTTCCCCCAGGCAGTCCTACATATCCTGGCTTTAAGACTCCAATATTTATTTATTTTTAACAAAGGGGTAATATTCTTTTTTTTTTTTTTAATTTTATTTATTTATTTTTGGCTGTGTTGGGTCTTCCTTGCTGCGCGTGGGCTTTCTCTAGTTGCGGCGAGCAGGGGCTACTCTTCGTTGCGGTACGCAGGCTTCTCATTTGTGGTGGCTTCTCTTGCTGCAGAGCACAGGCTTTAGGCGCCCGGGCTTCAGGAGTTGTGGCTCTCGGGCTCTGGAGCGCAGGCTCAGTAGTTGTAGTGCACGGACTTAGTTGCTCCGCGGCATGTGGGATCTTCCTGGACAAGGGCTCGAACCCGTGTCCCCTGCACTGGCAGGCGGATTCTTAACCACTGCACCACCAGGGAAGCCCGGGGGTAATATTCTTGATTACGAAAGTTAAATATGTTCATATTAGAAAAAAATTAAGAAAAAGTGTGTACTGCTAAGGAGCATAAAAAATGAATCCATTTAACCAATGTATCAGGTGGGATGAAGCCTGTATCAGATATCCCTCACTCACCACTTCACAACCTCTCAAGCCCCACGTCTTATTCCAGCCCCTGATGAAGTGACCAGGTCCATGCAAGCTTCAACCAGATTCAAGCAGGTACAATCTGACGGCTCCCAGCCTCTGCCTCCCTCTCCCCATCCACATACCCTTCACCTCCTGCTCCAGAGCTTTCTAATGCCAACCAAGGCTTTGGAGCCCGTAGGTATCCATCCCATGCTCATGCATTTGCAACCCAGGAACACAGGGGAGGCATCCTCTATGGGCCACTCTTGACCAATAGTGACAGAAGCCAATGGATAGATGTTTCTTCATTTCAGCCCCTAAGCAGACAGTTCTGGGATGCATTTTATATGGTGCCTGAAAAGTGCTGGGGAATCAAGCATCCATTGCCCTTAGCAGTGGGTAATTTGACAATGTAGATGTGTTTTGGCTTTCTCTCCTTCCCTTTTCTCTTCCTAGGTCCTCTACTCCAATTGGGGCCACATCCCAAATAAACTACCTGCATGCAAGCAGTTATCTCAGGCTTTACTTTCTTGGGGACCAAAGCTAAGAGTGCTGATAAGCAAGTGAATTATCAGCAGACCCTCTGGATTAAGGAGCTGGATCACCCACCCCATTGCTGGTGGTAAGCAAGATGATGATAAACCCTGGCATGTGGTAGTAGCCCATTTAATAATACTCTTACCTGTGGTGGATGAGGCTGAGGTGCACATGGAGTGTGAAGTGCTGAATTAACTGGCAGTTGAGGTACTTGAATGATAGGGGGTCAATGGTAATGATAAGAATCACAGAACTGTTTTTTGTTAACTTCTTTGGAAGTTGTGAAGAGGTAAAATTAAAATTCCATATCCAGGTCAGTCAACTATTAACGCAGGCACAGTTGAAATGCTTCTTTGATAGCATTTAGGTTGACCTTCATTCATGTATTCAAGGCAGGCAGTGCTGGAACTCACGCTCAGGAACTATAATTGGAAGTCCTGCAAAGGAGACTGAATGCAGTCTCACTTTATCTCCTGTGTCAACGTCTGGACTCTGATAGGAAAACTGGTGACTCTGTGACCAGGAATCTGTACATCTGGGTAGATGAGCCTAAGAATCTTAAATCCCTGAATCCTCCAGACCATTAACAGCGTCTCGCTCCTTCTTGCTAAAGGACAGCAGCCTCCCCTTTCCTAGACACCTCACAGGTAGGTAGGTGCCTAACAAGGTAATTGTTGTTGTTTTTTTTAATAAATTTATTTATTTTTATTTTTGGCTGTGTTGGGTCTTTGTTGCTGTGCACAGTCTTTCTCTAGTTGTGGCACGCAGGCTTCTCGTTGAGGTGGCTTCTCTTGTTGTGGAGCACAGGCTCAAGGCGTGCGGGCTTCAGTAGTTGCAGCACATGGGCTCAGTCAGTAGTTGTGGCTCGTGGGCTCTAGAGCGCAGGCTCAGTAATTGTGGCACACGGGCTTAGTTGCTCCACAGCGTGTGGGATCTTCCCAGACCAAGTCTCGAACCCGTGTCCCCGGCATTGGCAGGCGGATTCTTAACCACTGTGCCACCAGGGAAGCCCATTTGTTGTCCTTTTTAAGATCTGCTGCCACCTCATCCCATTGCCTCTGAACAAATAACTAGAGTCAAATCTCAGCACCGCCCAAGCAGGGAAACAGAGTTCCTACTGCTGAAGTAAATTGCTTATTTATCAAAGGGCATATATATCAGCTGGAACCAGAGGAAGATGATTTAGAGTGGATCCTGAGGGTTTTAGACCAGGGGGTGCAAAATATAAAGCTGGATAAAGAATAACTCATTGGCATGGGAGCACTCTCCTATGACTCTGGTTTCAAAGTCCTGGCAAGGATACCTGACGCTGGTCTTAACATCCAGCTGGAATGGCTCATGAAGCTTGGACTGGATGATGGCTCCCTGTTAATGAAGTGGAGATGCCAGACCGAGAAAGGGATCCAAGGATCAGGCAGGTGAGACTATAAATATGAATTTATCATATGAGACTGAAGAACCCACTACCTATGTTTCCTGGAAGGGCACAGAGAAGAGTCCTCCCTTTACCAAGAGGATAAGCAATGGACTGCAAACAGAGGCAGTGGTATCTTTAGATGCACAATTGTACATCTTTCAGGAACCACTTCTCAGCCTCTAGGTCCCACCTCTTACTCCCATCACTGCTGCAGTATCAGCTCCACATGGGCCATGACCAGCTTCGCCCTGGTGAGATCTGACAGTGCCTGGCCTTCGCCTTCCATGGGCCTTTGGTTTCCTGGCCTTGGACCTCTCTGACAGTGTGGTCAGTGCAGGATACTTGGCATTCACACACATGCAGCCTGGCACTGTGAGGGAACCAACCTCTGCGGGGCCACCCTTGGTCAGTGAGGGACAGAAGCTGATGAAGAAATGCTTCCCCCTCCTGTTGTCCAGAGTAGACAGCTCTGCATGCATCTCACAAGGCTCCTTAGGGAGGCCTGGTGTCATCACCGATCACTAGTGGCTCCCAGCATGGGCCAACCTATTAACACATTCTGGTGTTGGCTTTTGCTCTCCACTCCCCGCTGCTTGAAAAATCACTTCCCAAATAAAGCACCTGCACAAAAGCTTTCAGAGGAACTTTGGATAAAACAAAGCCCAGTAGTTAGGGATAATGGGGGAGAAGGGGCTTTAATATGGGACAAGCCCTTAGCCTCCTAGGAAATTGGTCCCACAGCAGAAGTCCCAGTGACGACAGGCGTCATCAGCAGATTCCCACCCTAACCAATCTCCAACTAAATTTCTTTCACAAGCATAGAGGCAACACCCTTCTTTTCTTTTCCAGTAGAATCAAATGCTACTTTGACACATACCCTCCACACTGGGTCTTTTACAGCTCAACCTAATTAGTTGACAGCACAGAACGTAAATATAGAGACATGACACTGGAAAACAAGGAGGAAAAAGTCTTAGTGAAATATTTAAGTGAAACTCTCAGATGATCTTGTAATAGGATTTTAGCCCCAATAATATATTACAAAAGAGCCCATCATAGGACCAAGCATTCCAGGTATGCTTAATAAATTTCTGCTGTTTTAAAGAAAAACTTATCCTTTATTCAAGATCTTTTGATAGAATAACAATCTATGTCAATATTTACAGCTAAACAAGCAAGAATATGTCATGACGTCTCGAAAATAAACATTTATAAGTAGACCCAAAAATAAGAATCATTTTTTCTGTGTGAGGCTCAATATGCTATATCAAAAATAGGGCACTTCTTGGGAAAAAGCCAGAATCTTAGCAAACCAAATACACCTCTCTTTTAAAAATAGCTTTTCATGCTTTGCTAGTGTACTAGTTTTAGAGAATCATTTATGCACTATCTGGGTTTGGAGTTGCAATGCCTTATATGTGCCAATCAAAGATACCAGAACCCAATCAAGTCAACATGGGCGGGCTGTGGCCCCAAGAAATCATCCATGCTTTTCCTACATTTAGAACAAACACCACACTTATGCTTAACACAGAAATGGGTGTCCATAGGAACGCCACAAAGGAGTCTTGGTTTTGTCTTCCACATAGAGGTTAAAATAATGTAATGCATTATTACTATGCTGTTGACTCCTAAGTGAAGGATAGGGCAGAATCTGATTTGGCTGGCAAAAAGGACGTTGGGAAGTAGGGACTAATTTAAACAGGTTGTCCAACAGTTAATCATTTCAGCAAACCAACTGCTACTCCTAATCTCTGAGTATTACAATTATATTCATATATGCTTAATCACAGTTGCTATATATCATAAATGATTCTAGATCAAGAAACAAGTAATCAAAAGCTGCATATTTAATAACTGTTGTTCACACTGAAATTTCTTATGCTATTAATAACTAAGTTCCCTTCTGTGACTTTAGGCTATTTTAAAAGGGGGGGGGTACAGAAACCTTGTTACCATGGAGATTGCAAGCCGGTCAGCCCATCTGCTGAAGAGGATATAAAATTTTGTAAGTAGAATTTTAAAAATCTTACTATGAGAAAGACTTCCTCAAACTCAGTAGGGGGGAGGCAGCTACAGAAAGCCTGGCAAACAGCCATGTGCAAAACTGTGGGCTGTCATTATTTTGATATTAACCATGAATTTGCAGTAACTCTTATTAAGAGGGAACTACTAATATCTGTACATTAGGATACTAAAGATGTAAAACATATTTTGGTATGTTCTATTATAATGATGTTTATATCATTTTTTAGAAAAAAAATTAGGAATTTATATTAAAAACTGGTCCAGAGAAATCTGTGACTTGGTTTGTGTGGTTTTAAAAACTACTCCAACAAATAACCCAATCAAAACATGGGCAGAAGATCTAAATAGACATTTCTCCAAAGAAGACATACAGATGGCTAAAAGGCACATGAAAAGATACTCAACATCACTAATTATCAGAGAAATGCAAATCAAAACTACAATGAGGTATCACCTCACACCGGTCAGAATGGCCATCAACAAAAAAATCTACAAACAATAAATGCTGGAGAGGGTGTGGAGAAAAGGGAACCCTCTTGCACTGTTGGTGGGAATGTAAACTGGTACAGCCACCATGGATAACAGTATGGAGGTTCCTTAAAAAACTAAAAGTAGAGCTACTATATGATCCAGCAATCCCACTCCTGGGCATATATCTGGAGAAAACCATAATTTGAGAAGATACATGTACCCCCCAATGTTCATTGCAGCACTATTTACAATAGCCAGGACATGGAAGCAACCTAAATGTTCATCAACAGAGGAATGGATAAAAAAGATGTGGTACATATATACAATGGAATATTACTCAGACATTAAAAAGAACAACATGATGCCATTTACAGCAACATGGATGGACCTAGAGATTGTTATACTGAGTGAAGTAAGTCAGACAGAGAAAGACAAATATCATATGATATCATTTATATGTGGAATCTAAAAGAAGGGTACAAATGAACTTATCTACCAAACAGAAATAGAGTCACAGATGTAGAAAACAAACTTATGTTTACCGGGGGAGGGGGGGAGGCATAAACTGGGAGATTGGGATTGACATATACACACTACTATATATAAAATAGATAACTAACAAGGACCTACTGTATAGCACAGGGAACTCTACTCAATACTCTGTAATGGCCTATATGGGAAAAGAATCTGAAAAAGAGTGGATATATGTATATGTATAACTGATTCACTTTGCTGTACACCTGAAACTAAAACAACATTGTAAATCAACTATACCCCAATAAAAATTAAAAAGAAAAAAAATGTCTTTAGGAAGAAGTTTTAAAATTCATTTATTTAAGTAGGAAGTAATTTTTAATTGTGTATGTTTTTAAATGACTTTTAAATTCTTGAAATTCCCTCTGTGGTCTTCACATTTAAGATGTTCGATGTGAGTAAAAGTGTGATTCTCATTAAAAAATAATAATAATAAAATAGCATTTGGGCCTATGAAAACCTAAAAACAAAATAAAAAGGATGCATTTTAAACAATTATAGCATAAAAGTACAATGACATCATTAAGACCTTATAATATTTAGCCTTTCTCTTCTGTTTTTTAGTTCCTAATCCAGAAATTTATTCATTCAACAAACATGTAAACCTAGTAGGTGTCAAGCCCTGACCAAGATGAAGGCACAAGAAACATCAATGTAAACCAGTTCACGCCCTTAAGCAATTGAAGGAGGTGACGTATCTTCATTCATTTACCCATTTGCTCATTCAGTAAAGGTTCACTGAGCACCCACTATGTGCCTGGCACATCTCTAGGTCCTGGGAATCACACAGTGATAGAAAGCAACAGAAATCCCTACCCTCCTGGAGCTTACATTCAGGTGTCATTTACAATTAGATGATAAGAACTGAGAGGGGAAGCTTAGAGATAAGAACAAGGAGATGTAAAAGGACAGAAAAAACTCCTTCTGCCAGGAGGACTTAAACATCCCAGAAGGGGTGACTTTTGAGCTGGGGCCTCAGAGATGAGGAGGAGCACACCAGGCAGGAATGGGGACAGTCATTCCTGACCCAGAGAGCACAGTTTGGAGGCAGAGATCTGGAGAACACCTGTCACTGAGCCAGCTTTTACTTCCCAGCTCCAAGACAACCTGAGAAACTCTACGTGGCTAGAGTGGCTTAATGAATATGAAATTGTAGGGAAATTTTTGCATGCAAACTGATTTTAAAATATAATTATTGGGCTTCCCTGGTGGCGCAGTGGTTGAGAGTCCGCCTGCCGATGCAGGGGACACGGGTTCATGCCCCGGTCCGGGAAGATCCCACATGCCGCGGAGCAGTTGGGCCCGTGAGCCATGGCCGCTGAGCCTACGCGTCTGGAGCCTGTGCTCCGCAACGGGAGAGGCCACAGCAGTGAGAGGCCCGCATACCGCAAAAAAAAAAAAAATTATATATATATATATATAATTATTTTCACAAATATCTGTGATAGTTGTATTAGTTTTCCTAAACAGCAAAATTCCTAGTTACAGAGCATTCATGCCTCAAGCTAAGTATCATAAGTCAAATATAAAAATAGCAGTAGAAATTTTTTAACATTTAAGCGTTTTTCACAGATCATATCTCAGTCAAGGCTTACAAAAACCTTATGAGGCACAGCAGTTATCTCCATCTTACAGAGCTGGAAACTAAAACTCAAAGAATTTAAGTGACTCACATACACCAGGCCTAGTAAATAGCTAAGCTAGACCTTGAACTTGGGCTTTTGCTGTAAATATTGTCCTCTTTCTACTAGACCAGAATTTACTGCCAATTTAAGGGTTTTTGCAAAATAACAGGGAAGTGCTCTCACAGAGCACTATATCACAAATGCTACTGGTCTTTGGGAGAAATCTGTACATATCTACTTTGTGTACTTGGCAGAGAAAGAGTAAGGTCCCGGAGAACTGACAGGAGTCAGCTATCAGCGAACAAAAAAATGTCACAATGTCAGCATAATGATTTCCTTAACAAAGTGACCTTCTTCCTGGTCATCAAAGGTCCAAAAAATTCACCCATCCCACCCCCTACCCCTGCAACAAATTCGACACACCTGGAAGTGTCCTCTCCATTACAGCTCAATGCAGTTTCCCCTATATAGTAAGCTGGCCATCATGTTTTCACTATGTTTCCACAAGAATTTAGCCACCACCCCCACACTCTAGTGCCATCACCACGTCTGGCATAGAAGACGAAATTATGAATTTTGAACAAGCAAAGACAGAAATGTAAACAAATGAATTGCTATATATATAAATTTTAAAAACAGGTTAAATAACATTAAGAGATTGGAACACAATGCAGGTTAATAAAAACTGTCTGTGAAAATAATTAAAGATAGATTTTGAGAACAGAATAAAATTGTGGGCTGACTGGTCAACCTGTTGTCATTGCTTAAAAGGAAATCCATTCTCCATTGCCAGCCATGTTCTTCAAAGGGGGGCTCTCAGAACTTGGAGCATCCCCTTCAGTAAGAAATGTGGTCCTCTAGCACTAAAATCTCTCACTCTGACAGGCAACTCAAAAAACTTATGTACTGGGGCCGTGTCCCTGGCTCCAGGGTGAAGGGCAGGGATCTAGGACCAGAAGAGGCAAGGCTTTATAGAGTAGAGAATGGGGACAGGTGGGATAGGATTCTATGCTAGATCTGGGAATCTGCCACCAAAGCTAGTGTCCAAACAGAGTCAAGGGCTGGGAGCCAGGTGAAGAGCCCCAGGGAAGCCCATGTGGAGGGGACTGAGTTCAGAATGGGGCAGGTGGGCAGGCAGAGGACAAGAGATAACAAATCCCTGTGGTTATAACTCCAGGAGCTGGAGGCCATGAGTATCAACTAGCAGGCTGAGCAACAGAAGTGAGGATCCTGGAGTAAATGCCAGAAACTAGCTTCCCAAGGCGGAGAGGGGTGGGGGAGGGATGGACTGGGAGTTTGGGGTGGTCAGCAGATTCAAACTACTATATATAGAATGGATAAACAACAAGGTCCTACTGCATAGCACAGGGAACTATATCCAATGTTCTGTAATAAATCATAATGAAAGAATATGAAAAAGAATGTATACATATGTATAACTGAATCATTTTCTGTACAACAGAAACTAACACAACATTGTAAATCAACTATATGTCAATAAAATAAATTTTAAAAAAAGAAAGTAACTAGCTTGTTCCCCAAACCTTCAGAGCCACCACTTCTACCACCATCAGCTCCACCACAACTATCATCACAGGCCCCATCCTCACCATCACTACCGCCATCGCCATTACCAACATCACCCCCACCCCCATTAGCACCTCCATCACCCTCACCACCACCACCATCACTACCGTCACCTCCACCTCCACCCAACACTTCCCATCAGCACCATCACCATCCGACAATTATCACCATCACACTACCAACCACCCTCACCACCACCACCCTCACCCTCACTCCCAACACCACCATCGTTACCACTAATATCACCACAACCACCATCACTACCACCAGCCACATCGCCAATATGACCATCATCCCATGACCATCATCCCTTTAGGATGTCCCCTTCACAAGCACAGAGGAGCTGGCAGAGGCTTTGAAATGTCAACCTTCCCCACCAGTCCCTGAAAATGGAAGATGGCAGTACTGATACAAACGATGGCCACTACCCAGCTTACAAAGCGGAACAGCTACAGTAGGTGTGGTTTAATAATTTTCATCCAGGATAGACATATATTAGCTCACTTCTTAAAATTCTCACAAACTCTAGGAGGCAGGCATGGCTACCCCTATTTTACGAGTGAGGAAAATGAACCTCGGGGACAGTAGTACTTGCCCAAGGTCACACAAGTAAAAAGTGATGGAGCCTGACCTCACACTCCAGCCCACCTGCTTCCACAGCTGATTCTATGAACAGCTCTGCTGTGTCGCCTCTCTAAAGAAAATTAAGACACAGCCACATCCTCGAGGGGCTCACTCGCAGTGGGAGAGGCCTGTAAACACATTTCAAAACAATGTGAGAGGGCTTCCCTGGTGGCGTAGTGGTTGAGAGTCCGCCTGCCGATGCAGGGGACATGGGTTTGTGCCCCGGTCCCGGAAGATCCCACATGCCGCGGAGCGGCTGGGCCCGTGAGCCACGGCCGCTGAGCCTGCGCGTCCGGAGCCTGTGCTCCGCAAGGGGAGAGGCCACAGCAGTGAGAGGCCCGTGTACCGCAAACAAACAAACAAAAACAATGTGAGAAGTGTTTCGACTGTACTAAGGGAAGAAGAAACTCATTCTGCCCGGGAGGGGGCGGGGGGTGGTTGGAGAAGACTTTACAGAGGATGTGACATTTATACAATCAAGAAGAAAAGGAGTAGGAGGTGACCAGAAAAAGCAGTGGAGGGGAGAGCATTCCAGGTGGAGCGCCAGCAGCTGTGAAGGACACACGCTGTGCTGCCTTAGCCCCGCTGGCTCTGCTGATGTTCCCACGTTTGACCTCTGGTCTGACTGAGGGCCTCGCCTCAGGTCTGGTCAAACCGCCAGCTTGTCTCTTTACACCCACCGAGCCTTACACACAGACACCTGTCTCAGCCCTTCCTAACTCTGGCTCAAAATCCAGAGTCCAACACATCCTGTCGCCTCCCAAGGAAGTCTGGGACGAAAGGATCTGGTCTGCAGGAACTCAGGCATCCAATAGCGGGCACCGGACCAAGGCATCAGCCACAAGGAGATTAAGAGCTGAGGCCCGGTGTTAGTCAGTTGGGACTGACCAAGGGGCTTCTTTAGACACCCTCTATTCGGGCAGATACTGTCCCGAAGCAAATCCAGGACGGAGTGTCCAAATGAAACAATCAAGTAAAGCGATTGCTAACCTGCATGTCACCAAATTGCAGCTAACATCCCTGATACCAAGCCACGCAATTCAGTGCTTGGGGTATACGTTTTGTCATGAGGCCTTTTTGGAAAGTAGATTAGGAAGGAAATTTCTCAAAGCAAGGTGTACCAAGGTAGGGGCCAAGGTGGCATGTGACCACAACTGCTTTTTTTTCCAAGCCAAAAACACTGCAGCTCTGTCTTTGGGCTTGAAACTACGGGTCCACAAACATCCAATTGTGTGTTTTTGAGTAAATTCCAAACTACTTTCTGAGAAGATCTTTGGCCCCTGGACCACCTCTAAGCCTTCTTTTTCAGGAACATGCTCTTCTTAGAGACCTCAGGTCTTGAGGTCTATAAGATAGACATCAAGTCTATCTTTGGCACCATTTCTCCCTTAACTGACAACAAAGACTCAGTCCTACCCAGATTCTTACCCAGCTACTGAACCTCAAAATCACTGTCATTCTATTCCCTTACCAATCAATGTTTATTAAACACTTATTATGCGCCAGATGCCTCTCCTGTTCATGGGAATGTGCAATGACAAGGATATGCCAGTTCCCTGCCTTTTTGAAGCTTACATTCCAGTGAGGATTGATAGGAATAAGGAAAAAGAAAACGACATTAAAAAGGTGATTTCTGATCGTGACGGAAAGTGACAGCAAGAAAGCATGGAAGGAGGGGTGAGGGGGGCTGCCTCAGACAGGCATCCAGAGGAGGTCTCTCTAAGAAGGTGATGTTTGGTCTGAGATGAGAAGAATGAGAAGGAGCCAGCTATGTAGAGAGCTGAGGAAGGAACACTCCAGGACAAGAGAGCAGAAGTGCAAAGGCCCAGAGACAGGATTAATCCTGGCTTATTCAAAGTACACAAAAGCAGGCCAGGGATGGAGGAAGGGGTGGCAGGGCAGAGTAGCAAGCAGGAGAGTTGAAGATGAAATAAGGAGAGTTTGTCAGGAGTCAGGTTATTACAGAGCCTTGCAGACCACAATAAGGAATTCAGATTATATTTTAACACAACTGGAATCCACTGGAGGGCTTAAAACCGGGGAATGACATGCTCTGATTTCCTTTTTAAAAAGATAACTCCAGGGGCTTCCCTGGTGGCGCAGTGGTTAAGAGTCCGCCTGCCGATGCAGGGGACGTGGGTTCGTGCCCTGGTCCAGGAGGATCCCACATGCCGCGGAGCGGCTGGGCCCCTGAGCCATGGCTGCTGGGCCTACGCGTCCGGAGCCTGTGCTCCGCAACAGGAGAGGCCCGCGTACTGCTAAAAAAATAAAATAAAAAAAAAAACTCCAGAAGTTGTGTGGAGAATGGACCTGGTGGTGAAAGGAAGCAGGGAGATTCAGTAGACCAGATGAGATGATGCTGGCTCAAACTAGGAACTAGGGTGGTGGCAGGAGAGATGCAGAGAGAAGTGGATGGACTTGAGAGGACTTTTGAGATAGAAGTGACTGGAAGACTATTTTGGGAGGATGGTCTACAGCATATGCATCAGTTCATCTACATCAGTGATTTTTATGGATCCTCTTAGATGTCACTAGAACTGCGGCAGAGAGCATGAGGTGTATAATGGGAGAGTGGTCTAGATATAGGCCACCGCATCAATCAAAGCATCTCCAAATATGTTGATTGCCAAGAATGACATCTGCAATTTCATTTGGAAAAAGGGTTTTTATGGTAAAACCAAACTTGGAAAACCACTACTGTGATAAGGCAGAGTCTGCCTAACTGGCCCCAATATCCATTCTCTCTATCCTTCCAGAAATAGAGCTGTCGCAATTTTTAGCCTTCACATGGCTACTCAGCTAAAGATCACATTTCTCAGCCTCCTTTGAAGCTAGACGTGGCCTCACAACAAAGTTCAGGCCAATGGGCTGTGAGCAGAAGAAACATGCTTAACTTCTACGTCATTCCCTTGAAAATGAAGCTACTTAATCTCTTCATTTTGAGCTGCCTAGGAAATGGTGACAATGGTAGCAGCCACGTTAGACCCAAAGATGAAATCTACATGCTGAGAACGGCAGAGCCGACCCACCAGCCTGGGTCCTCGGACCACTGATCTCTTAGAATAGAGCCCTCTACCCACTCTGAACTGCCCACCAACCTCTGGACTCTTAAGTGACAAACAAATACATATGATACCTTTTGACTACAGTGTTGCAGCAGTTTAGCTACACCCATGCAGAGCTTCAACAGCCAGAATATGATCCACCATGTGTCTCATTCCCTCTTCTGCAGGAAACAGAAACGTTCCAGATAATGGCTGCTCCACTGGAGTGAGAACTACAGTGAACAAACTCTCAGCTAACCCAGGAGATAGATGGAGGGTGAGTGCGGAATAAGCCTTTGCTGTTGTAGTTGTTGTTTGAGGAAAGTTTTATTACTGCAGCATCACCTAACCTATCCTGACTAATACATTCTGGTTGAAAAATAGCTACTTTAAAACCTTACCTGGGGAGGGCTCACGCCCAGGAGTACTTTCCAGAACTTCTGCTGCCAGTGTCCTCGTCCCTGCAGTGAGCCACAGCTGCCCCCCCGCCTCTGCAGGAGACCCTCCAATACTAGCAGCCTGGTTCTGACTCATGCATTTCATTTCATTTTGAAGAACTAGGCATCTGTGATCATGACTGTAGCTGGAAGTTTTGGCTTTCCAATTACAAATCACAGCCATTGGAGAGAGTACCATCAGCCAAAAGAGGAGTGACTTGAATATATCCATTTTTGCTACCTCCAATTTCATGATCACCGTGTGGCTGACAGGGTCTTGGTGCCCTGGCCGAGTGTCAGGTCTGAGTGTCTGAGGTGGGAGAGCCGAGTTCAGGACATTAGACCACCAGAGAACTCCCAGCCCCACGTAATATCAATCGGTGAGAGCTCTCCCAGAGATCTCCATCTCAATGCTAAGACCCAGCTCCACCCAACGGCCAGCAAGCTTCAGTGCTGGATGTCCCACGCCAAACAACTAGCAAGACAGGAACACAACCCCACCCATTAGCAGAGAGGCTGCCTAAAATCATACTAAGCTCACAGACACCCCAAAACACACCACTGGATGCAGCCCTGCCCACCAGAAAGACAAGATCCAGCCCCACCTATCAGAACACAGGCACCCGACCCCTCCACCAGGAAGCCTACACAAGCCACTGAACCAACCTTACCCACTGGGGGGCAGAAACCAAAAACAACAGGAACTGTGAACCTGCAGCCTTCGAAAAGGAAACCCCAAACACAGTAAGTTAAGCAAAATGGGAAGACAAAGAAACACAGAGCAGATAAAGGAGCAAGGCAAAAACCCACCAGACCAAACAAATGAAGAGTAAATAGACAGTCTACCCAAAAAGAATTCAGAGTAATGATAGTAAAGATGATCCAAAATCTTGGAAACAGAATGGAGAATACAAGAAATGTTTAACAAGGACCTAGAAGAACTAAAGAGCAAATAAACAAAGATGAACAACACAATAAATGAAATTAAAAATACTCTAGATGGGATCAATAGCAGAATAACTGAGGCAGAAGAACGGATAAGTGACCAGGAAGATAAAATAGTGGAAATAACTACCACAGAACAGAATAAAGAAGAAAGGATGAAGAGAATTGAGGACAGTCTCAGAGACCTCTGGGACAACATTAAATGCACCAACATTCAAATTATAGGGGTCCCAGAAGAAGAAGAGAAAAAGAAAGGGACTGAGAAAATATTTGAAGAGATTATAGTTGAAAACTTCCCTAACATGGGAAAGGAAAGAGTCAATCAAGTCCAGGAAGTGCAGAGAGTCCCATACAGGATAAATCAAAAGAGAAACATGCAAAGACACACATTAATCAAACTATCAAAAATTAAATACAAAAAAAAATTTTAAAAGCAGCAAGGGAAATGCAACAAATAACATACAAGGGAATCCCAATAAGGTTAACAGCTGATATTTCAGCAGAAACTCTGCAAGCCAGAAGGGAGTGGCAGGACATATTTAAAGTGATGAATGGGAAAAAACTACAACCAAGATTACTCTACCCAGCAAGGATCTCATCCAGATTTGACAGAGAAATTAAAACCTTTACAGACAAGCAAAAGTTAAGAGAATTCAGCACCACCAAACCAGCTTTACAACAAATGCTAAAGGAAGTTCTCTAGGCAGGAAACACAAGAAAAGAAAAAGACCTACAAAAACACACTGAAAACAATTAAGAAAATGGTAATAGGAACATATATATCGATAATTACCTTAAATGTAAATGGATTAAATGCTCCAACCAAAAGACACAGACTGGCTGAATGGATAAAAAAACGAGACCCATCTATATGCTGTCTACAAAAGACCCACTTCAGACCTAGGAACACATACAGACTGAAAGTGAGGGGATGGAAAAAGATAATCCTGCAGATGGAAATCAAAAGAAAGCTGGAGTAGCAATTCTCATATCAGATAAAATAGACTTTAAAATAAAGACTATCACAACAGACAAAGAAGGACACTACATAATGATCAAGGGATGAATCCAAGAAGACGATATAACAACAGTAAATATTTATGCACGCAACATAGGAGCACCTCAATACATAAGGCAAATGCTAACAGCCATAAAAGGGGAAATGGAGAGTAACACAAAAATAGTAGGGACTTTAACACCCCATTTTCACCAATGGACAGATCATCCAAAATGAAAATAAATAAGGAAACACAAGCTTTAAATGACTCATTAAACAAGATGGACTTAACTGATATTCATAGGACATTCCATTCAAAAACAACAGAATGCATTTTCTTCTCAAGTGCTCATGGAACATTCTCCAGGATAGATCACAGCTTGGGTCACAAATCAAGGGTTGGTAAATTTAAGAAAATTGAAATCATATCAAGTATCCTTTCCGACCACAACGCTACAAGACTAGACATTAATTACAGGAAAAAAAACTATAAAAAATACAAACACATGGAGGCTAAACAATATGCTACTAAATAACCAAGAGATCATTGAAGAAATCAAAGAGGAAATAAAAAAATACCTAGAAACAAATAACAATGAAAACATGACAACCCAAAACCTATAGGATGCAGCAAAAGCAGTTCTAAGAGGGAAGTTATAGCAATACAATCTTACCTCAAGAAACAAGAAACATCTCAAATAAAAAACCTAAACTTACACCTAAAGCAATTAGAAAAAGAAGAACAAAAAAAACCCAAGGTTAGCAGAAGGAAAGAAATCATAAATATCAAAGCAGAAATAAATGAAAAGAAATGAAGGAAACAGTAGCAAAGATCAATAAAACTAAAAGCTGGTTCTTTGAGAAGTTAAACAAAATTGATAAACCACTAGCCAGACTCATAAAAAAAAAAGAAAGGGATAAGACTCAAATCAACAGAATTAGAAATGAAAAAGGAGAACAACTGACCCAGCAGAAATACAAAGGATCATGAGGGATTGCTACAAGCAAGTATATGCCAAAAAAATGGACAACCTGGAAGAAATGGACAAATTCTTAGAAGAGCACAACCCTCTGAGACTGACCCAGGAAGAACAGAAAATATAAACAGACCAATCACAAGCACTGAAATTGAAACTGTGAGTAAAAATCTTCCAACAAACAAGAGCCCAGGACCAGATGGCTTCACAGGCGAATTCTATCAAACATTTAGAGAAGAGCTAACACCTATCCCTCTCAAACTCTCCCAAAATATAGCAGAAGGAGGAACATTCCCAAACTCAATCTACGAGGCCACCATCACCCTGATACCAAAACCAGAAAAAAGTGTCCCAAAAAGAGAAAACTAGAGGCCAATATCACTAATGAACATAGATGCAAAAATTCTCAACAAAATACTAGCAAACAGAATTCAGCAGCACATTAAAAGGCTCATACACCATGATCAAGTGGGGTTTATCCCAGGAATGCAAGGATTCTTCAATATACGCAAATCAATCAATGTGATACACCATATCAACAAACTGAAGGATAAAAACTATAGAATAATCTCAACAATGCAGAAAAAGCTTTTGACAATATTCAACACCGATTTATGATAAAAACTCTCCAGAAAGTAGGCATAGAGGGAACTTATCTCAACATAATAAAGGCCATATATGACAAACCCACAGCCAAAATCATTCTCAATGGTGAAAACTGAAAAACTGAAACCATTTCCTCTAAAATCAGGAACAAGACAAGGTTGCCCACTCTCAACACTATTATTCAACATAGTTCTGGAAGTTTTAGCCACAGCAATCAGAGAAGAAAAAGAAATAAAAGGAATCCAAACTGGAAAAGAAGTAGAGCTGTCACTGTTTGCAGATGACATGATACTATACATAGAGAATCCTAAAGATGCCACCAGAAAACTACTAGAGCTAATCAATGAATTTGGTAAAGTAGCAGGATACAAAATTAATACACAGAAATCTCTGGCATTCCTATACACTAATGATGAAAAATCTGAAAGAGAAATTAAGGAAACACTCCCATTTACCACTGCAACAAAATGAATAAAATACCTAGGAATAAACCTACCAAAGGAGACAAAAGACCTGTATGCAGAAAACTATAAGACAATGATGAAAGAAATTAAAGATGATACAAACAGATGGAGAGATATACCATGTTCTTGGACCGGAAGAATCAACATTGTGAAAATGACTGTACTACCCAAAGATTCAGTGCAATCCCTATCAAACTACCAATGGCATTTTTCACAGAACTAGAACAAAAAATTTCACAATTTATATGGAAACACAAAAAACCCCGAATAGTCACAACAATCTTGAGAAAGAAAAATGGAGCTGGAGGAATCAGGTTCCCGGACTTTAGACTATACTACAACGCTACAGTAATCAAGATGGTATGGTACTGGCACAAAAACAGAAATACAGATCAATGGAACGGGACAGAAAGCCCAGAGATAAACCCACGCACATATGGTCACATTATCTTTGATAAAGGTGGCAAGAATATACAATGGAGAAAAGACAGCCTTTTCAATAAGTGGTGCTGGGAAAACTGGACAGCTACATGGAAAAGAATGAAATTAGAACACTTCCTAACACCATACACAAAAATCAACTCAAAATGGATTAAAGACCTAAATATAAGGCCAGACACTATCAAACTCTTAGAGGAAAATATACGCAGAACACTCTGTGACATAAATCACAGTAAGATCGTTTTTGACCCACCTTCTAGAGAAATGGAAATAAAAACAAAAATAAACAAATGGGGCCTAATGAAACTTAAAAGCTTTTGCACAGCAAAGGAAACCATAAACAAGATGAAAAGGCAACGTCAGAATGGGAGAAAATACTTGCAAATAAAGCAACTGACAAAGGATTCATCTCCAAAATATACAAGCAGCTCATGCATCTCAATATCAAAAAAACAAACAACCCAATCCAAATATGGGCAGAAGATGTAAATAGACATTTCTCCAAAGAAGATATACAGATGGCCAACAAACACATGAAAGGATGCTCAACATCATTAATCATTAGAGAAATGCAAATCAAAACTACAGTAAGGTATCACCTCACACCAGTCAGAATGGCCATCATTAAAAAATGTACAAACAACAAACGCTAGAGAGTGTGTGGAGAAAAGGGAACACTCTTAAACTGTTGGTAGGAATGTCAATTGATACAACCACTATGGAGAACAGTATGGAGGTTCCTTAGAAAACTACAAATAGAACTACCATATGACCCAGCAATCCCACTACTGCAGCCAGTGTGAAGCAGCTGCATCGCTCGGGGAGAGCAGCTCGGTGCTTTGTGACCACCTAGAGGGGTGGGAGGGAGGCGCAAAAGGGAGGGGATATGGGGATATATGTATACATATAGCTGATTAACTTTGTTATACAGCAGAAACTAACACGACATTGTAAAGCAATTATACTCCAATAAAGATGTTATAAAAAAAAAAAACCTTACCTGGATTACTGAGTCCAGATAAGCCCATCCATCAGTTGAAGTGATTTGAAAAATACTGATGCCTGAGTCCTATATCCAGCAATCCTGATTTAATGAGGCTCGAGTGCAGCCTGGCATGGGGATTTTTATATACGTCCCTGGTGATTCTAATATGCAGCCAAGGTTGAGAATTACAGACATCTGTGGATGATATAGCAACGGCTCCCACATAATTGCTTTTATTGAACTATACTCCAGCACGATGAGGGACATTATCTGTATAGTAAATGATATTAGTAAAAAAAACAACTCCAGAATAATGATAAGGTGTCACATCAGGGTTTAATTTACTATCTTACACACTCTCAACTCCATGAGAAACTTCTCTCTAGTCTCAGAGTGGGAAGTATTTGTGCTTCTCCTAAACCACAAGTGTACTTTTACCCTTGGACATCCTAAATCCTGTAAATGACCTTGCTTTCCTCTCTGGGTACGTCCTAGAAAGTTCAGAGTCAAACTGGCGGCCCCCAACTAACAAGTGACTCGGATTTTACTGGCACACCATCTTAGCCTTATTTTCTCCTTAGTTCATTTTCTTCACTTGTGATATCATACAAGCTAACTTAAGTCATTTCCAGACCAAGCCAGGATGTAAACATATTTTTTAAATAATAAATAAGGAGCATGTGCCACTGACTGGAAGAGGGATGAGAAGGAAAACAGTCAAGTGCACCAGCTTACCCAGGCAACTTGAACACACGAAGTTCTACAAACATATCCACCAAAGTCTACTTATTAAATAGTTAATGTCACTTAAAAACAGAAATTCCTGCTTCACTTTTTGGAATATGGGGAGCCATGCTGAACTACAAATATCCTTCCCCTATGAAACTAGGGGGATGAAGGAAAGTCAGTACTGAAAGCTCCTAATGCAGTGTTTTTAAATGATAAGAATCAATCTTGTGGTTCCACTCACCTCCAGCAAAGTTTCCATATGGCAACTTTTGTTATTCTTTATTATAGATTTAAGCCCCATTAGCTACTGCTCTTCCTGGTGGCTGTAATCATCATAATAGCAGGAGCTACACTACTTCTCAGCTGACTTCCTCTTAATAGCTTCCAGGATGCACATCTGAGAACCATCTCAGCACATTTCACAAATATCTCATTCTTGACAACCCACTCTATTCTTTGCAGATCCTTTCAGGCTGTATGCACATGCCTGAAAGAGTTATAAATTCCAGCTCTATCCAAATTTATCTTTCCTCTTGTAAACCTTTCCACATCATCTCTTTGCTACATTCTATAAAGAATGCCTTCATCTAATACTTTCAATAATATTTGATATTGAATGACCCTATGTTTTATGAGTTCATCTCAGCAGCTAAGTGTCACTGGACTTCCGCAAAAACTACAGAATATAGTGTTTTCTACCAAGATGCATGAACTGACCACACACATCTGCAGACACAGACGTGAAGCTCTATAATACTAGAGACTGAAGGAACCTCAGAGGTCATCTAGTCCACCCCACTCAAACCCCCGTTTTGCAGACAGAAAAACAGAGGCCCTTGAGAACTATTAATTCAGGTAGCCACTCCTGTATTAATACTTGGGTGGTGTCCCATAAATTCATTGTTTAGTCAGTTATTTGAAATTTGGTACATATTTTCTCATTAAGAAATAATGTTACAACAGAACGTTAGACTCCCTACAAAATTATAATTAGGATGGGTGGTGGTGATGATAATACAACAGTGAGAATGTACTTAACATCACTGAACTAACTGTACACTGAAAAACGGTTACGATGGTCAATTTTATGTTACATGTATTTAACACAATTTTTTAAAAAATTCTTATTTAACCCATGAAGTGGATGAAACGTAATACAAGAAGGAAGAGAAGGAATGAATCCCACCATCTTGGCTGGGTCCACCTGAGGGTCCTTCCTTGAATAAACGTCTGATTAATTGCTTCTGCAACATCCACTTTCCCCTCCGTCTACCACTAAGCTCCCAAATTCCCTTAGGGAACTGGTCCTCCCCATTCTCAGTCTTAGTGGGGCTGACCCCAATCTCATCTCCAGGAGTGGCCAACCACTGGCTTCAGGCAGTCCCCTGGCCACAGTACTGGTTCATGAGCCATTTCAGGCCAATAAGATTCAAGAAGTATATGTGTGTGTATGTGTGTGTGTGTATTGTGTTGTTTCAGAGGGAGGGTGGTACCTCTGAAAACAAACAAACAAAGCCTTCTTTTCCTTTTTGCTGGAGCTACCATAAGAGAGCTAGCTCTTCCTCTGAACAGGGGAGTGGATGAATGGGAGACCCTGAGCCACTGTGGCCACTGCTGCCACCATGAAAAATGCCAAACCGAGGCCTGAGCGAGCACACAGAACTGAGCACAGAAGATCATGCAGTACTGGAAGAACTGCAGAGAAAGGGAACAGAAGCCCTGATGAAGTCATGAACTGGAACAAGCCATACCTGAAGCTAGCCAGACGTACTCCTGAACTCTTCACTAGCATAAGCCAGTAATTCTCTACTTTGCCTTAGCCAATTGCATTGAGTTTGTTTATTTGCAACTGAAAGATTCCCAACAGGTACAGTTCCAGAACAAAGTTTGAAATAAACAAAGTGTGTTCCTCATTCACTTCCCTTTCTGAAACCATCTCCCACCAGCCACTGTTTTTCTCTCCAGGCACCCAGTGCCCTCCTTCTGTCCCAAAGTCTCCATTCTGATATCCAACCCAGGCCTGCACTAACTCCCAAAGTGCTTCAGACCCCAATATTACCTTCCTCTTTCCTCTTATTTTTTCTATTCGCACCCCCATTCAAATTCATAAAACAAAAATAAAGAAAAAATACATAAATTACTATTAGTATCTTATCAATGAGACTAATGGGGGATTCAAAGTTTGGCCTTGGCTACCTCAAACTGTACAGGTCAACACGTATGCATGGGTGGGAGGGTCGCTGTTCGAAGCAAGTTTTGTGTACAGTCCTGGGGCAGAGGCAGAATGACGTCTGTTTCCCAGTGTAACCCTACAGTGAGATGCAGGCTGAAAGCACAGAAGCTGGCTTTACAAGGGGACATGTGATATGCAGGGCACAGCAAGTGCCATTCGAGGGCCCAGGGTTCAGAGTGTGACCCAGAGTTGAGGAAGTCTGGAACACAACTTGTCCAGAAAGGCTGAAGAGTATAGTGCTGTTAGTCACCTTTGAGATTTTGCCTGAGAAGCAGCATCTTAGTAAGAAGGAAGCAGTGTCCTCACAGATGAAGCAGAGCAACTGCAGCGGGAATAACCTCCTTCAAAGGCTTGTGGCAGCCAAGCTCAATGAGGGACAGAGTTGTGATCACCCCCTCAACTCAGAGATAATGGGCAGGCTATTAGGAGGCAAGGCGTTGCAGTCCTCTGTCTACAGCTAGGAGAAGTGAACAAGCAAAATGGGACATTATCAATGTCTCTACATCAAGACTTCCTTTCCAAGCTGCTTCTCCTTCCTCTTGCACCACATGATTAGTTAGTGACAATGGCCACATAGACCCACAGGCTGGTGGGGCAAGGGGTCCTTCAGGTTACACAAAGGAGAATTTAATAGGGAATGGTCAAAACAGAATGTCAGGGAGTGCCAGAGAAGGAGACCTGCAGCCGTATCACAGAACTTCATGGAGGAGAAGGTTCTAGAAGGGTTTAACAGATGGAAAGATCAGCATCAAGTGAAAATGGTGAGACCTTCTTCAAGGAGAAGGAATGGCATGACTGAGGGGGTGAGGGAAGAGAGCAGGAGTTGAGTCTGCGTCTGGGCAGGTGTGCTTGTAGCAGGGGCGGGGCGGGGGGGAAGTAAGGGGAGAACACAGGTGTGAAAGGACAAACAGACCCAGGGAGACTGGGGTCTCTGTTGGGAACCGTCCGCCTTGTTGAGGTGGGCTTGGGGACAAGAGTGAAATGAGCTTACCTGCAGGCAGTAAGTCAAACCACGATCACAGATGAATGACGAGAGCCCCTTAAGACTCCCACGAACGTTCACAGTTTTAAAATAGGCTGCTCGTTAACCCAAATCATCTAGAAACTGTTCGGATTTCACACAGTGGAGGAAGAAGAAAACAGGTGTTCTGGGGCAGGGCCCCAACCTATTCCCATCCACCTCTCCACACCCAGCCTGGGGGTCGGCTGGGCATCCACAGTGCCTCCTGGTTCTGCTCAGCTGCAGTCCCCATGGCACTGTGACATGCTCCAGGGCCGGTTTCCTGCTATTGTTGTTGTGGCTTCAAACAAGGTCACAGCTGTGTTTGGGGGCCTGGACAATGGTGGACATTTTTAGTGTATTTTGAAGTAGGATATATTTAAGTTTTGCCTGGTCTGCACTTTTTAAATAACCTGCCACACTCATTTTTAAAATGACAGCAGGGCTTCCCTGGTGGCGCAGTGGTTAAGAATCCGCTTGCCAATGCAGGGGACATGGGTTCAAGCCCTCGTCCGGGAAGATCCCACATGCCACGGAGCAACTAAGCCTGTGCACCACAACTACTGAAGCCCGCACGCCTAGAGCCCATGCTCCGCAACAAAGAGAAGCCTCCGTGATGAGAAGCCCATGCACCGCAATGAGGAGCAGCCCCTGCTCGCCGCAACTAGAGAAAACCTGCGTGCAGCAATGAAGACCCAACACAGCCAATAAATAAATAAATAAAATAAATTTATAAAAAAATAAAGTAAAACAAAATAAAAATGACACCAGCAAATGGACTTAATGTCACTGAATTATGCATTTAAAAATGGTTACATTGGTAAAGTTTGTTACATGTATTTTTCCACAATAAAAATATAAACATAATTTTTAAAAAAACACACCAGTATCCTTCCTTTTTTTTAGCAATTAACACTTTTTACGCTTCCTATGTAACAGAACTATTAAACAAAATACTTGCAAATATGAAATTTGCATTTTACCAGGTGAATTTAAAGCCTGAGCATCTCTACTAATGTATAAGAAACAGTAATAATAATACCCATGGTACACATTATTCTTACAATGTAGATTTGACAGTTTTTTAAAAGATACTATTTTGTTTAATTTTCATTTTACATGATCAAAAGAAATATTCACAGTAAAGTAACTGAATAAGATACCCAAATGAAAAACAGAGCCTTCCCTAATCAGAAGGTCTTCCTACAACAACCAAAGGAATAAAAAAAAAAAAAATCCCCCAAAAGAAATCACCCCTCAAGCTTTCTGAAATTAGCAGAGAATGTTTGCAGCTGACCTATTTCTCTCCCACAGGACTATGTTGATAATTGACTTTTGTCCCCCAGGGAAGTGCTCAAATATAATTGAGCAGCACCTGCCACATAGAAAGTACAGTTTTATACACCCAATAATTCTCATAAATATTGTACTTAGCTTGGGACTCAAGCACTCTGCTTTCTCCTTAATTGTACCTCTCAAGGAAGAAATATAATTACCAAAGCTGAGTTATTACAAACATCTAGATAAAAGAAGTATTTTGAATTGTAAGTACCCAAGACATTTCTATCACTAAAAATTATTGAAAATGATGGCATTGATCACTTTTCTTTAATCCTGACATTTTTCTTTAATCCCGTCGATCTCATCCTATTACATAAATCCCTTCTATAGATGAGAGTCACTCAGTTTTGTTCAGTCTTGATGACAAGGAGGCCAAGGTCAGGGATTTGATTTCCATGCAGGTCAAATAGTTTTACCCCTCCCCCCCAAATTCAGCTTTATGACCTGACACTGCAATTCCAAAATAAATACAAATACGATCCACCCAATTCAACACCATGACTTGAAGTGCTGTCTGGATCTAGGCTTAAGGAAAGGCAAGTCTCTTTCCACAGGCAGGTCAACATTTGCATTTAGACCAGGGGCTACGACTGGAAACCTTCAGACTGGTGTAGAGAATATGCTAATGAAATAATCCAAAACCAGTCACAAAAGATCACATATTATTGTATGGTTCCAGTTACGTGAATGTAATTTGGAATGAAATGTCCAGAACAGGCAAATCTATGGACACAGAGATTAGATCAGTGGTTGCATAGGGCTGGGGGTGGGAAGGAGGTTGGGGAATGACAGCTAATGGTTACAAGGTTTTTTTGGGGGGTGATGAAAATGTTCGAAAATTAGATTATGGTGATAACAGAATACAGCCTCTGAATTCCTGAAAGAATGACTTCATTTCTGTTCCACTCACACACACAAAGAGGCCAAATAAGAAAGGTGTGACCATAAAGCACTCCAACCTCAACAGTGAGGATTTTATCCACTTGTTTGATTTGGAAACATAATCAGCCTTTGAGCTGTTACCCTAGCACTAGGTCATGGAGAAGGAAGTGGGCCAGGACGATAAATTCATCTACGTGAGTTATTATGCATTTCCATTACTGTTGGTCTTTCCTGCATTAAAAAAGAAATTGAAAAAAAGATTTTTCCTAAGGAGTTAAAAAATAATATCATAACATTCAGACACAGTGAGCACTACAAAAGTTTACCATTTCTAGTGATTCTCACAACCTGAAAAAAATGCTGATTCTTTTCAAGTTTGTTTACAAAATATTTCCTCTCAAAACAAAGACTTCTGCTCCAGCAATTTAAATTGCAGCCCTGGAGAAAGATACCTCCACCAACAGAAAAGAACATAAAATGAGAAATAAAATAGGCACATTTTGTCATCCAATGATTACAGCGAAAATGATCAGAAAGATTCAGCAGATGTCCCTCAAGTTTTATGGCCCCATCTAAATTATACTTTCAGTAAATAAAGCTGAATGTCATCCCTTCGGATTCAAGTAATTACCTCTGCTCTGTCTATGGGTGTAATAAGAAAGGATATAGTAAAGAAAGTAGGAAAGTTTACAGAGCAGCATGTTTTTCTAGTTAAAATGAAAACCATCTTCAAGGAGTTTCAAAGCACCATCTATATTCAAGCCAGGTGTTGGTAATTCATCAGCCTTCTCGCTTTCTGAACGCCCGCTAAGGAAGCACACAGCTTGTCATTTTTGTTACTTGAAAGCAATAAAACTATTCCCTTAAAATTGAATCTATAATTTAGCCTCTTCATTAGTTCAGGCTTCTAATTCTCACCCTACCCGCCTCCCTGACCCCATTCACATGGTTGAATCCATGTAAAATGCCTGATGTCTGTAGTCAAGTTCATAACTTACACTCTTCTAGAACAAAGAGTGCGTGTTCTACCTCTACGTTCTCCTGGCTCAGTTAGAATGAGGACATGTAACTGTGTGAAGGCAGGACCATACTGGCTGCTTAAATCGGAATGGGGTTTTATGGGGGTTCTTTACAGATAACAGCCTAGCTCTTCTTGAGACTTATCAATTTGGTGGATTCTAATCTGGAGAGGTATTATCAAGAGAATGTGTCATTGGGGACGGTAAGGAAGTGCTCTGCACAGCCCACAGGGAAAATACTGGTGCAACAGCCTGGACTCAAAGGAAGTGAACACCATCCAGGGGCTCTGCCTATACCAGGCAGGGGCTCAGATGGTCCTTCTCTCACACACACACACACTCTGGCTGAAAAGGGCAAGCAAGCAGAGAGGGTGGCGCTGCTCTAGGAAGCACTCCTCTCCAAAGCATTGCAGAGGCCAAACATGGAATGCGGCCTGCACGCTCCACTCCCCACAAGTCTGTGGACATTTCCTGGGGTCTTCAGTGAACCCGAGTGAGGTGCAAGCCCACTCACCCTGGTTAGGGCTTATGCTTTCTTCTGAATCTGAGCTGCAGAAATGAGACCAAGAAAGGGCCAGACTCAGGGGACAACGATGAGCTTGGACAACGCCACAACCTCAGCCAGAAAAGATGGGTTAGAACTCGATCTGCTGAGCCCAGCTAACCCCACTGAGTTAGTAGGCTCATCAGGAGTGAAGAGACTCGTTTCTACAACTAGCTACTAACTGTAGTTTGTAGACAAAACTACATTCTATTCCACTCTGCCCTTGCTTTTTCCCTTGATGAAGAAACAGTCCCTGATCCTTGGTAACAACATTGTCTGGGGCAGCACGTGGAATAATTACAGGGAAAGGGCCACAGCAAAGCCAAGGTCATTTTCAGCTTCATTTTCACGCGGCGTCCTACAATTTTCTAGAAGGATTAAAATTTGAATCAGAATTTATGTAAGCTTCAATAAAATCTGATCAACCTAAACTGAAGGATACATAGTTCTTTATTCTATAAAAAATGAGATTTCGGGAACTCTGCACGCCACGAACAGAAACTCGGAGAAAAGCAAAAACGACTGCTTAACGGGTTAGCTGCCTAGTAATTAGATTTCTCAATCCGAAAGAAGCTTCATAAATTCAGTTCCATTTATTCAAGCCCAAGAGCCAGAACGAAGCACAGTTTGCCACAGAGGCAGAGTTCTGTTTTGTTCTATCAGATCTCAATTTGGGAAGATGCATTCCAGATAGAATTCACAAAGGAAATAGGTGTAAACTTTTCCTTAAGGTTCACTGTCACTGGATTATATCATTTAGCAAGGACACTCGACTTACAGAGCAAGTAAAAGCTTCCAATTTTGCTGATGAAAACGATTCATTATTATCTTCCAGGCAGCTAAAATATAATAATAGTTGTGCCAGTCCTGGCCTGTTTTCCTCAGATTCATCCTCTCCTTTTTCTGCTCTGCTTTCTGTCTCAGGGGGCCCATGGCCTGCAGGTTGTTTCCCAGACTCCCATGTCAGCTGGTGTCCAGGTCAGCCAGTGGGAGACAAGGCAGGGGTGGGGAGCACAAGAAAGGAGAAGCCAGAGTATTTCTCCCCATTTTCTCCACCTCAAGTGGCTTCTCTGACAGAGGCTGCATCTCCTCTGTGTCTCTTGCTCCTACAAACAGTACCCCACTGGTTCCAGCATCTACCAGGTGATTTTGGCCCCTGGGTTCTAGTTACAGTCTCCTCCCCTTGTCTTTGTACCTAGAGGTGATAGCAGCTTCCCGCTGTTGCTAACCTCTAGGTTTAGCTTTTAAGCCCTCCCCTCACCTATTTAATCATGTCTCTATAATTCAAGTCCCTCAGCTGTAAAAACTCAAGTAATTTCATCTTCTGGTTAGACTGGCTAATACAATGACTAGTACATTAGTAAGTAAACAAACAAACAAACCTCCATGAACCGTGAACCATGCAAACAAAAATTCCATCCCATGATAAAACTGGGAAAAAACTACAGTCTGCAGATTCTTCAGTGGTTGCTTTGCTCTTCACAGTAACCATATAAACTAGGAATATTTCTAGGCTCTAAGAGGAGTAAGTCCTTGTGTGTTTGTGTGCCTGTCGTGATTATTCAGGGATGAAGTGTGTTGTGGTGGAAAAACTGTAGAATCTGAGTGGGGGTCTCCTGTCTCTGTTCTGCCACTATCTACTGGTGTGACCTTGGTAAGGGCTTTATGTCCTTGGGTCTGTGTTTCATTCATCTAAAAATGGGGAATCAAAGTACTTTCCCTCCACAATCTCTTCCAGTTCTATAATTCTGTGATTCTAAGCTTATGGATAAATTTTGCATATATGCATGACTTCAAGTGTATGATTATTCTTAGAGCTGTGCACAAAGCATATACCTTCTGTTGATGAATCTGCATTTCATCAGAGAAATGTGTCTATAACCAGTGCTCAAATTAGAACCCAAAGAATATTTTTGCCAACTTGTTTTATTATAGTATCAACTTAGTACCTGAATGTGTTTTAGATCTCTACCTACAGTGTGGGTTCATTGAATTATTGTAATGATCATCTGATTAGCATAATCTGAAAAAAAACAGAAGGAACCTTGCTTTAAGGTAGATGGTTCCAAAGATGGCTGCAACAATATCTTCCATTCTATGTGCTCCTTTGTAAGGTGACCTTGACACACCCCATCAAAAGATAGAGTCTATTTCCATCAAAAGATAGAGTCTATTTCCCCTCCCTTTGAAACTGGGCTATCCCTTGGATTTGTTTTGACTTAGAGATTGCAACGAAAGTGATGTCATATAGCTTTTGATACCAGGTCTTATAAAGTCTACAGCTTCAGCCTTTGCTTCTTGGGATGGTCCTGCTTGGTACCTAGCCACCATGTTGGGAAGAAGCTCAAGCAACCATGCTGAGAGGCCCAGGTAGAGGAAAAGTGAGCCCTCTGCCAAAATCTCTACTTGAGTTCTCAGCCAGCAGCCAGCACCAACCACCAACCACACGTGTGAGGCTGTCTTAGACATTTCAGCCTTCCCAGTACCCAGGTAACACCACACAAAGAAGAACTGTGTCTGCTCAGTACACAGACATTTTTTTAAATGTTGTTGCTTTAAGTCACTAAATTTGAGGGAGGTTTGTTAGGAGGCAATTTCTCCAGATTAAACAAAGAGTTTAATATTGGAGCAGAACCTCATGTCTAAAATACATCAAGCTAGTCCTCCATTCATCCACTCCTTCATTCAATCAAATAAGTATTTACTGAACATCTACTATGCTAAGTGCTGAGGGCAAAAAGGAGACCAAATACAGACATGTCCCTGCCCTAGTGGAACTTGTTATCTGGATAGGGAGACAGACATTAACAAAAAAATCTAATTACATGTTAAATAATGAAATGTTAAATAAATAGTGATGGTACTATTGAGAACTGGCACAATGCACTCTGGGGTGAGGTAAGTGGCTAAGGAACTAACCTTAACAGGGAGGTTAGAAGAAGTGAAGACTAAACTTAGGTCTCAAGGAAGATTAAAAAATCAGCTAGGCAGAGGGGAGAACAAGAGCCCTCCACAGACACTCAGCATGTGCAAAGGGCCTATGGCAGGAGGGAGGGTGGTGTGTTCAAGATCTGTGTCCAGAGCTTAGAGATCATGGCTTAAGATGAGGCTGGAAGCTGGTAGGAGCCAGGCCTTGTAAGGCTCTGCAGTTCTCATAAAGGCAGACTTAACAAGGAGAGGTCAACAAACTGATCTCACTCTGATCAGATTTTCCTTCGAAAGCCAGTGGGGAGAAAGGTGGGAGTAACCCCAGTGAGAGTAACCTGTAGCATTCTACCACACAACCTGTATGCACAGTGCCACCCATGGGTATTTCATATACTCAGTACACATGGGCATTCTGCAGACACCCTAATTCCTTGCTCCATTTCACCGTATTATTTGTATACATCTATGTCTCCATAACTAGATCATAAAATCCTTTGGGTACAGAAGCTGTGTCTCATTCTTCTTTTCATTCCTATTCCACAGTATCTAGTGCAGTGCTAGGCACATAGCAAATATTTAATGTGTTTCCTAAAAATTTAAAACAATCTATTCATAAACAGCCTGTCAAAAGTAATCTCCTGAGACAAAATTCTACAGCCTTACTTGGAAAGCCATTCCAATGATATCAACACACATGAACACTGAAATTTTTTTACAAGCTCAAAGAATAAACACTGTTCTATTTGATGAGTTTGCCAGCTGTCCTCTGTTCTTTACCACCAGCCCAGATTTACCCATCTGATTCAACACAATCTTTTTTTTTTTTTTTTAGTAAGTGAAATCTTCCCCCTCCCATCTCTGTAAATGATATAGCAGAGAAATGAGCAGCACTGTTTTTATTGGTATCCTCACTATCTTCATCATGTGCAAAGGCATCACAGAGATTGTGAAATGCATCAAGAATTTGAAAACAATAAACCACTGGTCACTCTACAAATAATGAGTCTCTAGTAACATAAACAGCTGTTGTGCTTTTTAAAAAAATACTTTTTTGGCATTTGGGTGAAAACTGTTCAATTTAATTTCAAAATACACTGTTAAAGTTACATTTGGAATCATTGTTCATCTCTTGTCAAATAAATAAAAATCCCTCAGTTATTTTATTGTAGCCATTATAGAAGTTTATATTATGCCATTTAAACAAGATCATATATAGGATGCTTACCGAACTGTAAGTGCTCACAAAAATTATGTATTATTTTTGTGCAGAAAAGTTAGTTAAGATTGTGTATATAATACAATCACAGCTAGCTTCTGAATTTAAATTAGGCCATCTTATTACACCAACAAATCCTAGCCTATTTTCAGAAAGACTTATGAAATATATTTGTTCCAAAAATCTGCAATGGTTTAAATTACTCTCGAAATTATTTAGCATGAATACTTTTTACATTTTTAAGCCAACACATACCAGCACACTTAACAAGAACTTATACATGCATTATCTCACTTTTTCATTTAAATTGAAGAAAGAATAAGAATATTACAAAGGATATTGACGGCTCTGTGCTTGGAAGAATAAAACATTAGTGAAGTGATGGTGTAGCTGAACTCAAAAGTTTTAGTCAAACAGCTCATGGAATACACTGCTGTATAATTAATATTTCTAAGAAGTTGCAATAATAAAACACTACCAAAAATAGGCACCTACAAAATAACATAAACAAGATCTCAGTCACCTAACTCAATTTTTGTAACAGATGAAGAATGTCTTTGCTTTATTAAATACATAAATAATCTAAACACTGCAAAAAGGATAGAATATACTTTCGAATGAATTCAGAATCCAAAATATATTTATTTTTTAAATGTACATGCTTAGTACTCACTGAATTAAAGAGTCGTAGGAATAATTTCTATTTCTGCAGAAAATGAATGCCTATGTAATCAATATTATGTAAATATGCTCTATGGACTTTTTAGGAGAGGTCTGAGTCCAATTCTGAGTCTAATACCCAATTCGTCATGGATAATCTGTTTAAATTGATAACAATCACTACAGAAACACAGTGCAGCTGCCATCATAGGTTAAAAACACAATGATCTGAGTGACCCAGAGGGAAAAAAACTTCCCAATGTCACTCCAGCAGCCCACAGCGGAGCCTTGGGATAAAAACGTCGTGGTGCGATGACCAAAGTCCTCCCAGGATACCCCGAACTCACACACCTCGACAGTTTCTGTTCCAAAGAGAGATCAAGGTGATTCCCTTTTGCATGATCTCTCTAGCACCCAGCAGCTATGTAGGGGTGGTTTCTTTGCAGCAAATTAAGGAGCAATTTCCTGTGTCAAGGTAAAAGGCAACTCAGCATTCAGCTGAACCGGCGATTTTTAGCACTGTCAACACGCACTAGAACCACGCAGAAGAAAACCCCTAAGAAAACAAACACTAAGTGTAGCACCACCGAGACCCCCGAAACTGAGGGCCGGCCTTCGCTTATTCCGATTTAAACCAGATCCGCTGTCTTTCCCTAACTGAGCAAACCAAATAGGTCCCAAAGCGAGACCAAACTTTCTGTTCCAAATGTCTTTCATTTGACCAGAGCTCGGAGATGACAAAGGAGAGTATTCAAAATAGGGCAAAATAGAAGAGCCCTCTAACTCTCAGCCGAATCACAGCAGTTGTCCGGCCCCAGGGGCTCTGATCGCTCAAAGTCCAGTCACACGACTAAGACGCTTCCTCACGCATCGAAGGTGCAAAAAGAAATAACTTCCAGTCTTAAATTCAACGTCCCTGACCTAAACTAGGTCCCCGCCGGCTTGTGTCCACACCCACAAACTAACTTCCCAGGACCCGAAGACTTGGGAACCCGGGACAGAGAGTGAAGGACCAGCCGGAGCTCCAGCCCGCGGCCGAAAAGCGACGCGCTGAGACATTACCAGCCGCTCCGGCACGTGGGGGCCGCGCGCTCGGCTTACTGCCCAACCTGCTCCCCTGCGACCGCCTCCTACCTGTCTGAGGATGAAGCTGGTCGAAGTGGTGCTGCCATCGGATCTTTTCAACCTGCTCCTCCGGGTCGTGGTGCCTCGGGCCACCTGGACTCGACACACGGAGCCAGAAAGAACCCGGTGAGGACGGCAGTGTGGAACCGGTCGACCACCCCTGGCTAGAGTCCGCCTCCGGACACCAGATCCCCGGGGTCCCCCAGAGCCCGCACCCAAGTCTCCTCCGCGGTCCCCAGATACAGCCTCCACCCCACCCACCCACTCAAGCCTTGACGGCTGAAAAGGCGCCCGAGAAGAGCAGCCCGCGAGCACCCACCACATCCATTAACAAAGACTCTCAGGGTGCGGGGTCCGAGTCCCCGGCATGGGCTGGGGAAGGCTGCGGGCTCCGAGCGGGAGCGCAGAGACCCTGACGAGGTGAGAAGGAGGAGGAAGAGAAGGAGGAGAAAGAGGAGGGGCGGAGGAGGAAGGGACGCGGGGGGAGGGGCGAGGGAGCGGGGCCTCAGACTCCCAGGACTGGGGGCCACGCGCGCCGGGCGCGAAGGCGGGGCGCTCTAGGGCGGCCGAGGAGGGGGGAGGAGGGGGGGAGGAGGGGGCGGTACCTGCGAGGTGGGCGAGTGCGGCCCGTCCGCGGTCCCGTTCTTGGCGTAGGAGGAGGACATGGTTCACAGCCGCATGGCAGGCCCGGGCGCTGTGGGCGGAGGGCGGTGAGGCCCCCGGACGTTCGGAAGCGGGAGGTAGGGGAGGGCGGCAGGACTTCCCCACCCGCTCCCGGGACCGCGCCGGCTCCCGGGCTCCCTGCCCGCCTTTCCGAGAGCGCAACACCTTAAAGCGACCGAGACGCTTCCCCCGCGCCCACAGCGGGGTCCCGGGCAGCGGACCCCGCAGGCGCAGGTCCTGTGGAGGGGGCTTCTCGGAATCTCGCCTACCGGAGCCGATCGGGAGAAGCGCTCTCCCACCTAGCGAGCGCCTTACATCAGAGCTTTCCAGAGGAGAAAGGGAGGGGGGGAATCTGGGATGGGGGTGGGAGGATTAAAATAGTCTGCACAGTATAGAATGAGACAAAGGTGGCACGGTTCATGAATCAGGACTTTGGGAGGGACGCTGGTGCAGTGTGGCAGTGAGTGGGAAGAGCCGACCCGGCTGTGTGTGTGTGTGTGTGTGTGTGCGCGCGCGCGCGTGTGTGTGTGTGTTTGCTGCACTGGAATTTTAAAAGGGCAAGCAAGAGTCGAACCTTTCTTCCGCGACTTCACTCATCTGCCCACGGTGGTAAGGCATGGGGTTTTGTGGTTTGGTTTTTGTCGGTGTTTTTGTATTGTTTTGTGAACTCTAGCTTCAGAACCCCAAGCCATACACATCCAGGCAGCCGCGGGAGACTATGACAACCTGAGTCTGACGGGGATGCAGCCCCGCAGGAGACCAGCATACCCCAAGGAGTTTTGAAGGTCATGTTAGACCTGCTAAAAAGCAAGAGTTGGCCACGTGCCTCCCACTTCTACGCGGACATCTGTTTTCAAGGGAGGAAACTCATCTTTGAAATCATACACAATCTTTGCCGTTGTTGCAACCCTTAGTTTCCTCCTGCAAAAACATACTAGAGATTAATTTGAGATCAAATTAAAAGCGAATTGTGGAGAAGAGGGATTTGAAGTAATAAGAAGAGGGAAGAAAAACATATGCGAATTCAAAAATAAAGAGACCCCGTTTAATTACAGTAACTGCAAGAGAAATCCATCAATAAAATTTGCATAGTATCTCAAACTGCTAAATCAGCCCATGTCACTTTGGGTTCTAGTATTTTTTTTAGGGAAACTGCCATGTTTGTTTTAACAATTGGTTGGCCTTATTGAGGTCCTGATTATGTTTTACCATCCACCAGACACTTTCTTTACATTCCCACCCCCTTCATTTAATCCAGACCTTCAATTTTTTGTAACAGCCTAATAACTAGTCTCCTTGCCTCCTGGCTCCCTGCTGGACACACACACACACACACACACACACACTCCATTCTATCTACACACTACAAGCAAAGCCACTTTCCTAAAATCTCTTTGCCCAAGCCACTCTTCTCTAAAAAGCACTCATTGCTTTCAGCAGCCCACAAGACAGGGTCCAAACTCCATGGTCCAACAATCAAGCCCCTGCTTTTCTGGTCGCCACCTCATTTCTCCAACTTGATCTCTAAACAGACCTTCCGGCAAGCAGACAGTTCTACTCATTATTACTCAGACATACCAAATACAATCCCACTTCAGCACCTCTGCCTTGGAATGTATCCTTCCCCCAACCCACACTGGGCTGAATGCTACCCTTCTTCCCAGCCTAGCTCAGCACACTCTCCCTCCACAGAAATCTCCCCTGACCATTCCAGGTCTGGGTAGTTTCTTGTGCCCTTGAAAAACTGGAGCATTTATTCTCTGGGCACTTAGCGCAGACTGCCTTGGTTTACTTGTTCTCTTTTTGTGAAAGTCTAATTTCTAAAATAGATTTTTAGCTTTTTATCTTCCACTCTTATACCTCACATATAGTAGATATTTCATAAAGTATATGGGTAATGGTGTGTCTGCCAATGCATAACTCCTGCTTTAGTTACTGTCAACTCGATCCATTTTTAGTTCTCAGCCATTTTCCTAGTTGATACTTACTCAATACTTACAGAATGAATTACTATGTGGGCACTGGGATTTGAGTTTTCTGGTGTTCCACTGCCCACAGTCTTACTACTTTGAGTTATCAAAAAAGAATCTACAGCAGCATGACAGTGAGGGGTTCTCTGTACCTACCTTACAGCAGAAATGGTGAAAATAGTTTCTAAAAAATTCTTTAATCTCTGGAAATGGTCCTGAGGGTATGCAGCCAATGAAGAAACCTTTATTCAAGAAAATTTACTAAAACTCAGTAAGAAAAGTGAGCCTGTGGTATTTGAACTAAGACCTGCTTTCCCCTCCACCACCACCTCCATCCAGTTCAGCAAGAGGGAAACTTCCTGTACACTGGTACAGCTGAGAACACAGGGCTCCCTCTCCCCTCAGCTCCCAGATGGAGGGTTATTTTCCTGAGAGGGACAGGTCATGGGGCATTTATCATCCTGCAGCAGCCACCTGTTGCTGAGGCTAAGTTCCCATCAAATATAGCAGAGAGGTGGGGGCTCCCTTCTTTAGCCCAGCCCTCACTTGTGGGATGGGGGCTCTACCTTGGACACAGTGCCACTGAGAATATTGGGGCCCTGATCACTTATGGAGAGACAAGCCAGAAGACCAGCCTACTGCCCCTCCCTACCAAGCACTCAGCTCCTAAAGTGAGGGTGTCACTCAGAGAGATACACCATTGTCCCCGCCCCCAGAACCAGAACTGAAAGAATGAAGTTGGACCCTTACCTCACACCACGTACAAAAATTAACTCAAAATGGACCAAAGACCTAAATGAGAAAGTTTTACATAAAAATGGGAAACTATTAGAAGAAAGCATAAGGGTAAATCTTCATGACCTTGGGTTTTGTAATGGATTCTTAGATATGACACCAAGAGCACAAGCAACAAAAGAAAAAAAAGTAAACTGGGCTTCAAAATTTAAAATGTTTGAACTTCAAAGGGCAATATCAAGAAAGTGAAAAGACAACAGGATGGGAGAAAATATTTGCAAATCATATTCAATATATGTAATAAGGGACTTGTATCTAATATATATATATATATATATACACACACACACACACACACATATATATTACAACTCGGTAATAAAAAGACAAATAACCCAATTTTGAAATAGGTGAAGAATCTAAATAGACATTTCTCCAAAGAAGATATACAAATTATACAAATGGCCAAGAAGCACATGAAAAGATGCTTGACATTTTTAGTCTTCAGGGGAATGCAAATCAAAACCATGAGGACATCTCCTTGGCAGTCCAGTGGTTAAGACTCCAATGTTCCGGGACTTCGTGGTGGCGCAGTGGTTAAGAATCCGCCCACCAAGGCAGGAGACACGGGTTCGAGCCCTGGTCCGGGAAGATCCCACATGCCATGGAGCAACTAAGCCTGTGTGCCACACTACTGAGCCTGAGCTCTAGAGCCCGTGAACCACAAGTACTGAAGCCCATGTGCCACAAATACTGAAGCCTGTGCACCCAGAGCCCATGCTCTGCAACAAGAGAAGCCACTGCAGTGAGAAGCCCGCGCACCGCAACGAAGAGCAGCCCCTGCTTGCCGCAACTAGAGAAAGCCCGCATGCAGCAAAGAAGACCCAACACAGCCAAAAATTAATTTTTTTTAAAAGACTCCAATGTTCCACTGAAGGGGACACGGGTTCGATTCCTGGTCAGGGAACTAAGATCCCGCATGCTCCATGGTGCGGCCAAAGAAAAAACAACATACCATTAGATACCACTTTACATGCACTAGATAACTATAATGAAAACATAATAAGTGTTGGCAAGGACACAGAGAAATTCGAAATATAATACACTAATGGTGGGAATGTAAAATGGTGCACCTCCTTTGAAAACCAGTCTGGCAACTACTCAAGTGGTTAAACATAAGGTTACCAAATGACCCAGCAATTCTACTCCTGAGTATATACCCAAGATAAACAAAAGTATATGTCCACGCAAAAACTTGTACAAGAATGCTCATAGCAGCATTATTCATAATAGCCAAAAAGTGGAAACAACCCAAATGTCCACCAACTGATGAATGGATAAACAAACTGTGGTATCTCTATACAATGGAATATTATTTGACAATGAAAAGGAATTAAGTATTGATACAAGCTACAATATGGATGAGCCTTGAAAATATTAAGCTAAAAAAAATGAAAATATTAAGCTAAGTGAAAGAAATCAATCACAAAAGGTCATATAGTGTATGATTCCATTTACATGAAATGTCCAGAATAAGGAAATCTATAGAGACTAAAAATAGATTAGTGATTGCTTAGGGCTGGGGGGATATTGAGGTGATAGCTAAGTGTACAAGGCTTATTTTTGAGGCAAAGAAAATGTTAATAAAACTGATTAGAGTGATGGTTGCACATACCTTTGAATACACTAAAAAGCACTGAATTGTACACTTTAAATGGATGAATGGTATGGTATATGGATTATCTCAAAGCCTCTATTTTGAAAAATCTTCAGACTTTAAAAAGTTAACTCAAAATAGATCATAGATCTAAGTGTAAAATGCAAAACTTTAAAATGTCTAGGAGAAAAAATAGGAGAAAATCTACATGACTTTGGGTTTGGTGATGAGGTTTTAGAAACACCACTACCAAAAATGTGATCCAACAAAGTAAAAGTTGGTATGTTTGGCTTTATTAAAATTAAAAACTTCTGCTCTGTGAAAGACTCTGTTAAGAGAATGAAATAAGTCACAGACTGAGAGAATACATTTGCAAGACACAAATCTGATAAGAACTTGTAAACAAAATATACAAACAACTCTCAAAAGTCAACAATAAGAAAACCCAATTAATAAATGGACAAAAAATTTGAACAGACACCTTACCAAAGATGGTAGAAAATAAGCATATGGATAGCAAATAAGCATATGAAAAGATACCCAACATCATTTGTCAATAGGAAAATGCAAATTAAAATGACAATACAATACCACTACACACTTATCAGAATGGTTAAAAAAAGTTTTTAATTGACAATACCAATTGTTAGTGAGGATTAGAAGCAACAGGAATTCTTTTTTTTTTAATTTATATTTTAATTTTTGGCTGCATTGGGTCTTTGTTGTGGTGCTCAGGCTTCTCATTGTGGTGGCTTCTCTTGTGGAGCACGGGCTCTAGGTGTGTGGGCTTCAGTAGTTGCGGCACATGGGCTCAGTAGTTGCAGCACGCAGGCTCAGTAGTTGTGGCTCACGGACTCTAGAGCGCAGGCTCAGTAGTTGTGACGCATGGGCTTAGTTGCTCTGCAGCATGTGGGATCTTCCCAGACCAGAGCTCGAACCTGTGTCCCCTGCATTGGTAGGCGGATTCTTAATCACTGTGCCACCAGGGAAGCCCGCAGCAGGAATTCTTATTCATTGATGATGGGAATGCTAAAAGGTACAGCCACTTTGGAAGACAGTTTGTCAGTCTCTTAATAAGCTAAACACACCAACAGTCCAGCTTACGTCCACACAAAAACCAACATGCAAATGTTTATGGCAGTTTTATTTATAATCTCCCCAAACGGGAAGCAACCAGGATGTCCTTCAATAGGTGAATGGATTTTTTTAAATGTGGTAAATCATACAGTGGAATACCATTCAGTGATATAAAAGAATGAACAAGCCATAAAAGGACATGGAAAAACCCTAAATGCATATTGCTAAGTGAAAGAAGCCAGTCTGAGGCTACATTTGTAGCTACATAAATGATTACATTTATATGCAATTCTAGAAAAAGTCAAGCTATAAAGACAGTAAACAGGTCAGTGGTTCGAGACAGGGAAGGTTGAATAGGTGAAGCATGGGATTTTTTCGGGTGGTGAAACTATTCTGTATGATACTGTAATGGTGGATATTTGACACCATGCATCTGTCAAAATCTATAGAACTTTACAGCACCAAGAGTGAACTTTAATGTGTGCAAATTTTAAAAAATAATCATTTAGGAAGTTTGGCGATTCCAAGATGGGATGCAGAATGTGACAAAAGAATATTATTTATTTTTATTTTTATTATTATAAATATATGAAACAACTTCACTGAAGGGCGTGGGGGAAAAGGTACTGGCCTAAGTAACTCTGGAAATGAGTAGAGTCTGTAAGACTAAAGGCAAAAGGAACTGTGCATAAGCACTGTACTGCAGTTGACAAAGTTGTTTCCTGATGGGGAAAGGTTAACAATTCAGAAGTCACTATACATACATACTGGAATTGGACAATTAGGTAAACAGATGGCCAGTACTGGGAGCCAGCTTTTCTACTGTTGGAGTGGAAGGTTACAGATGAGCAACAGGAGAAGGCTGGGGTGATCCATGTGGTAATGGATTAGAGTCAGAGACACTGGTATGAGCTCAAGTGTAGCTTGATATAGATTCAGATGGTTCCATATAGAAATGTTTATAGATATGTGTATATATACAGGTTAGTATACACACATATTTTCTTGCCTTCAGTTGAGGGCCTAGAAATAACTATATCTCAGCAGCAACAAATGCATCTAGGACCCAGGTCTTGGTTTCTAATACTATTCTCTAATAAAGGGGCACCTTGAAGAAATGGTTGATTTTAGGAGTGGGGCAGGAAATATATAACATAAGCCTGGAGCATCTTAAAGCGCCAGAAAGTAAAGAAGTGCTAAAAACAAAAAAAAAATGATTGGGAGTATATATCAAAGGGGCACAGGAGCAAAATGAAAGAGCTCCCAAAGGCCAAAGCTGGAACACTTTGAGCAATAAAATAAAGTAGTATTGGAATATATCCTAACGTATAAAATAAATATCCATGAGCTCATAGTGATAAAAATAAATGATTAAATAAACAGAAGAGAAGAGACAAACCTTCCATGCAGAAGAATTCCAAATACTCTTATTAGATACTCCACCCTTCAAGGAGGAAAGAACAGCTGCCCCTGCTTCAGTATGGGCTGCACATAGTGACTTCCTTCCAAAGAGTGCAACTTGGGAAGAAGAAGTGGAGAAACTTGACAAACACTACCTCAGCCAGGTGTTCGAGATCGATCAACATCAACGGTGAGCAGGATGACATTACCTACCCGTGGTATCAAGTGAGGAGAAAGGCACTTTACCTTTGGGGTCTTCTTCCCACAAACATATAACCCCAGTCTATTCATGAGGAAAATATCATGCAAATCTCGATTGAGGGACAGTCTACAAAATATATGACTGGTTCTCCTCAAAACTGTCAAGGTCATCAAACACAAGGAAAGTCCAAGAAACTGTCACAGCCAAAGGGAGCCTGGGGGGACATGATGACTAAATGACATGTGGTATCCTGGATGGGATCCTGAAAAAGGACATGAGGCAAAAGCTAAGGAAATCTGAATCAAGTATGGACTTTGGTTAATAATAATGTATATTGATTTTAATGGTAACAGATGTACCATAGTAACATAAGATGTTTATAGGGGAAACTAGGTGTAGAACTCTCTGTACTATCTTCACAATTTTTCTGTAAATCTAAAACGATCCCAAGATAACATTTTATTTTTAAAGAGTCTAAAATTTCATAGCTGGAAGGGAACTTAGTAACCATCTAGAACAAGCCCAGCTTTTAGCAAATTAGGAATCTGAGCTCAGGAGAATGACTTGCTCAAGAGCAAATGACCTTACACTCTGCTTTCCTTCCTCAAACACTGAATGCTGCCAAATCACTTTTTCAGCTGCAAATACTCTTAATAAACTTTATTCTGTCACTTAATAAATACATTTTGAAAAGTGCTTCCTACAGTTAATATCCTGTCTGAGGCACTGTTATAAAAAAAACATGATTTGCAGAACTCACAGCTCAGAATCGTAAGATGGAAGTGGTTTCATGTTTAAAAATCAAATTACAACACACTTTTTCTAGGGTCCACGCACCTGGAGAATATTGTTTGTATTTTTAAGCTAGGAGCATACAAAATCACAACAGTAGCACATGTGCTCAATTGCATAACAATCCCAATGTAAATTTTCTGAGTTTTTGTCTTGGGAGGATCTACTTTGTCTTGTTCTAAAGAATTTCTCCAATTACCTCTTCTCCCCCCACCCCTCCCCTAATGCTCTGGTTCAAACTTGGCAAATCTGTTCAAAAGTCACGTAAAGCCATGGACCTTCAGGATATTAAAGATTATTATAGTTCCAGAAATTGGAAAAAAAATTCCACTTTCTTAACCCTAAAAAATCTTATATGCTATAAAACCCAGTGAAAATGCTATTCTCTGGGTACAATTTTAAAGGGTACAAATGATTCAGATGGTAATGGAAGTAAATTTTTAAAATTTAAGTTTGAAATATAACTACTGTGAAGATGACTCATAAGTGGGGAATTATACTGAGATGCTAACTATTAGCTAATTTAAATTGTTTACTATTCTTTTACCAGTCATATTTGTCATCTTTGCTTTGGTAACAAACAACCCTAAAATCTTAGTGGATTACAACGCCGTGGAGCCCGTGGTTCTGGTCCAGGCAGTGGCTCTGTTCCTCTTGTCTTCCTATTCCCAGGCCCAGGCTAAAGGAGCAGCCCCGATCTGAGACATAGTAGCTCTGAAGAGGGTAGAAAACAGAGAGTTACAGGAATTTCGTGATGCCTCTTTAAGCTTCTGCTTAGATGTGGGCATTTGTTGCATCAGCTCATATCCCATTGGCTAATGCATGACATGCAACCAAAACCAAAATCATTGAATGGAGACATACTACTCCAGAAGTCAAGAGCATGGGCAGATATGTATAAGCCTCTTCCAGGAAAGGGGCGAGTAAAAAACTACAAAGAACAATATAACCCTTCACTTGAAGGATAACTTACTGAACTAGGTAGGTATAAAATCTGATCACCTCTATCCTTCATTGTCTTCATTCTGCCATTTTTGGGTGGTTGTCATAAATAATGCTAATTCTTTCTATAATGTTGAAAGGAAACATTCTTCTAAAAGTTCAAATTAGGGAATTCCCTGGCAGTCCAGTGGTTAGGACTCTGCGCTTCCAATGCCGGGGGCATGGGTTCAACCCCTGGTTAGGGAACGAAGATCCCGCAGGCTGCGTGGTGTGGCCAAAAATAAATAAATAAGAGTTCATTGGTGCTGAATGTTAATTAAATTCCAACTAATATTCAAATACTGTACTAGTTTTCCTACTTTTCTGTCCCCAGTGAAGGACAAAGGCTTACAGAGATTCAAAGTTGGCAGAGAACGTGAATGAATCTATACCAGTGGTTCACAGCAAGTATAAACATGGAAGTGGAGATATCCAGTATTGTCAGGATGATTACGTAGAATTTGCTTTTTCCTTAATCCCCATATCCTCTCGTTGTGTCTCTTATTAATGTCACCTGCCTAAATTACCTATGACCTTTCAACCTTCTAGGTGACTCCTTTATTTACTGAGTGTTCTTCATAACCACTCGCTCCTCCTCCAGCCCATAGCAAGGGTCTGTGATGTACTGTTTCCTGCCGTAAGCCAGAAAGAAATGTTCACTGTGCTTCTGTGCTGCTTCAGTCCCTGAGCTCAGAGTGGAGAAATGAGCATGCTGTTCTGGAAAGCATCCATGAGTATTATTCAATGAGCACTGGAGACACTGAGGTTTTTTTAAGAGCTATTGGCCTTCTTGACAATTAGGACCCTAGCCCCCTTTGTCTCTTGACAGTTAAAATAAGGCCCTATTCTCTGGATTCTAAGACAGCTTGGAGTTTAAGATGCATCATTGGTTGAATAGCTTTGAGGGAATAAAATGAAGTCCTACAATGCATGCCTATCCACTGTAAAATACACCCTGATTTCACACGTTAAAATGGAATGATTATGATAAACAACAAGCACAAGGATAAGAAAAGTTAGAAGAAAACACACATTTATTGAATGCCAGGCACTGTGAGGTGCTATGCAGCTCTCTGCTAAATCAATTTTTATTCTTCATTCCACAAATGTTTTATATGCCTATGCTAGGCCCTGGGAATACACCAATGAGTAAAACACAACTCCAAGTTCTGAAGGATTTTGTAGACCTAGTGGGGGTAGGAATGCTTTCAGATACAAATAGCAAAACCCTACCAACAGTAACCTATACAAATAGGGTTGACAAGAGATAAAGATTTTTTTTTTTCACATATGAGGAAGTCCAGAGGAAGAGAGTCTAGAACTGGTAGTGCTCTCAAAGGTGCCATCAGAGCCAGGTATCTGTAATCTTCCTGAGCCATCATAACTTTCTTCCTCAGAGTCACAGTATGGTTGCTTTATCTCCTGACATTGCATCTGCCTTGTAAGCCATAAGGGGAAAGAGCCAAAAGCCTTTTCTTTCAAAGGTGTTTCTCTCATCCTAGAAAGCCCTCCCCAGGACCTCTGACCTATATCTCATTGACTGAAACCGTGTCATTGGGTCACCCATGGCTGCAAAGGAGTCCGGGAACGCAAGCCCTATTATCTTATTTACTGATTTCCATATGGAGGAATATTAATAAGATGGTTGGAAATGCATGGTGAGTAAAACTATAGTATCACACACAGAGACATCCATATGACACACAGACAGATCATTCCAATGCAACATGGCAACTAGGCTAACAGAGTTACAAGATGCTACCCACAGAAGGGCAGCAAGGTCTGGAAGCCAGAATCAGTGAAATTTGGGCTGACACTTAAAAACACAATTTATTAGGTGATCAAAAGCGTTTTAGGCAGAGAAAACAATAGGGCCAAACGCAGGCACAAAAAAGCAAAATTAGCACCTGAGGAATTTGGGGCTTGGGGGTTGGAATCTAGTATATATGTGAGAAAGTGGAGGAGCTTAGAAGGACTGACATGGGTGAGATCATGAAGACCCTACCTAATATGTGATCCTTAAGAGTTTAGCCCTTACCGAGAATGTAACGGAACCCCAAGCTCAGGTTGAATGATTTTTCTCAGCAACTTTGGTTCTTGGAGAAACCAGCCTATGTATGTTGACGGCGGGTCCCCAGGCTTCAACTCGGAACTACTCTCCTAGTTCAAATCACTCAACTAGTTGTCACTTGCTGTCTTCCTCAGAGCAATCCCTTGAATTTCACTCTTTCAGCAAACACAGAACCCTGTCAGAGTCTCAGAAAGAGCCAGTCTGTTTGCATCAAACTCTGGTCTCATCAGCCCACCTGTGTGACAGAGCTAAGTGTACTACTACAAGTTACACAGTAAATACATCCAGCCACTTGTATGCTCTTCTTTAGATGAGTGTTCTCACTTCTGAAGGCATTTTATATCCATGTGGTGAGTCCTTTGGGACCCCATCAATCTCAGTGATTTGTGAGAAAGGAAGCTGTTACCTGATAACCTTAATATACAAATCATTTCTAGGCAATAGTCACACTAGTGTAAAGGAAAAGGGAAAAGGGAAAAGGCACATGTGTGAGCATCGGATAGACCGGTTCATAATCCTAACTTTGCCGCTTAACTAGCTGTGTGACCTTGTGAAGATTATTTAACCTCTTTGCCTACCTCTCTAACAAGTGTTGAGAATTCAATGACACTGTATATGAAAATGGTTTACAATCAAGTCAAAGTGCAACATCTGATGTTATATGACCAGTTAGTGCATGGTGAAGCGAGAAACAACTCAGCCTTAGAAATTCAGTTCTTAGCATCCCCAGCATATAGTAGCTATGTTATTATATGAATTAATTAATGAATGCTAATAAACCTGTAATTTTTAAAATCTGTTTTAAAATAGAAGTGACAGGAGCAGCTTAAATCTTTAATCCCCATCTCCACTTCCAGGGACTTCTCTGTCTCTCCTGAGGTTAAAAAAAAAATGTCCCAGTTTTAATAATCAAATCAGATGTAAATATATTAATTCTAGCCTTTATTGACTAAAAAACTATGGTGTGCTTGTATTAGAGAATCTGAACAAGAGCTTATTTGACCATGGGACAGTAACAGAGCAATTTGAGTCTGAATTTATTTACCAGGCACACAAATAGTAACACCAGCTTGTAAACACACCTGGACAGGTCTGTCTCTGTGGCAGATACTATAGAATGGCTCACTCTACATTCATTCCTAATCATCTTCTTTCCTGCCTTCTCTATATTATATAGAGGCTGGAAAACAAAATACTCACTTTCCCAGACTCACTTGCCGTTAAGGGTAGCCTTTTGACACAGTCCTGACCAAACACATGTAGGCAAAAATCCCTGCGGGGGGGTTTCCCAGGAAAGAAATATGATAAAGATTATATTTGTCTGGGGTTCTATGTCCCATTTATAAAGTTTAGACAATGTACTTTTCACAGCACTTGTTTGAAGTTACTTGGAGAAAAAAAAAATTTATGTGACAGCTAAAAACCACCTCTACAGTGACACCCAACATATCTGTTCATGGGCTACCTGTTCACCGTGGGGAGCTATATGCTGACAAGATAGCACTGATTCCCCTTTTGGTATGTGACAGAAGTAATCTGAGGACAAGGCTGTCACCTCTTAGAACTGCAAACTATACAGCTATGTGGTTGATGCATTGCAGTTGGAGGACTTAGGTTCTAGAACTGACTACCATTAGAGTATGTTATAGCAGTGTCAAAAAGCAGCTGGTGAAAGAACAGTCTCTTCAACAAATGGGGACAACTGGATACCCATATGCAAAAGAATGAAGTTGGGAGTCCTACCTCACATCATGTACAAAAACTAAATCAAAATGGATCAATGACCTAATTATAAGAGCTAAAACCATAAAACGCTTAGAAGAAAACAGGAGAAAATCTTCATGAGCTTGGATTTAGTAATGAACTTAGATATGACACCAAAAGCACAAGCAACAAAAAAATAATGGATAAAATGGACTCCATCAATATTAAAAACTTTTGTGCATCAAAGAACATCATCAAGAAAGTGAAAAGGGCTTCCCTGGTGGCGCAGTGGTTGAGAGTCCGCCTGCCGATGCAGAGGACGCGGGTTCGTGCCCCGGTCTGGGAAGATCCCACATGCCGTGGAGTGGCTGGGCCCGTGAGCTATGGCCGCTGAGCCTGCGCATCCAGAGCCTGTGCTCTGCAACGGGAGAGGCCACAACAGTGAGAGGCCCGCATACCGCAAAAAAAAAAAAAAAAAAAGAAAGTGAAAAGACAACCCATAGAATGGAAGAAACTAGATCTAAGTCATGTATATAGTAAGAGTCTAGTATCCATAATATATAAAGAACTCTTACAACTCAATAACAAAAGACAAACAATCCAATTAAAAAGTGGGCATAGGGCTCACACAGATATTTTTCCAAAGAAGATATACAAATGGCCAAGCACAAGAAAAGATGCTCAACATCATTAATCATTAGGGAAACACAAAAACCACAATGAGGTACCACTTCTCATTTACCAGGAGAGCTATAATTTTTAAAACTAAGAAATAAACGTCGGTGAGGATGTAGAGAAATTGGAACCCTCATGCACTGTTGGTGGAAGTTTGGCAGATCCTCAAAAAATTAAATATAGAATTACCACATAACCCAATAGTTCCACTCTTATGTATAGATCCAGAAGAATTGAAAATCAGTACTCAAATAACAGGTACATGCATGTCCATGGCAGTACTATTCACAACAGCAAAAAGGTGGAAACATCCCAAGTATCCATCAACAGATGAATGAATAAACTGTGGTATATAAACGTCATATATTATGGTATATATAGAGATGCACCTCAAAAACTTTATACTAAGTGAAAACAGCGAGACACAAAAAGTCTAATTTTGGGAGGTGGTGGCTGCACACTATAAATGTACTAAATGCCATTGTTCATTTCAGAACGGCTAATTTTATATGATTTCACCTCAATTTTTTTTTAAAGGTAGCAGGCTCCCTAGACCACATGTAATTAGTAGAGGTCACTGACTTGCTGTAAAGATATTGGAAAGTCTTTCTTTTCCTCATTAGTATATTAAATGGTATAAAATAAGAACACAACTCCATTCTTCAGTAGCCTTTCTGGGGAATATCCAATCCAGTTTTCTGGTTTCTTCTTCTGTTCCTCTGCTTGCCTTTGAACATTTCTCCTTTCGTTCAATACCCACTACTCAAGACAGAGGAGAAGAGTGAATAGTAAATGCATAAGCTACAATCTTGTTAACACCTCTGGCATAAAGAAAGCAATTGAAATGTAGATGTTTTTAAAAAAAATCACTAAAAATGGGATTATGGGATTATCAGGGGTCTTAGTTTCATTTATCCATGCAACTTCATTATAGTTTGGAAAAGATAATAAAAGATTGGGCTACAAACATTTGTCTCAGAACTCTTGTGACAATTTTAACCAATCTTGTAAAAGTTTGGAATACTTGGTATTCAGATTTTGCTGTACACTTTTATCCAAGTTCATTAGTTTCCTAGTGCGGCCATAACAAAGTACCTCAAACATAGTGCCTTAAAACATTAATTTCTTCTGAGTTTTAGAGGCTAGACATTTGAAATCAAGGTGTCAGCAGGGCCATGTTCCCTCTGAAGTCTCTAGGGAAGAATCCTTCCTTGCCTCCTTCAGCTCTGGTGGCCCCAGGCAGTTCTTGACTTGTGGCAGAATAATTCTGATCTATGCCTCCATCTTCACATGACTTGCTCGCTGTCTCTGTGTCTTCTCTTCTTATAAGGACACCTGTCATTGGATTTAGAGCTCACCCTAAATCCAGGATGATCTCATCTCAAGATCCTTACCTAATTCCATCTGCAGACTTTTTCCAAATAAGGTCACATTCTGACATTCTGGGTGCACATGAATTTTGGGAGGACACTATTCATCCCACTACTCTACGTAAGCAACCTAATTTTTTTTGACACAGTAATGTTTTTTAAAAATGCAAACTCAAATTTGGCTTGGTAAAATTAGAATAATTCTTCTGCAGAAAGCTTTATTAAAAAATAAATCTTGGGGCTTCCCTGGTGGTGCAGTGGTTAAGAATCCGCCTGCCAATGCAGGGGACACGGGTTCCAGCCCTGGTCTGGGAAGATCCCACGTGCCGCGGAGCAACTAAGCCCATTCGCCACATCTACTGAAGCCCGCGCACCTAGAACCTGTGCTCCGCAACAAGAGAAGCCACGGCAATGAGAAGCCCACGCACTGCAACAAAGAGCAGCCCCCACTCGCCACAACTATAGAAAGTCCGAGCACAGCCATGAAGACCCAATGCAGCCAAAAATAAATAAATAAACGTAAAAAAAAAATAATCTTTAACCTTCAAACAAAAATAAATCAAATTAACAACAAAAAAATCAAATCCCTAGAATTGAGTCCTCCCTTTACTTACTAAAACTGATGTAAGTAAATAAGAAAAATGCCTTTTGACAGAAACAAAGCATGACAGACTGGTGCTATATTATTTACAAGTTCTTATTTACAAAAATAACTTCAGCTTTCTCATCATAATGACAATTCAATAAATCCTCTCTTAGAAGTCAGGGGCCTTGACACAATTTTTACTAAGAAAAACTTGCTTTTTAAATCTTTAAGCCATAATTTTTTTTAACATCTAATAATCAATTTTCTTAAAAATTTGGACAATGAAACTATAACTATCTTCAAAAATTTACAGTGAAATTTGTTACATAGTCAAGTATCAACTCCTAGTTGATATAAATATTATAATTATTTAATGTTCAGGTAATTTTATAAACAAATTACCAAATTACAAGACAATACTGATAGACCGTACATTTTCCAAACTATAAGAACATATCCTACTTTATACAGTTTAACATCCAGGGGAAATTTTTCCTACATTAGCGAAAATTAATTTTATTATAAATTTTCAGGAATTCTTTCTAATGTACCAAGATACAATATGAAAAAGCAGAAGTTATTTTTATTTTTTATATAAACCTATGAACCTGATGTTAGACAATTCCTTTGGCAGAAAACATTTAATTATAAACAGGTCTTAAATACAATCCATAAGATCACGAAAAAGAAAGAAAAATAACAACCCTGTGTTTCTTATTAACACCAAAAATATCATCTCAGTACACAGATTCAATAACGTTTTTATACTATCAACAACCTGCAACACAAAATTCATTACAGTATGGCAAAAATAATTTTTAATTTAAAAGGGAGAAGAAACTTCTGGATGTATAAAATTTCACTGCTAAATGCCAATATACACTATATACATGTTGCATGTTATATCATTACAAAACTACATTAGGTGAACTTAAATGGCAGATCCCGATTTAGTGGGTGTGCAGTATTTATTCTACTTCAAAGATTTATACAGAATTAAGCTTTTACAACTCAGATCACAATTATACATGAATTATTTACACAAACATTAAAATAACTTTATTAAATATTGTTTGGGGGGAAAAATAAGATTTTCCATATATATGCAAACATTAATTATTATTAAGAGCAGCTTTGTAAATGTTTTTTATGTTTTGTTTTCTTTAAAGAATAGAAGATTCATTTCCAAAAAAGTAAGGTGCCATTTTAGAATTTTTTGTAAGTATATAATTGAATTCACATAGAAGGAAAATACTGGATAAAAAACAGAACAGAGACATGAAAGGTTAAGTTTCTTTCCAGTTACTTGTACCTGAAATAAGACAATGACAGAAATTGGGCTTTCAAATACTGCTTGTTTTTCCCTTTACATGTAGACCAAGTAGTATACCTAAGACTATTTTGTTCTAATATACAGTTTCTTTGAAAAAGGAACATACTTATAATCAAATTTCTGTAACTACATAAATGACAAAAATTTCCAGAGTACTGTCTTCAAACGGATTCTTGGTAGAAAGATTAAGGGCTTTCTTTAAAAAACAATATAGAAATCTTGCTTCCATGCAAGTTAACTTTTTTTTTTTTGGCGGCTTGCGGGATCTTAGTTCCCCGAACCAGGGATCGAACCCGGGCCCCAGCAGTGAAAGCGCCGAGTCCTAACCACTGGACCACCAGAGAATTCCCACAAGTTAACTTTTTAAAAACAAAACTTATGTCCATTGTTTTTCCCCAGTCTAAATACCATATATCTGTAAGCATATGTATTTGCATGTTGTGTTATCTAAAAAGTTGGCAGATGATGCAGTAGTGTGCAAATTTTTAGGAAAGAAAACAATCCTTATTGGTTTACTACTGAACTCCTAAAGTATATGGAATCTGTTAGCACTATAAACTCACTTTAAAACATAGGCTTCAGGAAAACTGTCTTGATGGCTTCCCTATAAAGCCATTGCCTGTTATTATTCCACAGGCTCAGGATTACTTTTGAAAGGAATGGCCAAAATTTTCAACAGTCTGGCATACCAGTGGTACTCAAATCATCTCTTTAAAAGAACAACATCAATAAAAACACACATCATCCACACTTGGTATATATATCACATCAAATTATTAGGAATGTCTCATAGCTTAAATTCACATATACTCTGTAAAAAGGGAATGCAGCATCTCTGCACACCACACTACAGGAAAACAAAACAAAACAAACAAAAAAACTGACCATACCTTCATTAGAGAATGGCCAAAATCACTTGAAAAGGTCATTAGTGGCAATTCTAAATGCCAAGGAACCTTGTAGGAAAAGAAATCGTTTTTTTCCAGGGAATGGAAATGTTTTGTGGGGCATTCCTCAGCCCACTTGTTGGCATGACTGGGGGACTGGCTAAATGCTTTATCACACAACTGCATTTACATGGTCTTCACTGATAATAACAGAAAACATTTTTGTTCCTCCCAAAGTGCTCTTGCTTCCATAGACAATTATATGCTAATTACTACTCAACACACCACTGAGAGCAAAACTGACAGTACTGCAAACACAACTACAATTTAAGAAGCCAAAGGAAATATGCAGGGAAGCTAGCGTACACAAAAACATGTTTGCCTTTTAAAATAATGATGGGTGGGAAACTCTGAAAAAAAAATATGCAGACAAAAAATACTTAAACGTTTCAGTGCTCTCCCAATTACCATATTTTAGGGGTAAATGGTGGTTTCTTTGTACGCTCCTATGTCATGTTGTTTAGTGTCATAAGGCTACTTACTGGTTGTCCAGATTTGTGTAGAGAGATTTGAAAGTAAGAAAAAACTAACTGGAAGGAACCTGAAGCTGCCTCTCATCAAAAATTTGACCTCAAACAAGTTGGGACTGAAAAAAACCTTTTATGGCCTGTTAGAGTAAAATACGTTTCTGAGCTTTATTCATGGGCCTTTTGAGCTGAGAAAAATTTTTTTTCTTCTTTTAATATTTTCAGATTACAATCACAACGGTCAAGTAGTACACTTAGGAAGGCTTTCAAGAAAATGCTTGGTTTGTTTTTAAAGGAGAGGCTGCTGCTGAGGGTAATCTGTTTGCTGCTGTGCAACTGAATGAGCTGGAGCTGCCACTGCAAACCCTGCCGACCGCGGCAAACTGGAAGTAGTGCTCTGGTGAGATGACAGATCCACAGACATCCCCATTTGCTGCGTGTAAGCAGCTGCACCAGTAGCTGATTGAAGGTGAGAGTTCTGATTCATGTAAGTAGGATTGGAAACAGTGTCTTGTCCAGCACTACAAACAAAATTTTAAAAAGAAAACCATATTTACTTTACATTATCTAAGTTACGGTCAGAGATCTGAGAAAATAAAAATGTCTTTTCCGTCTCTTTAAGTTTATATACCTCTACTATTCCGATTATGATTTAACTACTCCAGCTATCCAATACTGTTAATGTAATTTTTATATTTGGGAAGAAGAAAGTACTCAAAAAGAAATAAAATATAGGATTATACGGCCTATCTAATTCTGTTTTCTCCAAAATCTCTCACGGAAAACATTTAGAAATCTTTTGAGGAGATGCAGATTATTTCTGATGCTGGTGTCCTTGGCCAGCTGCAATGAGAACAAAACCCCGGCTCAAGTACACCCTCGGCCCATTTTCTCCCTTCCCTCTTCTCTCGATCAGCACAGAGGAGACCACTATTCCTCACCCACTCTTTATACTTTCCTTTGGTAGGGCACTTTCAAAGCTGCCCGGGATAGCTTAACCTGAATCCCTACATAAAAATAATAAAGGCAGGGAGAACATGTAATCCACAAAGTGTCCTGAATCTACCCTCAAAATAGTCCTGACCTATAGTTTACTTATTGACACTATACAAAAACAAAACAAAACCCCCAAAACCCCACTAAGTTGAAAAGTCACACCAAATCGCAGGACTTTCATTTGTTCCTGTAATTACTATAGCATATCTTTCAAAAGATATATAATTTTTAAATGCACCAAATACACTGCTTCAATATAGTAGGATTAATGTCTATACTCGTCCAAAAACGAGTATTGTCTATACTCATTTTTCTCTGTAATTCCTAGTGTCACCCAGGATAACAAAATTTTTACATTTTAACTTAATCAAACACCAATACCAACAGATTTATTTAATTTCCAGATAATGTCTAAAATTTATACACATGGAATTTAAGAGTGGGAAGAGACCTTACAAATCATTACACATGACTGTACTGAATAAACATTTTGTGTGGTTAAGCAAAGTTAACAGAAGGCAAGATTTAAACATGTTTTTCAGAATAGAAGTTAGTATGAAAACTTAGACTACAAATTCCACAGCTCAAACACACTTCTGTTTAAGAGTCAAAGTAACAAAAGTTTTCTGATTTTTAGGAGTACATGCTCCTAAAATATGTCTGGGACTACTTTACTAGGCTGATTAGAGCACCGTGCTAAGTATACCCTTACAGGACCCAAGTACAGGCTTGGGTCCTGTAAGGGACAGTTAGCTTTATTTTGTCCCGGGGACCCAGACCATAAGCCAGGTCTAGGCACCATCTCAGTATGGTTAACAAAGCTAAGACAGCACCATTCCGATTTCATGGGATCTTGAATGGGAAGTTCTACAACTTCATCTCAATAGCAAAAGAGGGCACTATTATTATAAAGAGAAGGGTCTAATTATTCTCATTCTGAAAATCTGTGAAAATTTAATGCATATAATTACAAAATTAACACAGCTCTCAAACACTTACCTTAAATATGGAGTTGGAGCAGGCTGTGTTGTCACTGAGGAATTCACATTTGGAGGCAGCGATCTCACTGGACCGATTTGATCTGGTCCTAGGCTGTAGCTTTGGGCAACAGTGACTTGGTGAATACTTTGACCCATATAGTTTGCACCATGTGGTTGAACTGGATATGTCTATTAACCAAAGAGAAAAAGTTGACTCACTGATCTCCCAAACAACTACCTAGCGATACATTTAAAAGTTTAAAAGACTTAAATGAAATAAAATGTTATACTTCTTTGGGGAGCAATCTGATTCTACCAATCTATCCACCCTAGTATAAAAAGTGGAGCGCTTCCAAATGACAGTGCCAAATCTATGGAAATTTATGATTTACTTGTTCTTTTATTTTGCAGGGGGTTGAAAGGAAGGGAGGTGGTGTACTTTTAAGGAGCACGTTGGAATCCACCCAGGTTGCCTATTACTAAGTAACGTGTCTTGCTGAAGAGCCACAGAAAACTATATACTCCCTTGAAGGGCAGCACAGTATCACTTCAAGTTACCATCAGAGAGATGACCTTCTTCACCCCCATCTCAGGTGACTTATTCAACTTCTTAAGAATGAAACTTAAAAGAGCAAGTTGAAGAATAAATGGTATCAAGGCAGAGTGCAGGCCCTCTCTGCCAATGCCTCCTTCATCCTGCCTGCAGGACAGATAGGACAAAAGGAAAGAAGAACTATGGGTAAAGGAGATGTACTCTTAAGAAATAGCAAAGGTCTAAGTCTCTGTGAATATTTATATGTGCCCTACTTAATTTCCAGGGTAACATACAGGATCTACCATCTGCTTACCAAATACAGCATCAAAACGATGCACGTTTAATAAATATCAATCGCTCCAGTTTTAAACTGAGCTCATTTTAAAAATTAATTTTTATTGGAGTATAGTTGCTTTACAATGTTGTGTTAGTTTCTGCTGTACAGCAAATTGAATCAGTTATACATATACATATATCCACCTGTTTTTAGATTCTATTCCCATATAGGTCATTACAGAGTTTTAAGTAGAGTTCCCTGTGCTATACAGTAGGTTCTTATTAGTTATCTATTTTATATATAGTAGTGTGTATATGTCAATCCCTATCTCCCAGTTTATCCCTCCCCTCCCCACCCCTTCCCCCTTGGTAACCATAAGTTTTAAACTAAGCTATTTTTAAAGCAAAGACCAATGACATGAAAATTTAGAATGCTAGAAATGCCAAATCAACTATGACATTAATAAGTACAATCATATTACCTCCTTAGCAGACACATAACAGCCCACTGACCACAGGCTGAGATGGTGGAAGTGGACCTCTTCTGCAGGTTAGGATTCCTGAGTGGCCTTCACAGATGCAATTAATGGTGTGTTACGCTAACTTTTTTTAGTACGAACTTTTTTTTTCAAATTAGAATAGGAACTTTGAATATTTCAAATGCTGTTATGCACGAATAGTACAGATAGCATCATGTGAAGAATCAAACTAGACAGAAAGCTAGCTTTTTAAAGAAATGAGTTATGCTTAGCGAAACACAGGCTGTAAACAGTATGCAACTAAACAGAAAAACCTGACATAGGAATAATAAATAACCCTTTCCAGACACACAAAGAAGTAAATACAACACACAGTCCCATAACACAATGGCGCAAACATTTCTTTTTGTTCCGTGTTCATAGCAGCAGCAGATAACTCTTTGAAAACAGAAGCAATATTGAATAAACTCCAGCTGTCTTTTGCACCCAGAAATTCTTTCTATCCTCATATGTAATGACTCTTTCATCATTTTCAGAAGTTCAGGGCATGGCATATTTGATAAATGCATCTTGTCTGATGTGAGTTACCATGGTAACTATTCGTTTTTTTTACTTAACAATTATGTTGTGTCAAGTCATCTAGATTATGCATCCATATTCTATCTTTTCTCCTTGGTGTCTCCTTCACACACTCATTTACATACCAGTTTTTGTAAATTAATATGAAATTTGTTCATCCAAACTCATTCTGAATTCAACCACTAACTGGCTGAAATTTCAAAAAGGTTTCAGAATAATGGATATTGATAAATATAAATATTCAGTTCAGCTGGGAAACACAGAAAAGGTGTAAAGTTCCGGAAAAGATGGTGTTCACGAATGGCTCACGGAACCTGCATCTATATGCCTGCATCATATATGTTATGCATGCACAATTTAAGTTGTGCATCTAAGAAAATATAAAGCATGATCTGAGAACAAAATGAGTTCTTTAATGAAGCCTTTTAATAATCATGTAAGTCAAAGAAATCTTAACAGAAATTTAAAAGAAATGTTAAATTTTGCTTGCTGAGCAACAGGAACAGCATCAGTACCTCATCTGTAGAACTTGTGACATGCCAGGCACTGTCCTAAATCAAAGGATTTATACTTTATACTTACAAAAAGGATTTACAGTTACATAAAGGATTTATGCTTTATATTTACAAAAGCTTATGAAGAACAGAACTCCCCTCATATATTTAATGGTCTCTTCATTATGTTATAAATTAACTAAAATGTATTTGTGAAATAGTGTCTTTGTAATTGTCCTGGTGAACACTAATTGTTTAGCCAACATTTTTTGACAAAGATGAATTTTATAATGTTATTCATAGACCACAGAAATTTTAATACTATGCTTTAAAGCTTTCTTTTTTTAAATTTAAAACTTTTCTTAAATTTTGAAAAATGTTCTCAAAAATGCTCACCTGCATTGGAACTCCAGCTGATGAAGGTGGGTAATGTGCTGGATGATGGATCTTTGAATAGACTGAATATACTGGTGCTTCATTCATCAACTTGTTATACAGTTCCAGAGCTTCCAAGACTTTTACATTCAACTCAGACAATTCTGAATGCTTCCTAACATAGAAGGGAAGCACTTTAATACTCTTCAAAGTTTTTAAGCATTTTAAGCATATTTTTAATTTTTAGCAACATAAAGTATTTTTAAAAATTTACCACATTTTCTACTCATATTTTAAAAGGTTCTTTATATATATGAATGTATATTCAAAAAGGGAAAATGGGAGGAGGAATTATTTAATTCATGTAATGTCTAGGCTGATATGACTTCATAATATTAGGGGAACTCCTTTCCACACCTCGTAAAATGCAATCAATTCATAATTTTGGTGCTAGGAGAATGTTGTTTCTTATGTTACAGGTCTCTGTTGGAAATTCAATTACAAAGAAGAGTAATTTCTAAATTTAGGAAGAGTCCAAGCCTTAATTAAAAAAATCTTAGTAGAAGAAAGTCCTCAGGCAAGGCCCAGAGCCTGCTATGAAATACAATATGACTGAGATAAAAGTACATTCACAAACAAAATCACACACATTTTCATTTGCTCATACTCATGAAAGGATTAACTAAAAAAAAAAAAAAAAGAATAATTATCCTTGAAAATGCAAATGAAAACAATATAATGAACTAGTCTCTACTGCTTGTTTGCTGGTTTCTTCTGAAAAAATGAGTGAAACCAGGTCCAAATAAGAACATTTTCAAATTTGCATCTTCAAATCTGCCCAAGGAACTCCAATGCAAATCCTTTTGACTTGGTACAGTTTTGCCTGTTACCCTGGGAGTAATAAAGAACTCCCTTTGCAACTGACAAGTTCATAAAAGTTGAACGGCCACTTTATCTGGCCTAAAGCACCCACAAGTCTGTTTATTAAATGTAGCTTTTTAAATATGTACACAGAGAGACTCGAGAGACAAGAGGCAAACACAGGCAGCCAGACACAGGGCTCCCAAATACATGACCTGGATTGAGTCCTGTCAGGACTTGTCACCTTTCCTCTATCAGAGACTGTTATGTCTCAAACAAACAAAAAGTGCTGTTTCCTCTCTTGCATGTGTGACTGTATAAAGGAGGTCAAACTCTATTTTCAGAAATACCAGTTATAAATCATACAGGAAGCTCCAGAAATTAGTGTCCATGCTGACAAATTTGTGACTAAGAAGTAACCATAGGCAATTGGTCCACATAACCCAGTATACTGATGAATACCAGAAGAACATAGAAGGGCAGGATGACTGAGCACATTTGAGATCACCTTCCAGGATTTGAGACATAATACCAAAGAAACAAATTTTTACTAAACTGTGCCCAACACTATCCTGGGACAGAGAAATTAGGCAGAAGGTGTGGTCCTCTCCTTCAGAAAGACTGCAACTTACTAGGGAGACAAGGCTAAGTACCTGAAAAATAGCAAATGATGTAAGACAGCATACATTTGAATGCAAAATTAAATGAAATAGGTAGGGAACAGAAGAGTTTAGAGGAGGGGATTAATTTGACTGAAAAGGCTTTAGGGAGAAGCTGGGACTTAAGCTGGCACCTGAGGAAGGATGGAGAGGCCAAGCAAAAAAAGGAAGACTAAGTCAGGTCAGTGGGACAGTGTGAATTAAGGCAAGTGAAAGGAACGAGAAGGGTACACAAGGGAAGAATGAAGAGGGTAATTTGATTAAGGTGGTAGAAAACGGTTTTCGGAAGGTAGAAGGAAAGAACGTTAGAACAGCCTGGAACATAGTTAAGTTCAAGCTATGGATCTCTCTTCAATAGCTCTGTACACTTTTTTGGGGTTAATTTATATTGTTTACACAATATAATTTCCTAGTGTGATAAATGCTACCAAATTTCATTCTGTACAATGACAGACAGAAATGAATGTAAAATTTTAAATTCTGACAGTAAAGTTGTTTTTCTTTTAAGGAAAAACAAACTGACAATGATCCATTCAAGGGAAGAAGCAATATTTTATTCATCTCTGAATGTTTGACAAAGGTAAATAGTCAATAAAAATTTGTTGCAGAACAGCAAGCATTTTCCAGAACAGGAGATGCATCTGCAGTTAGCGGGCATGGAATGGAAAATGCCAGCTGGCCCATTCAGGAACTGAAATTGAAGAGAGAACTGGTTAACAGGTGAGCTTTCACTCAAAAAATTAACTCGTATCAGAAAATATCACTCTAATTTTTAATTGTTCTAGACCTTTTTCTCTGAAGATATTCTTTTTTATCAACAAAAATAAAATTATACTGTCATATCTTCGGTTTTTTTTTCATTATATAGCATGACATCTTTCCATGTCAATAGATATTTATCAGTGGTAATGCTTTTTATTGCAGAATGTATGTATGTAGAATACTTTTTAAACCAATTTCACATTGAAAGACATTTTAGAGCTTCCCCGGTGGCGCAGTGGTTAAGAATCCACCTCCAATGCAGGGGGTACAGGTTCGAGCCCTGGTCCCGGAAGATCCCACATGCCGCGGAGCAACTAAGCCCCTGTGCCACAACTACTGAGCCTGCGCTCTAGAGTCCATGAGCCACAACTACCGAAGCCCGCGCACCTAGAGCCCGTGCTCTGCAACAAGAGAAGCCACCGCAATGAGAAGCCTGAGCACTGCAACAAAGAGTAGCCCCTAAAAAAAAAAAAAAAAAAAAAAGAGTAGCCCCTACTCACTGCTACTAGAGAAAGTCCGCGCACAGCAACAAAGACCCAATGCAGCCAAAAATAAATAAATAAAAATTAAGGGGAAAAAAAAGAGATATTTTAGTTACTTTCAAGTTTGTTATAAATAACACTGTGAAGAACACTCTAAGAGGTAAATCTTTGCATATATCCCTATGTATTTAGTATTGCTGGGTTAAAAGATATAGACTATGTTTAGGCTCCAGAAAGGTTTATAATAATTGCACCCCTAACCACACCTAAGATAATACTATCTTTCTTTTTAATCTTTCCCATTTGATTATTCACTGACCATTAACATGCCTTCAATGAAACCAAAGTAACAGATGTATAGGTAGATATTCAATGCTTTCTCCAAAATAAGACCAATAAAATGTGATGCAACTGCTACCATCATTTCATTTACTGCGACAGGGATTTATTTTTCATTTCTGTAGAAAATACAACAAATTTACAAAAAAAAAGTCTCAGGGAACAAAGATTATAATCTTCAGTGACTAGAAAAAATCTTGCTGCTACTACTCTTCTCTGGTAAAGGCAGATAAGAAGTAAAGTAGTTCCTGTTCTTGTGCTGTTTTTACACAAGTTCAGTAAACAGAAAGGGAGGATGGTGGAACACTAAAGCCTTCTTCCTTGTCTGCCGTTCACTATGGCTGCCCCCTCTGACTTCAGACAGAAAGCTCTGAGGAATAAGAGAAGGAGCAAAACTAAGCTAAAAGTTCAAAACCCTGACAGTCTGTCTTTCAGGGCTACTATTTCTAAGGAAGTATAAGACTAGATGGGATAATGAAATTAAAAGGACAACAGAGATACAGAAATACAGGGAACAAAAAATGAGAACAGAAGGTATATACACTGGATTTAGAGTCACAAACACATAGGAAATTTCATTTGAAAGTTTTACAAATACTACTTCTCATTATATAACAAAACAATGCTTGCCTAAGATCCCTATTCCCATTTTTGTGCTTTATTCTTCACAACTCATTATCTCTCAACTCCAGCCCAAGTAGGAAAAGGAAGACTGGCACTGTAAGAGCTGGAGTCTATCATTCTGCATGTAATATATTGCCATGAAAAAAACTGCACCAAAATCAAAAGTACCATTCTGCTATTAGTTTGTAAGAGTTTTGGAAACTGAGAAACAATTTCAAAAGATTGGAACAGTTCCACAAAAACTCCCTAGCTTAAAGTTCTGCCAAAAACAAGTAAACTTAGGAAAACTATATTTGTTATTTCCTGCATGAAGAATCTCACCTATCGATCTCTTCAAGTTTTTCATCTATCATTGGACCCATCCGTTGGCAGATATCTGTAAATACAAAAATATTTTAAAATCTTGAAACTAAAAACAAGTTTAAGTCAATTTCAACAATTTTGAACAACAGAGCACCATATGCAACACCATGCAAAATACAAAGAGAATTAAGTTTATGCTAGATAAGGGACTATAAAAGACCAAATTTAATACTATTCAGCACCAACATTAATATCATGTGACCAAGGCAAAGTCAAAATCAGAACAGAAATCCCACCATGTTCTCTGGAAGTACTAAGTTTGCAGACTGAAATTTGGAGTTACCTCAAAAATCTTAAAAATACCTAGAAAACTATTATTAGCTAAAGTAAAAGGAATTTGAGTCACAGTGTATAAAATATGTAATTAAGTACAGATTAGATATGAACATTTTTCATTTATTTAAGCCATTTCAAAATAAAACATTTTATATATCTCCAAATGTAAACACTGATACAATAGCACAATATTATATATTCATAACCAGGCTTTCTTCCATAAAAAAATTTAATAACATTTATCCATTTATCACAGAGATTTTTCTCCCAATGGATTAAAAAAGGCATAAAGACATTTGTTTTAATTGTTTCAGATTTCTTAGAGACTAAAAAGACACATCAGCATGCATCAAATAACTGCATTACAAAGTTAACACAGATCATGTATAATTTTGACATTTAAAATTATGACACAAGAGAATTAAAAGAGGAATAAGAGTTTTGAACATTTTGACTCAATTAATATGCTGTTATTTCTAATTCTGTCCTTTTTTGGACTGCAAATTTCACTAGTGATATTACAGAAAAGCAAAGACTTCTTCACTGGACAGGATAGGCAGTTTTATAGCAACATCTTCTAAGTAATATGTTTACTCATTTACTACACCAGTCTATTTCCCACCAGAGATTTCTAAACTCTGGAAGCAACCCAAGGCAGAAGAAATTTAAGACATTATAAATAGCTAAAACATTAAATGACATTAATCCCTAATATTCACCTTCTAAGTCCAAGAGGTCTTGGGAGTCTGGTTTTGAATCTGTTGGATCTATACTCTGCAGTACTTGCAGGGCTCTATCCATCTTATCCTAAAAAAGTAACAGGACACTTTACAAAGAGTTTTAATTTCAATGATAATAAAAATTACTCTTTCCAAGTGTTCTCAAGGATAATACATTTTAAGTCTCAACAGTTTAACCATTAAACAAAAGAAGGATCCTACCTCATCTATGTAAACAGGCTCAGGCTCTGATTTCTTAATTTCCTCCTCTTCATCATCAATTACATTCAATTTGTCCACAGCTGCTATGGAAACAAAGTAAACTTTAAGTTCCTTAGTATTTACTTTGGTATTTTAGTCATTAATTTATAAGTAGCCTGTGATTATCCATAAGAAAATGGAAACCCTTTAAATAATCATCACATTTCATAATCAATATAAATTATTACGTATGTTCACTCATTCATGCCACAACCATTTATTTAGCCCTTACTACGTGCCAGGCATTGTTCTAGGCATTGGAAATACACAAATGAATAAAGCAGATAAGAATCCCTGCCCTGATGGAACTTACATTATAGAGGAACAAGTAAGCAATTCATGGGAACTGTCATTACAGACACTTTCCTGAGAACTGAGTGTTATCACTAGGGTGAATATATATATATGAGAGAGTAGACAGAGTATTATCTAATTAGCTAATTTCAGAGTTAAATCTATGAACTCCTTCTACACTCTTTCCTTGCTATAAAAAATTATTTTCTATATGTACAAAAAAATAGACTTGATTTCAACCTAACTTTGATAACGGTTAAAGCAACACAAAACAAAAACTTTTCCTAGGAAAAAGAAGGCTGAAAAATAACTTACAAACATACATATACAAAAAACTATTTAAATGCTCACTGGAGTACTGCTATAATGTACTATATTTTAATAAAGTAAATTTTAGTAAAAAAAATTATAATCAAAATTTATATAACCAAAGAACTTATAAGTCCCAACAGTTATTTCAAATATTTGGCTAACTTTCAAATATGCCCTAAGGAGCAGAGCTCAGCATAACATGAGGACTTACTGAAAACCCCAAATATTTTTTCCTTTTAAAACTGCAGCTCAATCTCTCTAGCCTATGCCAAGGGGAAATCACCATAGTATAGGATTCCCTGAGCATGGTCTATCAAGTTATTAAAACTAGTGTCTCCAATTTTCATACCTACTTAGAGAGTCAGACTAGAGGAATAAAAAGTATAAATAGTGGCAGAGTACTCAGTATTCATCTCTCTACACTTCATTTTAATTGAATGCATCACCCCACCCATACAAAGATGATGTTACACACAGTGCAGAGAGCTTTCAATTTAAGTTCTTTCTCTAGAACTATAAGCATTAGAAGCAGTATGTCCAGCAGTGAGTCAGTTAGTACAAGTACATTCTAATGGCAGACTGGCTGACTTTAGTATCCTGGCTGTCACCTACTAGCCACATAACCTCAGCATCAGTTTCCTTATCTGTAAAATGAGGTAACAAAAGTACCTACCTCACAGACTTATGAACATTAAACGAAATAGTGCAAGCAAAAGATTTGGCTTAACACCTGACAAATGAGTGCTTAAACACCACTGAGCAATTCTATTTTTGATCCTCACCATCATCAGTGTTATCATCAGCTATTCTTTACACCCAGCTCCCCCCAACTCCCTGCCTGCCTAACAAATGGAAGCTTTCCCTGTATGGTTGGCAGCAGCTGAGGGGAACGGTCTATGGCTGCAAAACTGAGTGAAGTTCAAAAGATCTGAACTAGGGACCTACTGCCTTGATTACATGACTTTGTTATTGTTCTGAGTTCGCTAGGATCAAATCAAGCTGAGGAAAAGTCTAAAACTTAGGCGTACTCCTAACCCCTGTAATCACATTCAGCACTTGTCAACCAGTTCTCCCAACCACCACCCCACCCCCGGCCCGCTTTGATACTGTGCTTCAGCGATGAATAAAACAAATATTTGTTTGTACTGAACAAACACATACTGCCTCTTAAAACTATAATTACATTGATTTAAATATTTACATGGTCAAGCACAGCTTATTTTATGCCTTAATTGTACCTCTGTACATTAGCTCTCAAAGGATTTAAAATATAACGATAAGGAAATAACTCTTGGAATTGACCTGGGATAAGTTAATGCCTTAATTTGGTAAGCAGTATGTTAAACTGTACTGCTTATAAATAAATGATTTAAAACAAGAGTTAAATGCCAATCTACTTTATATTTCAAACTGAACCACAAAATTCAAGTTTAAAAAAACTTCAATAGATTTAACCTTCCCTCAGACTTAACTTACCTGCCTCAGGTTCTATGTTTAAATTAGTGGTTACAAAATTAGATGGGAAGAGTCCTATTCCTCTGTGATTTTCTCCTTTCCACCAATTGGCATCACTGAAAATACAGTACAAAAATGTCACTTGTTACTCTACATTTCAGTACACTAATGTCAAAAGTAATTAAGATAAAAATTAAATTTAGCCTACTTTGAAAATACCAGCTCAAATCCCACTATATTTAAATGCAGTTCTTCTTAAACTTAATAGGAACTATAAAAAAGCACAAATAAAACAAAACATCCATACTCCCATACTTAAATTTAGAACCAATCAGCAACTGGTCATATTTGATTCTGGGCCTTAAAAAAAATCAAAACATTATAAATAACACTGAAGTTTCCTTTATCAACATCCCCAAGTCCCAAACTCACATCCATCTTTCATACCACCACTATCAAGTTGGTATGTCACCTTCCTTCAAGTGTATTTATTATTCTTTTACTGTATCTATATAGTAAACTCTATAGATATAAATATCTATACAGCAAACTCTATAGATATAAATATCTATATAGTAAACTCTATAGATATAAATATATATCTATAGATATCTATATACCTATAGATATCTATAGTCAGCTCTATAGATATAAATACTAGTCATTATAGATCTTTTAAATTTTATGTCAATACTTTCAGCTCTTGCTTATTCCTTTTAAAGATCCATCACACAAACATGGCATATTTGATTTATCCATCCCCATACAGGCGGACATTTAGGTTATTTCCAGTCTTTCACCCTTATGAGGATTGGGGCAATAATCATTCTAGATTTTAGGGCGTACATGCAACAATTCTCTAGCTTATTCACAGACATGCACTTGCAGGGCCACAGAACACGTTACTAGTATTGCCAAATGTTCCCTAAAGTGGTTGTGGCAATTCACCATCCTCCTTTCCCTCAGCAGTGTGTGAGAATGTCATTTCTGCTCACACGTGTTAACTGTCCAATCAACACATGATGTCACACAGGAGAAATCATCTCTCACTGCTGTGCTCTTCTGAGCATCCAAAATGCCTCTTCTGTAAACTGCTCGTTCATACCTTCTGTGCACTTTTCGTTTTCCACTGGGTCATTTGTCTCTTTTCATGGATATGTAGGAGTTCTGTACATATTCTGATTAGCATTTGTTTGTCTGCATTATGCAAATACCTTCTCTCAAACTGTCACTGTCTTTTAACATATGCTTACAGTTTTCTTTTATTGCATGTTGTTTTCTGTTTCTATAATCAAATTTAGCAACCTTTTATGGTTTACACTTTTTAATTTTTTTTTATTTTTTAAAATATTTATCTGGTTGTGCTGGGTCTTAGTTGCAGCAGGCGGGCTCCTTAGTTGCAGCACGTGGGCTCCTTTAGTTGCGACACATGGGCTCCTCAGTTGCGGCAGGTGGGCTCCTTAGTTGTGGCATGTGAACTCTTTATTTGCGGCATGCATGTGGTATCTAGTTCCCTGACCAGGGATCAAATCCCTGCATTGGGACCATGAAGTCTTATCCACTGCACCACCAGGGAAGTCCCTACACTTTTTTAAAAAAGAAATCTTTCTCTATCCTTGAACTCCTATTCTCCTATATATTTGTTTAATAGTTTCAGGTTTTCCTTTATATCCCTCTCCCACGTTTAGTTCTTTAATTTGTTTGGCATGAAATTTTATGTACTGTGTGAAGGTGAATCAAATTTTATTTACACTGCATAAAAAACCATTCATCCCAGCAAAATTTACTTAATAGTACACCAATTTTTCTACTGATTTATGATAGCCTATCTTTCAAACAGCAAGCTGCTATCTTTCATGAGCCTATCTTTGGATTCCATCCTGTTGCAACAGTCTATGTATTTATTTACTACAGCTTGTTAATATGCCTTGATACTTGGCAGGGAAAGTACCTTCTCTATGTTACTGTATACCTTCACAATTCCATATTAATGTTAAAATTAAAATGTTTTCAAGTTCTCTAAAAAAAAAGTCTTATTGGGCTTTTAATTGGAAATGCACTGTTTATGCATTAACATTGGAAAAATTAAATCTTTACAATATTAAGGTTTCTTCACCATAAACATGGTATCTCTCTCCATTTATATTTACATAAATATATTACATATATTTATATTCCTTTGTATCTTTCAAAGAATTTTATAATTTTTTCCATAAAGTCCTTATGTACCTTTGTTAGGTTTATTTATTCCTCAATCATTTATAATTTTTGTGACTATAGAGAATGACATTTTTTTCTACATTTTCTAAATAGTTGTGATTAAAGCATACCACTGATTTTTGTATACTGAGCTTATATCCAACAACCTGATGAACTCTTATCAGTTTTAACAGTTTGATCATTGATTCTCTTGGACCTTGTAAATGGACAGCCACAGAATCTGGAAATGATAATTTTGTCTATTCCTTTCCAAACACCTGAAATAGACCCCCTGGATAAGCCTTCTTTCCTAGATGCTTGTACCAGGTGTGATTCTGCTTTCTTCTGGACCCCAACGTTACCTCTTACGGCATTCACAATCTGCATCCCACCTAATTACCTCTAACTTTAACTCCCTTACTTTATTCTAGGTTTCATGAAGAAAGAACTGTGCCCTCGGTCACTTTTTTATTATAAACACAGCTTATTTCTCAATAAATATTTACTGTAGCAAAGTAAAACGATTTTGTGTATCTACCCATTTAAAAATACACTAATGTATCCTTACTAAGTTATTTATAATGGATACCAAATACATTTGCAATCTCTCTTCATAGCAACAAGCTATTAGGTCTCACTCTTGCTAAATTTCATCATTTTCTTTTAAAAGCAAAGTAAAATAGACTTAGGCCCAATACAGACAGATCTATTCTTTATTACAACTTTAAGTGATAGAGAAATTGTGAGGGAGAGGCAGTAGCAGATTAAGAATTGCGGAGGAGCTGAGTATAGTTTTTGGTTGCACTGATCAAAGGTAATATAACTATATCTCTTCCTAAAGTTTTCTTTGCCAGTAATTTTAGTATATACAACTCCTAACGTAAATGCATTCAGATGACTGAATATTTCTGTTTCCCAATTGTGATAATAAACAATATTATTTAATACATTTTTAATCCAAGATCTAAAGAATACTTTATTACCAAATTTAACAAAAGAATAAGAAACTCACACTACCCAGTCTAGTTTGAGAAAAAAATAACTAAGGTAGAAAAGGTTCTAGTATGATTTAAATACACCAAAGTCAAAAGCTGAATATCCAGCATTCTAAATTAAGGGTATTATACTTAATAACTTCAAAATATTCCAGAAATATTTAAAACATACCTGTCATCCAAAACAATAATAATTTCACCATGTTTAAAGGTGAGTTCATTGTCCTCCACAGCTTCAAAATCATATAAAGCTCTCACTTTCCTTGCAACTTTATTATTTGATGGAATTTCTGCAGATGGATATAAAGATTTTGTCTCCGTGTGCTGCTGCTTCTGCTCTTGCAATGATAATTCAATAGCTAGTTTGAAAAATTAAAATACAAAAAACAAGACAGCCAGAATTAATTCTTATTTTTTAAAACTTTAATAAGAAATATTACATAATATACTATTTAATAAGAATAAATCAAGTGAATATCTTATTTGTCCAGTTGAACGCTAAACAATTAGCCTTTGTGGGGGCAGGAAGGGGAGAGGGGACAGGGCAGAGAACCATGACATTTTTTAAAATAAGTTTTTGCTCATTCCTTATTATCACAGTCTGTCATATATAGCAGCTATTATTTTTACAGCAAACAGATTGTGACATTATAATATGGGTAGCTTTCCATATAGGACAAGTCATGAACATATTTCTGTGCTTGACTCATAACTTTGGCATTAAAGAAAAGGTGAAATGTAATCTCGTCAAAGGTAGGACATTAAATACATGTTACTGACAACGCTTATGAGTTCAATTAATCTTATATCTTGTCAATTGTTTCTCTTACTTTTCAGACTCCACTAGTTTTTAGATTAGCAACACTAAATTACACGTGCATGATCCTTTATTTACCTTTAGCTATATCTTCATCTTCTTTGTTTTTGTTCAATGACGTACCGTTCTTGGCAGCAACTGAGACAGTCTGTAATGTATGAGTAAAATGAACACAACTACCTTTTCAAGGAAAACACAAGCTCTATGATTATTCGCTCATGCTAATTAAAAAGTTAATTAAGTTCCACTTAAAAGTGAAGGTCTTTGTGATAATATTAAGTAGTTGTTTTCAAGCACTAAAACAGAACATCAGAATTTTCAAGAAAACATTAAAAAATCACAAAGGGCACGAACCAGCTTACATTTTGCATAAACCTTAGTATCTGACACTGAACCTGGCATACAGAAAGTACTTAAATATGAATCTTTCCTGATTGCACTTCCTGATCTCAGTGGTCCAAGGTCTCTCATTCAGTGAGAGGTGCTATACTGCTAGAGGCACAGGGCTATGCGAGCAGTAGAAGCAAGAAGCCATGATAATGACTGAAGAGAAGAGGAGGGAGGACGCAGACAAAAGGTGCAGCTCTAGGCATACACGTTAAGCCCCCTTTTACTACTCATTGTGTTTGAATGGTGGTGGCTCTTCAGGCATAGCAGAGGACTAAGGAAGGTCATGGTTAAACTTAAAGGCATGGAAGACAGAGATAGATGTCCAGGATTCTGAACCATCAACCAGTTCTTTAACACAGATTTTTGAGAATGACCTGCAGAAAGGACAGAGCAGGAAAATGCTAGACTTTTGTTACTTATAAGGTTTTTATCTCAAAATTCTACCTTGAACCCTTAGGCCTGGTCAGCTATAAAGGTTCTTTTTGTGTCTTCAGTCTACAGTCCAAAATTTAAAAAAAATATACAGTACTTCTTAGTCTCTTTGCCTAGCCCACATCCTGGAAAAGAAGAGGCACTGAGAGCAAAAGCCAAGACACAGTGTTTTTCTCCCACAGACTAAAAAAAACAACCTACTCTGTGACTCATCATCCCTGCTCCCACCCCTGTCCTACTAAAGCTACCCCCTACATCCCCAAATAAATTTCTCATCTTATAGTTCACCCCATCTTATATGTAAACTACACTATTCACTCCAGGCATATTCATTCTTCAACAAACAGGTCTTGAGCTTTCTCAAGTCCATGAACTGGTTCATGTCATTCCTTCCTTGATGACCTCTTTACTCCTCTCTACATACTGAAATACATTCCAGCCTAAAAATTCTACTCTTCACCTTCTTCACCATCCCAATCTGTAGTTAACCTCTCCCTCCTGGCATCTAGCTTGTGTATCCCTCATCCATATTTGTCAATTATAACTAGTTATTTTTCACATGTATATAGTTACCCTCCAAATTGACTATAAATTTCTTGAACATAAGGGCTCTCTCACACATCTATGCCTTTTGCATGACTCTACATTCAGAGTAGCATTAAACAGATTATTTATGGATGATTCACTTCTCAAAGTTCTCATTTGTAGAAGTAATTCACTTGACAATTACAATGTCTACTCAATATAAGGCACTATGCTACACAGACTCATGTAGAGTGCAGGTGAGCAATGATGACTAAGATAAACCTTTCCAGCTTTTACCCAAGGTATATATCTTCGAAATAGTATAGGGTCAACCATGAGTCTGAATGATCTCTTACCTGAGAACCTGCTGAAGGAAAAGTAATTCCTTCTTCTTTCATAGATTTAATAGTTGCAGATATCAGACTAAACTGAGGGTCCTTCTGAAATTCTTCTGACCACTCCACCATTAAAGATTTCAGTTTTTCACATACTTTAGGATGAGCCTTTTAAAGAAAGGCAAAGAAAAAAATTGTTAAAATAAGTACCTGAATTATTTAACAAAGAATTACCACCAAAATTCTCTAATTTTATGAACATCAACAAAAGTCTAGCAATCCTTAGCCTAAATGAGCACTTGATAAATGCTTATTTACATTTTAATATACAGTTGTTTCTTGGAAAATTACTTTTTTTTTTTTTTTTTTGGTGGTATGCGGGCTTCTCACTGTTGTGGCCTCTCCCGTTGCGGAGCACAGGCTCCGGACGCGCAGGCTCAGTGGCCATGGCTCACAGGCCTAGCCACTCCGCAGCATGTGGGATCTTCCCGGACCGGGGCACGAAACCGTGTCCCCTGCATCGGCAGGCGGACTCTCAACCACTGCACCACCAGGGAAGCCCAGAAAATTACCCTTTTTGAACATCAACGTTTATGCCTTATACAATGACAGTGAATCTATTATATTCAGAGGTTATTTCTTTTATGTTTTCTTAATATTCTCAATATTAGATTAAGCTTTTCATATCAACTAAACTAAAATTCTGATATTTTTGCCACTAATAGCATGAGAACAGTGCTTCACAGCTTCTAACAGAAATAAATTAATAACAACCCCATCAAGAAGACCCTCTCCACCCTGCTCTAAAATAAAGGGCCCCTTTGCTCACCATCTCTAATGGGAATCAGGACAGAATGGTAGTTAGTTTGGACTCTGAAGTCACAGAAACCTGAATATGAACATCAACTATGCCACTTAGTAGCTGCATAACCTTAGACAAGTTACTTAACTTCTCTTAAGTCTGTTTCTGCATCTATAAAATAGGAATGATAAGGGAATCTAACTTCTAAGGGTTGTTAAGAGCTTTAAAAAAGGTAGCATACATAAAATGCTTAAAGCAGTGACTGCTAACCCTCAATAAAGATCAGCTATTATCACTAATATATATGATTTGGGGAGGAAAACAGTTTTTGGTGCTACAAATGCAAACAACAAATTTTAGAACAGAAAGTTTTTTTCATTTCAAATCTATTTAAAATGATTTCCCTTACTATACAGCTCTATTAATGCTTTATATAGTTAAAATAACACAGCATATATATTTTTTAATGACAAATTTCTTCTCTTTTTAAAATTTACCTTATTTTTTATCACAGCACGTACTTCTGTTGCAAAATCACGGGAACATACTTCTAAATGAAATATCTTTCCACAGTTTGCCACACAAGCCCCAAGAAGCTATTAATTAAAATAAAAATCAATATATAAATGTTGAGATATTATCTTACTTAACTGAAATAAATACACATTTAAAATTTGGGTCAAATAATAACATGACTTTCACTTACAGTTAACGCCTGCAGAGCAACATGAGGAACCTTATGATTTACCCTTTTCATTATGGCTTTTAGGCAATCTTTTGCTCTAAAAAAATGAAGAAGGTTAAGTGTTCAGAATTTCAATTCAAACATTTACTTTTAAATTTAAACTTATTTGGTAGCAGAATACCTTATATATACACCTGCAAATGTCACTTCATTAAAGGACTCAATCTATAAAATGATCTTACACAATGTTTTGCTCATAGACTTGTAGAACTTAAAAAAAAAAAAGAAAAAGAAAACTTGTTGCAAAGGTTGTACATTCCAAAATCAAAAATGAAGAGCCGAATCATTTCCAAAAAGGTCAGTCAACACAAGAGAACAATATCATATAAATTACCTTTTCATTTCTTCAAGACAGACTGAGCTTTCACACAGCAAATTCTTATCTTGTGGGAAAAAAAACTAGCAAGATATACAGTCTCAAAAGATTTAAGTATAAACATGCATGAATGCACTTTGAAAAGCTGTAATGTTAAAACAAATGCTTTCATCAGTCTTCTAAACTTCTAACGTATAATCAGTTCAGCTTGACTGCTCCATTCCATCCCCAAAGCACCATTATTTATATTCATTTTTTCATTATGATTTATTGCATTTACCTATTCATTATTGAAAGGTCTTTTTAGTATATATGTTTTATGTTATTATATTTACCTACTTCATTATTAAACATGTCTAAGTCACAGGGGAATTCCCTAAATAATTAAGTCTATTCATTGTTAACGTGTGTCCCTGCTGTAACAAGGCTTTAATTATGTGTTTTAATATTTCAAATTTTTGGTCAATTCTTTTCATTTGTTCTTTCAGGATGAGGTTAACCACATAAATCCAGCCACCAGCATGTCTTTACTTTTATCCCCCAAAAGGAAGTAGTAAAAATCCCATTTTCCTTCCAAAGTTACATCAGGATAAGAGACACAGATTATTAAGTTCCTAGACATTCAGTGGGCATGACTGGGCATCTTACCCATTAGGAGTGCTTCCAACTTTGTCACATATGTCCATAATAAGACTCCAATCTTCTGTAGTGTTGTACTCATTTGTGGCCTTTTCTATAAGAGATAAGCACACACAAAAATAAGGATGTCTTGCATAACAATAAATACCAAGAAAGACATAAAAGCAGCAAGAGAAAAGCAACCAGTTACACACAAGGGAACTCCTGTAAGACCATTAGCTGACTTTTTGGCAGAAACTCTACAGGCCAGAAGAACATGGCACAATATGTTTAAAGTGATTAAAGGAAAAAACCTACAAACAAGAATACTCTAGCCAGCAAAGATATCACTCAGATTTGAAGGAGAGATGAGTTTCACAAATGAACAAAAGCTAAGAGTTCAGCACCACTAAGCTGGCTTTACAAGAAATGTTAAAGAGACTTCTCTAAGCAGAAAAGACCACAACTAGAAATACAAAAATTATGAAAGGAAAAATCTCACTGGTAAAAGCAAATATACAGTAAAGGTAGTAGATCAACTACTTACAAAGCTGGTAGGAAGGTTAAAAGACAAAAATAGTAAATTCATCTACAACCACAAGAGTAATTAAGGGATACAAAAAATGAAAAAATTGTAAAATATGACATAAAAAAATTAAAAGTGTATGTAGGGAAATGTAAGGGGGTTAGAATGTTTTTGAACTTAAGGTCATCAAGTTGGGACTTCCCTGGTGGCACAGTGGTTAAGAATCCACCTGCCAATGAAAGGGACATGGGTTCGAGCCCTGGTCCTAGAAGATCCCACATGCCGTGGAGCAACTAAGCCCGTGTGCCACAACTACTGAAACCCACATGCCTAGAGCCCGTGCTCTGCAACAAGAGAAGCCAAAGCGATTAGAAGCCCATGCACCGCAACAAAGAGTAGCCCCGCTTGCCTCAACTAGAGAAAGCCTGTGCACAGCAATGAAGACCCAATGCAGCCAAGTATGTAAATAAAATAAGTTAATAAAAAAAGAAGTCATCAAGTCAAAAAATATACATATGATTATATATATATGTATATGTCTCGATATATATCTATATGTTGATATGTATAAACTTCATGCTAACTACAAATCAAAAACCTACAATAAGGACTTCCCTGGTGGCGCAGTGGTTAAGAATTTGCCTGCCAATGCAGGGGACATGGTTTTGAGCCCTGGTCCAGGAAGATCCCATATGCCGCAGAGTAACTAAGCCCGTGCACCACAACTACTGAGCCTGTGCTCTAGAGCCTGCGAGCCACAACTACTGAGCCTGTGTGCCACAACTACTGAAGCCCATGCACCTAGAGTCTGTACTCCACAACAAGAGAAGCCACTGCAATGAGAAGCCTGCGCACCACAATGAAGCATAGCCCCCACTCACCACAACTAGAGAAAGCTTGTGCACAGCAATGCAGACCCAACGCAGCCAAAAATAAATAAATAGATTTACTAAAAAAACCCACCCCAAAACCTACAATAGATACACATACAAAAAAGAGAAAAGAATCCAAATGTAACACTAAAGATGGTCATCAAATCACAAGAGATCAAAGGAAAAAGGAACAAAAAAGAACTATGATAACAACCAGAAACAATTCACAAAATGGCAGTAAGTACAAACCTATCAATAATTACTTTAAATGTAAATGGACTAAATGCTCCAATCAAAAGACACAGGGTGGCAGAATAAATTAAAAAACAAGACTCGTATATACATGCTGCATACAAACAACTCACTTTAGATGGAAAGATACATACCAACTGAAAGTGAGTGGATGGAAAAAGGTGTGTGTTCCATACAAATGGAAACAAAAAGAAAGCTGGCGTAGCAATATGTATATCAGATAAAACAGACTTTAAAACAGACTGTAACAAGAGACAAAGATGGACATTACATAATGATAGAGGATCAATCCAACAGAAGATACAACAATTGTAAATTATGCACACAACATTCAAGCAGCTAAATACATAAAGCGAATATTGACAAACAGAAATGGAAATATTGACAGTAATATAATAATAGTAAGGAACTTTATCACCCCATTTACATCAATGGACAGATCATACAGACAGAAAATCAATAAGGCAACACTGGCCTAAATGACACAATAGAGCAGATGGAACAAACATATATAGAACATTTCATCCAAAAACAGCAGAATACACATTCTTTTCAAGTGCACATGGAACATTCTCCAGGAGAGATTATATGCTAGGTCAAAGAACAACTCTCAATAAATTTAAGAATGAAATCATACCAAGCATCTTTCTCTGACTACAGTGGTATGAGACTAGAAATCAACTACAAGAAAAAAACTGCAAAGAACACAAACACATGGAGGCTAAACAATATGTTACTAAATAACCATGAGCCACTGAAAAAAAATCAAAGAAAAAATTTAAAAAGTACCTGGAGACAAATGAAACTGGAAACATAATGATCCAAAGTCTTTGGGACACAGCAAAAGCCGTTCTAAGAGGGAAGTTTATAGCAACAGAAGCCGGGCTCAGGAAACAAGAAAACTCTCAAATAAACAACCTAAACTTATACCTAAAGGAACTAGAAAAAGAAGAACCAACAAAACGCAAAGGTTAATAGAAGAAAGAAAATAAAGACCAGAGCAGAAATAAATGAAAGAGAGACTAAAAAAACAATAGAAAAGATCAATGAAACTCAGAGCTAGTTCTTTGAAAAGATGAATAAAATTGATAAAACTTTAGACAGACTCAACAAGAAAAAAAGAGAGGGCCCAAATAAAATCAGACATAAAAGAGAAGTTATGACTGACAATGCAGAAATACAAAGGATCATAAGAAATTACTATGAACAATTGTATGCCTGTGAAAGGGGCAACCTAGGAAAAATGGATAAATTCCTAGAATGTACAATCTCCCAGGACTGAATCAGGAAGAAAAAGAAAACATGAACAGACCAATTACCAGTAATAAAATTGAATCAGTAATTCAAACAAACAAACAAAAACACCCTCCAAGAAACCAAAGTACCAAAGTCCAGGACCAGAGGGCTTCACAGGTGAATCTATCAAATATTTAATGAAGAGTTAACATCTACTCTTCTCAAACTATTTCAAAAAACTGAAGAGGAACGAATGCTTCCAAACTCATTCTACCAGGTCAGCATCATCCTGATATCAACACCAGACAAAGAAATCACACAAAAAAAGAAAATTATAGGCCAATATCACTGATAAGTATAGATGCAAAAACCCTCAAAAACATATTAGCAAACCAAATTCCACAATACAGTAAAAGGATCATACACCACAATCAAGTGGGATTTATCCCAGTGATGCAAGGATGGTTCAACAACCACAAATCAATCAATGCGATACACCACATTAACAAAGTGAAGAATAAAAATCATACGAGCATCTTAATAGAAACAGCTTTTGACAAAATTCAAAATCCATTTGTGATAAAAACACTCAATAAAGTGGGTATAGAGGAAACATACCTCAAAGTAATAAAGACCACATATGAAAAACCCAGAGCCAACCTCATACTCAATGGTGAAAAGCTGGAAGTATTTCTCCTAAGATCAGAAAAAAGACAAGGATGCCCACTCTTGCCACTTTTATTCAGCAGAGTATTGGAAGTCCTACCCACAGCAACCAGACAAGATAAAGAAATAAGGGGAATCCAAATTAGAAAGGAAGAAATAAAACTGTCACTGTTTGCAAATAATATACTATATGTTGCTTTTCTATATGTTAACAACAAACTATCAGAAGGGAAAATTAAGAAAATAATCCCACTTACAATTGCATTAAGAAGAATACAATTCCTAGGAATAATCTGACCAATGAGGTAAAAGACCCATAGTTAGAAAACTACAAGAACTGAAGAAAGAAGTTGAAAACAACGATGTCCTGTGTTCTTGGATTGGAAGAATATTGTTAAAATGACCATACTACCCAAGGCAATTTACAGATTCAATGCAATCCTTATCAAAATACCAATGGCATTTTTCACAGAACTAAAGCAAATAATTCTAAAATTTGTACATAATCACAAAGACCCCAAATAGCCAAAATAACCTTGAGAAAGAAGAGCAAAGCTGGAAATATCACACTAGCTGATTTCAAACTGCTAAAAAGCTACAGTAATCGAAACAGTATGGTCCTGACATAAAACAGACACATGGATCAATGGAACATAATAAAGAGCCAAGAAATGAACAACACACTTATATGATCAATGAATCCATGACAAAGGAGGCAAGAATATATCATGGGGAAATAAATTCTTCAATAAATGGTGTTGGGAAAACTGGAGAGCTACATGCAAAAGAATCAGACTGGACTACTTTCTCACACCATATACAAAAATAAAGTCAAAATGGATTAAAGACCTAAATGTTAAGACCTGAAACCATAAAACTCCTAGAAGAAAACATAGGCAGAATGCTCTCTGACATCAGTCTTAGTAGTTTTCTTTGGATATGTCTCTTCAGGCAAGGGAAAAAAAAGCAAAAATAAACAAATGGGACTACATCAAATTTAAAAATATTTGGCACAGTGACGGAAACTATCAACAAAACAAAAAGGCCACCTACTGAATGGGAGAAGATATTTGCAAATGATATATCTGATAAGGGATATCCAAAATACACCAAGGACTCATATAACTCAACGTCAAAAAAAGCCATCAACCCAATTTAAAAAATGAGCAGAGGAAATGAATAGACATTTTTCCAAAGAAGACCTACAGATGGCCAACAGACACATGAAAAGATGCTCAACATCACTAATCACCAGGGAAGTGCATATCGAAACCACAATGAGATACCACCTCGCACTTATCAGAATGACTATCATGAAAAAGACAACAAATAACATGTGTTGGCAAGGATGTGGAGAAACGTGAACTCTCGTGAACGGCTGGTGAAACTGTAAATTGGTAAGCCACTATGGAAAATGGTATGGAGGTTGCTCAAAAAATTAAAAATAGTACTGCCATGTGGTCCAGCAATTTCACTCTGGGTATTTACCCAAAGAAAATAAAAACAATAATTCTAAAAGATATATGTACTTCAATGTTCACTGCAGCATTATTTATAAAAGCCAAGATATGGAAGCAATCAAAGCGCCCAGCAAAAGATGAATGGATTAAGAAGATGTGGTGTGTGTATATACATGTATGTAATGGAATATTACTCAGTAATATTCTAAAAAAATGAAAAAAATAAAATTGCCATTGTGACAACATGGATGGATATAAACAATATTATGCTAAGTAAAATAACTCAAAGAGACAAATACTGCATGAACTCACTCATACATAGAATCTAAAACACAAAACAAAATGAAACAAATCGAAACAGACTCAACAAATGTGGGTGGTTGTCAGAAGGGAGGGATTTGGCAGGGCTGGGGGGGGCAATAGATCAGGGGAATATTTTAAAACTTCAGTTTTAAAATAAATAAGCCACAGAGATAAAAATACAGGATTAGGAATACGGTTAATAATGCTGTAATAACTTGATATGGGCACAGATGGTTACTGGACTTATTATTATGGTGATCATTTCATAATGCACCCAAATGTCAAATCACTATGTAGTACTCCTGAAACTAACAATATTTTACATTAACTATACTTCAGTTCAACTACAGTAAAATAAAATAAAATAAAAATACCAAGAAAGGCGCAGTAGTTAAGATTGAGAAGTCTTACCTTTTCTTTTGCCAAATATAAAAGTTGCACAGAAAGATTTCAGACAATGAGTACTTTTATTAATTTCAATTTTAAGTTGTATAATTAAATGTGCTGAGGTACACCAATAAAATGTCTTCTAAATAATTAAATACTAAATAAATTTCAAATGATCAATAATTCTACCAAATTCTTACTTCAAAGAAAGCCTTAAAAATGTGTTACAATATAAGGAAACATGGAGTGAACTGCTCACTGAAGCATTTTTTTAAGAGCAAAAAGGAAAATGGATTAAGAAAATACAGTAAATTCATATAACAGAATGTGAAAATGAGTTATAAAGAACTGAACTGTCCAAAAATCTGTAAATCTCAAAATGATGATTTGTTTGGCTTATGCTGAGTTTAAAAAGCTTATATATAACATTCACATGAACTTTTAAAACAGCTAAATTGAGATATAATGCACATCCCAATACAATTCACCATTTAAAGTGTACAATTCAATGTTTTTAGTATATTCACAGAGTTGTGCAACTATCACCACTATCTCATTTTAGAACATTTTCATCATCCTAAAAACAAATCCCTAACCATGGGAAATCACAGCCCATTCTCCCCCTAGACAACCACTAATCTACTTTGTTTCTATACGTTTTCTGGACTTCACATATAAATGAAATCATAAAATATACAGTCTTTTGTAACTGGCTTCTTTTACTTAGTATAATGTTTTCAAGGCTCATCCATGTTGAAGCAGGTATCAGTACTTCATTCCTTTTTACAATGTTGAATAATATTTCATTCTACAGATATACCTCATTTTATTTATCCATTCACCAGCTGATGAACATTTGGGTGGGGTTTTCTTTGTGGTTTTTTTGGCTAAGTTTGAATAATGCAATGCTGCTATGAACATCTGTGTACAAGTTTTTGTGTGGATATATGTTTTCATATCTCTTTGGCATATACCTATGAGAACTGCTGAGTTGTATGGTAACTGTTCAATTTTTTTAGGAAATGGCAAACAGTTTTCCAAAGCAGCTGTATCATTTTACATTCTTACTAGCAATATATGAATGTTTCATATAAAATTAAAACTTTATGTTTTAAAAAAACATTTAAAAGTATGCTCTATTCTTTAGATATACATATACAGACAGTAAATATATTAACATATGCACAAGAATGATAAACACCAAACTGGAGGTGGATGGGGAATTAAAACAATGTACACAGGGACTTAATTGTATTTGTAAACTTTTGTTTATTAAGTTGCAAAGTGAGTATGCAGAAATTCTTTATTTTATTCTCAGTATCTTTTTTTGTGGTCTGAAATATTTCATGATCAAAATAAAAATTAAAAATGTAAATTTTTAAAAAGCATGGTCAAACTATAATAATTTAATTATGTAGCATATTTACTCTTTTACAATTTTAATATCAAGAGAAACAATACAATTTTTTTCTACTAGTATAGAGAAGTGGGGATATAAAAACTAGCACTTTAGAAACATTTTCTTTATGTCTTTTCCCCTTTCAATAAATACATCCTATGATTTCAAATACAGACAAACCTGGGTACTATATACATATAAGGGTACTATTATCACTATGATAAACAGGAAGGATGGTAGGAATCTAGAGTAGCTCCTTTTCTAAAGGCAAGGGATACTAAAAGAAACCAAAAAAATAAACAGGCTTATTAGCAAACAGCTATACTTTGCAAGTAGGAAAGAAAAATACAGAATCCAGTTGACCTCAATTAAATGCTGTAACAAACTTTTAAAAATCATGCAAATTGGGGGCTTCCCTGGTGGTGCAGTGGTTGAGAGTCCGCCTGCCGATGCAGGTCCCGTGGGTTCATGCCCCGGTCTCCGCAGCGGGAGAGGCCACAGCAGTGAGGCTCGTGTACCGCAAAAAAAAAAAAATCATGCAAATTGCCTAACACAATTTAAGGATAAAAGGCAATTATTCTGACATATGTGATGAAATGACAAGTCAGAGACTTTAGAAAAGTAATATATTTTTGCCTACCATAAGTTCTAGACTCAAGCACCAAGCTCTGTAGGTGGAAACATATCTACTCAGGTCCAGCTTCTTCCCTTGTAAAAAGATGACTAACTCTTCTACAGGGAAAGTCAGACCAGGCTATATTTTTCAGAGGTTTAAAATGCTTAACTATTTCTTAATTACATATCTAATAATTCCAGTGAATTCAAAAGTACAGACAAGAAAAAAAAGAGCAAAAATCTTCTAATTCTACAAACCTCTTGGAAAACTATGATGCATATTTTCCCAGACTTCTTCCTATATATGTATATGGAAAAATAATAAAAATATATGTAAAACTAAACAAAATAGGCTTATAAGTATAAGGTGTCCAAAGAGAGCACCCAAAAACTGATAACCACTTCCCTGCCAAATGAACAAGTTGAGAAACAAAACAAAGAATAAAATATTACTGTCATTACTAATAGAAGCTTTAGGTGTGCTGGACAAATGGGCTTGCTAAATAGCCCCAGAGGTGGACATGTTAGCACTAGAAAGAAAAAGAGCTCTCCCTCAGGGGTGAGCCCCTGCACAACTTATTCCATGAAGAAATCACTCATGGCTGTGGAAAGACTAGCTAGCTGCTATGCTGACAAAGGGCATCAGTAGGGCCAGTTACCCCCTAATTTACCAATCAGATAAGATACCGTGATCATACTAAATGTATCATTTCCTAACCTGCATTTCCACTTATAATAAACATCTCTCCATGTTCATAAATATATGTCTATACTAACATTTTTAATAGCTGCATGATGCACCACTGTATACAGTGTGGCCACAAAGTGCCTATACAAGCTAGTGAGAAGTCATCAGCAAACTATAATTTTAAATACATCAAGTACTCAGCCTCTCTTCTTTGATACACTTACTGTTACCATTCATATTGATGTCCCACATAGAATAAATACAAAATAATTAAAAGAGGTCAGGACTTCATGCATAGGCCTTTCTGTGAGATGTGTCATAGCATACACACTTAATCTTATCTACTGTCTGTCTCTGCCACTGTTACTCTTCCTCCACCCAATCCTCAGAAGGAATGTAGACTGCATTATGGCAGGAATTTTTTGTTTTGTTTTGTTCACTATTATTATTTCCAATTCATAAAACAGTATTTGGTGCACATAGCAGGTGCTGAGTAAATATTTGTCGAATGAATGAATGATGCTCATTGCTCCTTCATATCCTATAACCCTGGTACAATGGCTGTAAAGTGGGAAACAATAGCAGAACTTCTGATTATATGAACTCTAAAAGCCTTTAAGAGGCCCCATGTGCCCCCAGTGAAGTCTGTGCAAACTTCTGGACCAGTTAAGAGCTTCACCGCTGAGCAGACATCAAGGGGCTGCACAGGATCAAGCTTCAATAGCAACACCCTGTGGCAACAACAGGCAACAGCACTCGGGGGCTTAAGAGGGAGGTTCCAGTTCTCTGCTTGTTTACTAAAGAGGAATGACAATACCTCTGGGAATTTCAACAGGTAGACAAGGTAAGTGCGGAAGGGAATGCCTGAGAGGGAGGCAAAGGACTTCTTGTACAGTGATATATAGGTGACTAACTTTTTACCTTGAGTCTGAAGAACAAATCACATATATTACATATGACTTGCCAGCTTCATGCTCAACTCTTCTCTCTGCTTATAATCGATGGGGTTTTGTTTTTGCTGTACAGATTGATCTTTTTTTTTTTAAATGTCATTTGGCAATGTTATAACTACCTGAGATTAAATATTCACCCGTATATTTTTCTGTATATATATTATTTACAGGCAAATCCTTAGTCTTTCTGAAATTTCATTTGGCACATGGAGTGAGGCATGGACAGAAAAGTATTTTTATAAATTATTTTCAGTAGTTCCAACATCTAAGAATCTATCCTTTCCTCTCTGATCTGAGAAGCCAGCATAATCAATTACCAAATTTTGCCAGTACATATGTGTATGAGTACAAATACACACACTCACACCCACTCATGCCCACCCCCCACATGCAAATGAGTCCGATTTTGGACCATCCAATAACCTACCTATTTCTGCTAGAACTCAACTTTTAATGATTGCTTTTTCAATTTTGGCCATGTGATACATAATTAAATGTGAAGCCTTTTCAATATCCCTCAAAACCCTTCTAACAATTTCAAAAATATCTAAACAGAATTGTTTTTACTTGATGTAATCCTTACAGAAAATGGAAAAATCCTGACTTACTCTATCCAGCATAGTTTACTTTCAACAAATACAGGACTCACAATTACTCTTTTCAAAAAGTATAAAATCTAAAGACTTTATAATGGCCTGCCAAAAAGGATTTCATTTTTCAAGTGAACGAAGTAACAGTTAAATTATGTACTTAGGAGTATTTTAAACTCCTGGAAAAATTTTAACTATTATAATTAAGGAACCATTCTTTTATAGCATGTCACTTTGCCCAGTGTTGGGGCCATATCTCACATTATCCTATGTCAAATTCATATAGGGGGAGAGAGTTAAAAGAGCCCTCCTGGGGCCTAAATGCTAAATTTCTAGGGTTTGGTGGGTGTAAGCTATAACATTTCATCACCAGGTTTTGATTACTGTATATAGAGAGCTTCAAATACACAGTGAAATACTTCAGAAAGATTCTAACAATATCATAAAGAATCAGTCCATCAATACCTATAAGAACAAAAGAGTCACCCTCTACAAAGTCCATTATGTTCAACACACAGCATTAAAAAGAATTCAAGTCTACCCATAAAACATTTTTTTAAAATAAACTTATTTATTTATATATATTTTTTTGGCTGCATTGGGTATTCCTTGCTGCACGGGCTTTCTCTAGTTGCGGCGAGCGGGAGCTACTCTTCATTGCGGTGGCTTCTCTTGCTGCGGAGCACAGGCTCTAGGCGTGTGGGCTTCAGTAGTTGTGGCTGGTGGGCTCTTGAGTGCAGGCTCAGTAGTTATGGCGCACGGGCTTAGTTGCTCTGTGGCATATGGGATCTTCCTCGACCAGGGTTTGAACCCGTGTCCCCTGCACTGGCAGGCAGATTCTTAACCACTGCGCAACCAGGGAAGTCTAAGTCTACCCATAAAACTTTTAATAAAATAGGCTTCTTCAGTAAAAAAAAAAAAAAATTAACTATGAAAAACAAGAATGCCCAAAAGAGATCTTTAAAGCTTCTCCTACTATGTTTGAAAATAAAAACTCATGACTTGTCTGCTTTCAACCATGGCAGAATATCTGGTACCAGATTTGCTATTCTACCGAAAACAAGGATAAAACTGGCCAAAATATACAAAGCAACTGTGTTCAGGAAATGAATAACAAGCAGTGCACATCTGAGGTCTTTGAGGGAAGGGAAATATGAAGTGAGCCTCTCGATGGCCCCAGTGTTCTGCCTGGGAACACTTTCCTGTCCCAACACGAGGAGGACTAGCTCAAATAAAGCAGCTAGGAGACAGCAGATTTCTGAGCACAGGGATTTAATCATGGGTCCTCGTTGCTCAAGGGCTGTGCTATACACACCCACACCCACATCCACACAGGGTGAGGCTCTACGAGGTCTAGCACAGATCACCTACTATGAGGCTGAAAGGTTGTGCAATGCAAGGAGTCTTTTAAAGTTCCTGTTACAGACTGAATGTCTGTGTCCCCACAAAATTCACACCTTGAAGCTCTAACCCCCAGCATTGCTGTAGTTGGAGACTAGACACAAAAGAAGTAATTAAGGTTAAATGAGGTCATAAGGTCGAAGTCCTGATCCAAGAGAATTGGTGTCCTCATAAGAAGAGACACCAGAGAGCTCACTGTCTTTCCTCACACGTACAAAGACAAGGTCATATGAGGACACAGTGAGAATGCAGCCATCTGCAACCCAAGGGGAGAGCCCTCACCAGAAACCAACCCTGCTGGGACCTTGACCTTGGACTTCCGGTTGCCAGAATTGTGAGAAAGCAAATTTCTGTTGCTTGACTACCTAGTCTATGGTATTTTGCTATGGCAGCCCAAGAAGACTAATACTACACCCAACTAGAGTAGAGAGAACATTTCAGGCTATCAGTTGAAACCCCCGAAAGGCTAAAACACCTTAGGAGTAAAGGTACCGGAAAATTTAGTACAATATTGAAATAGGCCTACCTCACAAAGAAAACCAAGCCAGACAAAAACCTAAAAGATTCTCCAATAATATAACTACCTGACAGAACAAAATTCAACACTCTTTTAAAGGAAGACAACATAATCTAGCCTCCTTACAAAGAATAAGGAGTGACCAGCGTAATATAAAAAAATCACTAGATGTGCAAAAAAGTGTCCCACAATCAAGATAAAAATAATCAATAAAAAAGATAGCATAGGGCTTCCCTGGTGGCGCAGTGGTTGGGAGTCCGCCTGCCGATGCAGGGAACACGGGTTCGTGCCCCGGTCCGGGAGGATCCCACATGCCGCGGAGCGGCAGGGCCCGTGAGCCATGGCCGCTGAGCCTGTGCGTCCGGAGCCTGTGCTCCTCAACAGGAGAGGCCACAGCAGTGAGAGGCCCAAGTACAGCAAAAAAAAAAAAAAAAAGCATAATCCAAATGTTAGAATTAGCAAAAAAGTACTTTAAAGCAGGTATTATATATTTTTTTCAAGAACTTAAAGCAAACGATGGTCATAAGTGAATAGATGATGAGTGCCCAGCAGAAAAATAGAAACTATAAAAATAGAATAATATACCCTGAGAAAACCGTAATTCAAAAAGAGACATGTACCACAGTGTTCACTGTAGCACTATTTACAACAGACAAGACATGGAACCAACCTAAATGTCCATCGACAGACGAATGGATAAGTAAGATGTGGCACACATATACAGTGGAAAATTACTCAGCCATAAAAAGAAACAAAACTGAGTTATTTGTAGTGACGTGGATAGATCTAGAGTCTATCATACAGAGTGAAGTCAGAAAGAGGAAAACAAATACCATATGCTAACGCATATATATGGAATCTAAAAAAAAAAAAAAGGTACTGATGAACCTGCAGGGCAGTAATAAAGACGTAGACATAGAGAATGGACTTGAGGACATGGCGGGGGGATGGGGGGAGAGGAAGCTGGGGCAAAGTGAGAGTAGCATCGACATACATACGCTACCGAATGTAAAATAGTTAGCTAGTGGGAAGCAGCAGCATAGCACAGGGAGGTAAGCTCGGTGCTTTGTGATGACCTAGAGGGGTGGGATAGGGAGGATGGGAGGGAGGCTCAAGAAGGAGGGGATGTGGGGACATATGCATGCATATGGCTGATTCACTTTGGTGTACAACAGAAACTAACACAGTATTGTGAAGCAATTATAGTCCAATAAAGATCTATTTAAAAAAGTGGTATACCTAGAACTGAAGATACAACATCTCAACTAAAATATTTCACTAAATGGGTTTAAAACAGATTGAAGACTGCAGAAAGAATCAGTGGAGAAAACCTGACAAGCCTCTTAGATAGCCTCATCCACCAGAGGGCAGACAGCAGAAGGAAGAAGAACTACAATCCTGCAGCCTGTGGAACAAAAACCACATTCACAGAAAGATAGACAAGATGAAAGGCAGAGGGCTATGTACCAGATGAAGGAACAAGATAAAACCCCAGAAAAACAACTAAATGGAGTGGAGATAGGAAACCTTACAAAAAAAGAATTCAGAATAATGATAGTGAAGGTGATCCAGGACTTCGGAAAAAGAATGGAGACAAAGATCAAGAAGATGCAAGAAATGTTTAACAAAGATCTAGAAGAATTAAAGAACAAACAAACAGAAATGAACAACACAATAACTGAAATGAAAAATACACTAGAAGGACTCAATAGCAGAATAACTGAGGCAGAAGAACGGATAAGTGACCTGGAAGACAGAATGGTAGAATTCACTACTGCGGAACAGAATAAAGAAAAAAGAATGAAAAGAAATAAAGACAGCCTGGGACTGTCTTTATTTATAAAATAAAGAGACCTCTGGGACAACATTAAACACAATAACATTCGCATTATAGGGGTCCCAGAAGGAAAAGAGAGAGAGAAAGGACCTGAGAAAATATTTGAACAGATTATACTCGAAAGCTTCCCTAACACAGGAAAGGAAATAGCTAACCAAGTCCAGGAAGCACAGTAAGTCACATACAGGATAAACCCAGGGAGAAACACGCCGAGACACATAATAATCAAATTGGGAAAAATTAAAGACAAAGAAAAATTATTGAAAGCAGCAAGGGAAAAATGACAAATAACAAACAAGGGAACTCCCATAAGGTTAAGAGCTGATTTCTCAGGAGAAACTCTACAAGCCAGAAGCGAGTGCCATGATATACTTAAAGTGATGAAAAGGAAGAATCTACACCAAAGATTACTCTACCCGGCAAGGATCTCATTCAGATTCGATGGAGAAATCAAAAGCTTTACAGACAAGCAAGAGCTAAGAGAATTCAGCACTATCAAACCAGCTCTACAACAAACGCTAAAGAAACTTCTCTAAGTGGGAAACACAAGAGAAAAAAAGGACCTAGAAGAACAAACCCAAAACAATTAAGAAAATGGTAATAGGAACATACATATCGATAATTATCTTAAAATGTGAATGGATTAAATGCTCCAACCAAAAGATACAGGCTTGCTGAATGGATACAAAAGTAAGACCCATATATATGCTGTCTAGAAGAGACCCACTTCAGACCTAGGGACACATACAGACTGAAAGTGAGGGGATGGAAAAAGATATTCCATGCAAATGGAAATCAAAAGAAAGCTGCAGTAGCAATACTCATATCAGATAAAATAGACTTTAAAATAATGTTACGAAACAAAGAAGGACATTATATAATAATCAAGGAATCAATTCAAGAAGAAGATATAACAATTATAAATATATATGCATCCAACATAGGAGCACCTCAATACATAAGGCAACTGCTAACAGCTATAAAAGAGGAAATCGACAGTAACACAATAATAGTGGGGGATTTTAACAGCTCACTTACACCAATGGACAAATCATCCAAACAGATTATTACTAAGGAAACACAAGCTTTAAATGACACAACAGACCAGATAGATTTAATTGATATTTATAGGACATTCCATCCCAAAACAGCAGATTACACTTTCTTCTCAAGTGCACATGGAACATTCTCCAGGACAGATTACATCTTGGGTCACAAATCAAGCCTCAGTAAATTTAAGAAAATTGAAATCATATCAAGCATCTTTTCTGACCACAACGCTATGAGATTAGAAATGAATTACAGGGATAAAAACGTAAAAAACACAAACACATGGAAGCTAAACAAAATGTTACTAAATAACCAAGAGATCACTGAAGAAATCAAACAGGAAACCAAGAAATACCGAGAGACACATGATAATGAAAACACAACGATCCAAAACCTATGGGATGCAGCAAAAGCAGTTCTAAGAGGAAAGTTTACAGCTATACAAGCCTACCTCAAGAAACAAGAAAAATCTCAAATAAACAATCTAACCTTCCACCTAAAGGAACTAGAAGAAGAAGAACAAAACCCAGAATTAGTAGAAGGTAAGAAATCATAAAGATCAGAGCTGAAATAAATGAAACAGAAGCAAAGAAAACAATAGCAAAGATCAATAAAACTAAAAGGTGGTTCTTTGAGAAGATAAACAAAACTGATAAACCATTAGCCAGACACATCAAGAAAAAGAGGGAGAGGACTCAAATCAATAAAATTAGAAATGAAAAAAGAAAAGTTACAACAGACACCGCAGAAGTACAAAGCATCCTAAGAGACTGCTACAAGCACCTCTATGGCAATAAAATGGACAATGTGGAAGAAATGGACAAAATCTTACAAAGGTATAACCTTCCCAGACTGAACCAGGAAGAAATAGAAAATATGAACAGACGAATCACAAGTAATGAAATTGAAACTGTGATTAAAAATCTTCCAGCAAACAAAAGTCCAGGACCACATGGCTTCACAGGTGAATTCTATCAAACATTTAGAGAAGAGCTAACACCCATTCTTCTCAAACTCTTCCAAAAAATTGCAGAGAAAGGAACACTCCCAAACTCATTCTATGAGGTCACCATCACCCTGATACCAAAACCAGACAAAGATACTACAAAAAAAGAAAATTACAGACCAATATCACTGATGAATATAGATGCAAAAATCCTCAACAAAATACTAGCACACAGAATCCAACAACACATTAAAAGGATCATACACCATGATCAAGTGGGATTTATCCCAGGGATGCAAGGATTCTTCAATATATGCAAACCAATCAATGTGATACAACATATTAACAAACTGAAGGAGAAAAACCATATGATCATCTCAATAGATGTAGAAAAGCTTTTGACAAAATTCAACACCCATTTATGATAAAAACTCTCCAGAAAGTGGGCACAGAGGGAAACTACCTCAACATAATAAAGACCATATATGACAAACCCACAGCAACATCATTCTCAATGGTGAAAAACTGAAAGCATTTCCTCTAAGATCAGGAACAAGACAAGGATGTCCAATCTCGCCACTCTTATTCAACATAGTTTTGGAAGTCCTAGCCACGGCAATCAGAGAAGAAAAAGAAATAAAAGGAATACAAATTGGAAAAGAGGAAGTAAAACTGTCACTGTTTGCAGATGACATGATACTATACATAGAGAATCCTAAAGACGCCACCAGAAAACTACTAGAGCTAATCAATGAACCTGGTAAAGCTGCAGGATACAAATTTAATGCACAGAAATCTCTTGCATTCCTATACACTAATGATGAAAAATCTGAAAGAGAAATTAAGGAAACACTCCCATTTACCATTGCAGCAAAAAGAATAAAATACCTAGGAATAAACCTACCTAAGGAGACAAAGAACCTGTAAGCAGAAAACTATAAGACACTGTTGAAATAAATTAAAGATGATACCAACAGTTGGAGAGATATACCATGTTCTTGGATTGGAAGAATCAATATTGTCAAAATGACTATACTACCCAAAGCAATCTACAGATTCAATGCAATCCCTATCAAACTACCAATGCCATTTTTTACAGAACAAGAACAAAAATCTTGAAATTCGTGTGGAGACACAGAAGACCCTGAATAGCCAAAGCAGTCTTGTGGGAAAAAAACGGAGCTGAAGGAATCAGAGTCCTTGACTTCAGACTATACTACAAAGCTACAATAATCAAGACAATATGGTACTGGCACAAAACCAGAACTATAGATCAAAGGAACAGGATAGAAAGCCCAGAGGTAAACCCATGCACCTATGGTCAACTAATCTATGACAATGGAGGCAAGGATATACAATGGAGAAAGACAGCCTCTTCAATAAGTGGTGCTGGGAAAACTGGACAGCTACATGTAAAAGAATGAAATTAGAACACTCCCTAACACCACACACAAAAATAAACTCAAAATGGATTAGAGATCAAAATGGATTAGAGACCTAAATGTAAGACAGGACACTATAAAACTCTTAGAGGAAAACATAAGAAGAACACTCTTTGACATAAATCACAGGAAGATCTTTTTTGATCCACCTCCTAGAGTAATGGACATAAAAAGAAAAATAAACAAGTGGGACCTAATGAAACTTCAAAGCTTTTGCAAAGCAAAGGAAACTACAAACAAGATGAAAAGACAACCCTCAGAATGGGAAAATATATTTGCAAACGAATCAATGGACAAAGGATTAATCTCCAAAATATATAAACAGCTTATTCAGCTCAATATTAAAAAAGCAAACAACCCAATCAAAAAATGGGCAGAAGACCTAAATAGATATTTCTCCAAAGAGGGCATACAAATGGCCAAGAAGCACATGAAAAGTTGCTCAACATCACTAATTATTAGAGAAATGCAAATCAAAACTACAATTAGGTATCACCTCACACCAGTTAGAATGGGCATCATCAGAAAATTTACAAACAACAAATGCTGGAGAGGATGTGGAGAAAAGGGAACCCTCTTGCACTGTTGGTGGGAATGTAAATTGATACAGCCACTATGGAGAACAATATGGAGGGTCCTTAAAAAACTAAAAATAGAATTACCATATGATACAGCAATCCCACTACTGGGCCTATACCCACAGAAAACCACAATTCAAAAAGACACATGTACCCCAATGTTCACTGCAGCGCTATTTACAACAGCCAGGTTATGGAAGCAATCTAAATGTCCATCGACAGGCGAATAGATAAAGAAGATGTGGTACATATATACAATGGAATATTACTCAGCCATGAAAAGGAACGAAATTGAGTCATTTGTTGAGACATGGATGTATCTATAGACTGTCATACAGAGTGAAGTAAGTCAGAACGAGAAAAACAAATATCGTATATTAACACATGTATGTGGAACCTAGAAAAATGGTACAGATGAACCAGTTTGCAGGGCAGAAGTTGAGGCACAGATGTAGAGAACAAACGTATGGACATCAAGGGGGGAAAGCCGCGGGGGAGTGGGGATGGTGGTGTGCTGAATTGGGTGATTGAGATTGACATATATATACTGATGTGTATAAAATTGACAACTAATAAGAAGCTGCTGTATTAAACAAAAACAAACAAACAAACAAAACCACATGCACCCCAATGTTCATTGCAGCACTGTTTACAATAGCCAGGTCATGGAAGCAACCTAAATGCCCATCGACAGACGAATGGATAAAGAAGATATGGTACATATATACAATGGAATATTACTCAGCCATAAAAGGGAACAAAATTGGGTCATTTGTAGAGACGTAGATGAATCTAGAGACTGTCTTACAGAGTGAAGTAAGCCAGAAAGAGAATAACAAATATTGCATATTAACGCATATATGTGGAACCTAGAAAAATGGTACAGATGAACCAGTTTGCAGGGCAGAAATTGAGACACAGATGAAGAGAACAAACGTATGGACATCAAGGGGGGAAGCAGCGGGGGTGGTGGTGGTGGTGGTGTGATGAATTCGGTGATTGGGATTGACATGTATACACTGATGTGTATAAAGTGGATGACTAAGAACCTGCTGTACCAAAAAATAAATGAAAATTTAAAAAAGTGATCCTTACTCAAAAGTTAATTTATCATGGGAAAGGAAACACATAAGCACAATCTATGGTAAATTAAAATGACTACTCAATGTTTGAAGAATGAATGAATGAGCAAGTGAATGAATGCAATTACGTCAAAAGTCCTAACTGTCAACTACTATGGGATGTGTTCATATACAATTTTGAGTAATGGAGGAAATGGTTGTCATTTGGTAAAAAAAGAAAGTTTCAGTATTATACAGTTAATATAACCTCAGATACAAACCTGAACATGTAAAAAAAAAAAAAAAGTTAGTGAACATGAAGAAAAGTCAACAAAAGTTATCAAATTTGAAGAACAGTGAAAAAAGATTTAAGAAAACTGAAGAGTCTCAGTATATTAAGTTTTTAAACTTTCTATGTAACAAATGCAAATTAGTGGTTTAAAACACCACCCATTATTAGCTCATAGTTCTGTAGTTCAAAATCTAAGCAGGCTCAGTTGGGCTCTATGCTCAGGTTATTAAAGACTTGTTGTTGGGGAATTGTTGTTAATTAATTACACATGGTAACTAAATTCATGCATGTTGGAATTATGTAAAGTGAAGACTGCCTGTACATTAAAGCAGAGTTTAAATATTTCTTCAAATGTGCACAAAACTACCAACACCTAGAAATAATCTAGGACAACAGACTCAGTGTGTTCTCTGAATACACTGTATTTGTATTAGATCAAACATAATAGCCAATCACATGGACATTAACAATCACAACATATAATTAAGACTATAACAGAAGGTAACATAAAATTTTATTATAATTAGGATACTATATATCAATATCTTGGGCTATGACTAAAGCAATGCTTAGATCTTAGAGAAAAAATTACTTCTTATGTATTAATTTTAAACAACTATTTTTATACCTTAAAACTATAGTAGAAGAACAGGGGAAAACTGGCAAAAAAAAAATAAAAAAAAAATGAATTTTTTTTTTCCCAGAAGAAATAAACTAGAAAATGGAAAGCAAGTAAATAAGTAAAATTCATTTTGGTATCTAACAGGAAACCACAGCTGACAGCTTTTACTAAAGATATAAAAATGCTTTTTCTTTGTACCAATTCATTATAAACTAAATAATTACTTGAAAATATAGAACAGCCAATTTTTTCTAGTTTATAAATCTTACATGTTTACACTATTAAATACATATTTGTTATTAAATTTCTAGACCACACAATTCTTCTGTAGTTAAATTAAAATTAACTAAAAGTTAATTTAGTTAAATTAAAATTAAACGCCCAATACTTCAAACTGACAGATTATAAATATTTCACTGCTTCTCTGACTCCAATGACAACAACCACACTTAGCATTTTAGAGTACTTGGGTTCAACATACATTTTCTCATTTAATCCTCCTCCCAATTTAATGCTTTGATTTGTTTGGGTAAAATTTTTATTGATACAAATCTTCAGTTTACTCTGGAGAAAACAATAATATAAATTCTACTTTTCCTAAAATGAAAGCCTACTTACAGCTCTGAGTAATGAATGATAGGTAATAATTAATTAAAAAACAATAACAATGATTTCCCTCGTGGCACAGTGGTTAAGAACCTGCCTGCCAATGCAGAGGACACAGGTTCGAGCCCTGGTTCGGGAAAATCCCACATGCCACGGAGCAACTAAGCCTCGTGCGCCACAACTACTGAGCCTGCATTCTAGAACCTGCGAGCCACAACTACTGAGCCAGTGTGCCACAACTACTGAAGCCTGCATGCCTAGAGCCCGTGCTCTGCAAAAAAGAGGAGACACCGCAATGAGAAGCCTGCACACTGCAATGAAGAGTAGCCCCCACTCGCCGCAACTAGAGAAAGCCCGCGCACAGCAACGAAGACCCATCACAGCCAAAAATAAATAAAATAATTAAAAAAGAAAAAAATAACAATAGTTTCAAAGTATTTTACGTACGCTAAACTACTTACATTGAATCCAATGAAGATGCCCCATTTTATAGATGAGCAAACTGAGACAGAAAAGTAACTAGCACAAGATCATACAGATACTAAATAGTAAAAGTGGGATTTCAGTCTAGGCAGTCTGGCTCAGGGCATATTTTCTATTAATCTGCCTCTTGGGTGCAATTTTTGTTCAAAACTGCTAAATTAACTCTTTCAACAAGTTAGTTTTCAGTTTCTCTATGCATGAACATTTTAAACATACTGAATAGGACAAATGCAAGATCAACTCTTGTTTATAAGAAAAGAATCAGACACAATGCCACACTTAACTCCATTTACCGCATCATTTAATAACACAATGTACATATTTAAGAACTTCTTGCTCTGGTGGAATACAGAAGAGTGACTGCTACTCTTTTTTCATTTCACATGTTACCACCAACATTTGTGGGGGGACTAGGAAGAGTTTAGAGAGTTGGGCAGATAGGAAAAAGGAAGAAACAAAATCAAAATCATCTTTTACTTCCTTCTAATATTGTAAATCATCTATTTAAAAGGTAAAAGGTCTAGAGCCAGCCTTTACATTCCTACAAGTTCACTTTCTTCTTGTCTGATACTCCCAAGATGCCCTCTGTAATCCTGTTCATTGAGAGCCATACCCCCTCGCAACTCCACAGAACAGGCATGCTCTTTTCTACAAACACCCTTACATTACAGAACAGGGCAGAAGAATAAGTGTAGTAAGTATAATTTCTATTTTAACAGACCTATCTGGAAGCTTCACGTGCAAGACACAATAAGAGCTGGGGAAAAGGAAAAATGAGTCTCAAAGTAGCCACTAACACGCCAAAACATCACAGATGGAGAATCAAAAGCAGTTAGGTTGGGCAGATGACCACATAACCTCTGCAGACTGAGGAAATCATTATGCACATGTGGAGTACACACGTCACCCACTAACACTGAAGGCCCACCTTCTCTATTCCCAGCTCTGAAACTTACATATTAGCTTAAGGTTGCTAGGTAGTTCACCTCAGCTCTGACTCAAATCTGAATCCATGTTCTCATCTGTAAAATGGAAATTAAAATGGCTGCCATGCTTAAAAGAGGAGTTGTGAAAATTAAGTGAAAAGAAAAATGGGTGAAAAACTTAAACAGATATTTCAAAAAAGAGGATATTAATTTAGTGAATAACTATATTAAAGATTAGATAAATAAATACTTATTAAAGCCACAAAGAGATGCCACTAGAATGGCTAAAATTCTTAAAATTACACCACCATGTACCAACAAATTTTTTATATGAAGTTGAAGTAATATGAGCTAAAAATAAGTAGATGGCAGCTTCAAAATGTCAATAATTTTCAGGGGGCAATGTCTGATATCTGTCATATAGACCTTCTTAGGTTCAATCCCTATACTCAATATAAACATTTATTCACTATCAAGTAAAGTTACAGAGCCTAATAAGGCAATAATATTTTTAAAAAAAAAGTTCTTTCCCTTTCCCTTCCACCTCAAGGGACAATAGTAGTATGTGTATACTTACTTGTAGAAAAATCATCCTCTTGCTCTCTTACCTAACTTTACAATTACACTTGACCCTTGAATAACATGGGTTTTAACTGCAGAGATCCACTTAATATGCAGATTTTTAAAAATAACTATATTGGAAAAATTTTTGGAGATTTGTAACAATTAGAAAAAACTTGCAGACAAACCGGGTAGCCTAGAAATATCAAAAAAATTAAGAAAAAAGTATGTCATGAATTGTATAAAATATATGTAGATATACACATAACCTTCAAAACATGTTAACTGACTGTTACCGGTAAGGCTTCCAGTCAACAGTAGGCTATTAGTAGTTAAGTTTTGGGGGAGTCAAAAGTTAACACATGGATTTTCAACTGTACAGGGGGTCAGCACCCCTAACCCCCCGAGTTGTTCAAGGGTCAACTATATAATCTAAGTAAGATTAGAACTAAACATTATTATCAGGAAATAAAAAGTGTATTATTAACTATCAACATCATCAGTGCATATGAATCAAAAATATAAACTACAATGTCTTCTCAAATTCTAAAAGAACATAAAAGAAATTCCCTTTTATGATTTTACTAATCTGATAGTAAACCCATATGAAAGAAAAAAGGCAAAAAACAGCTAAGAGTATAAAAATGAAGAAAAACAAGACAGGGGGCGTGCCCTACCACCTATAAAGGCCAATGACATTAAGAATGTGGTATTGGTACAGGATAGATAAAAAGAACAGTGTAGAACAGAAAGCACAGACACAGACCTCATACAAGGAAAGGGATTTACTATATGAAGGAGAAAGTGCTCCAAACTAGTGGGGGAAGGATAGATAATTCAATAAATGGTGATTAGGCAACTGATAATTGTCTACTGTGAATTGACTATCCAATCAAATCTCTCCTTAGACCTTACATAAAGACCAAGTCCAGGTGGACTAAAGACCTAACTGTGAAAATCAAAACTTCAATAAAACTTTCAGAAGAAAACATAACAAGATCCTTATAGACTCAAGGAGGAGAGAAAGCTTTTCTTGAACAAGAAAATAAAATCAAGGGAGAAAGACAATATTACTAAACCGAAACTTCAATCTTCTTAATAATAAAAGGCAGCACAAAAAGAAAAAAAGAAGCAACAGACAAGGATATATATTTGCAATTCACATAAACAACAAAAGATTAGTAGAGAACGCATGTGAAACTTTAAAAATCAATAAGAAAAAATAATCCAACAGAATAATAAGTACATGAAAGTAAGGAGCAGGCAATTTATACAAAAAGAAAACTGACCAAGAGACATATGAAAAGATGCTCAACTGCAATGAAGCTGAAATAAATGGAAAACAATGCCCTATTTCACACCCATCAAATTGGCATAAATTTTAAAGTCTGACAATACCCAGCGTCAGTGAGACTGTGGAACAACAGGGACTTCACTTCCACTGCTGGTGGGAGTAAAATCTCCCACAAACACTTAGAAGAACAATTCTGTATTATTTAACATTTTGCAACTTTGCACTATATGCATTTTTAAAAAAGAATTCCTCTTCAAGATACAATCCCTTGAGAATCTCTCACTCTTGTGAAGAAGAAAACGTGGATAATAACTTTCACTGCAGTGTTGTCTGTGATAGCAAAAAACTGCAAAAAACTTCATGTTCATTAATAGGAGAATGAGTTAAAAAAATGTGGAATATCACATAGCTCTTAAAATTAATGAACTAAAGCTACAAACATCAACATGAATAACTCTCACAAAAAATGCTAAATGACAAGCTGCAAATGACTACAGAGAATATTAGTTTTTATGAAGTTTAAAAACATGCAAAACAATACATATAGTATATTTGTATGTATAGTATATATTATAAAATAGACTTTTTTATCTTTTTAGAGTGTTTAACTCTGAGAAGAGAGGAAAAAGAATAGTATCAGGTAGCTAATAAATAAAAGTAATAATTTCCACTGTATTTTGAATGTTTTCTTTAAAAAAAAAAGAATGAAGTGTGGCAAAATGTTAGGACTTGACAGAGGTGACTGACAGGAATAGGAGTTTATGTTATATTCTGTACTTTATGCTAAAAATTTTTCATTGTTTAAAAAATTACAAAATATATTAATTAAAATTTGTAACTATTTTAATTAGGACTAGGTATTAGAAATTTTTGGTACCATGTAAGCAAAAGAAAGTATAGGAAAAAAACTGGCTGTTACAGCTGTCATTCTCACCTAAAACCAAAGTTATTTTAATTTTTTTGCAACAACCTCATGTGTTCAAGAATTGCCTTAATGACTATGTAAATGTAATATATTTAAGTGTATAAAGTAAATTTGTATTACCAGAGTGCCATCAATATCTTTTTTTTTTTTTGCAGTACGCGGGCCTCTCACTGTTGTGGCCTCCCCCGTTGCGGAGCACAGGCTCTGGATGCGCAGGCTCAGCGGCCATGGCTCACGGGCCCAGCCGTTCCGTGGCATGTGGGATCTTCCTGGACTGGGGCACAAACCCGTGTCCCCTGCATCGGCAGGCGGACTCTCAATCACTGCGCCACCAGGGAAGCCCAATATCTATTTTTATATTAGGGTTTCTTGTAAAATTTCATTGGAGAAAACGATTCCATTATCAAAAACTCCAAGCTGCTCACTGTCAAGTTATTTGACTAAACACAAGCCAAAGACATAGCAATACATGCATTCAAATTTTACTTGGAAAAGTCTCCTTTTAAGATAAAGTTCATACTTCAATCCACTGTGTGAAAAGAGTTTTTGTAGAAGTAGAATTTGAGCTCAGCTCTGTGGGACACAAGTAAGTTTATCTGTAAGAAAGGAGATACCAAGTATTGCTGAAAAAAGCAAAAATCTATCAGTGAATAGTAGTAAATGGCACAGAGACAGAAACTGGCAAGAAAGATTGCCTGGCTTGAGTAAGGAGAAAAAAGACACGCAAATAAGAACTGGGGTTATGGAGCAGAACAGACAGCCATGACTCAGGAATCAATGTAGTGAGACTGGAAAAATCGGTACAGGATATAAGGAAATGACATCTGTCTGCCCTTTATACACTACCACTAAATCTTCCTATTGTGGCTCTGTCCCTCATGTTTTACTTTCTCCTTGGGATCTCCTAAAAAGGCTGCCCCAAACCGGCTCTCTACCTTAGGAAACCTACACTCCCCTTCAAGATAAGAATCAGGGCCGGGGTGAGGGGGGATGTGTGTGGATATTTTCTCTTTTTTTCTCAGCACAGATTCAAAGGAATTTTATTCAACAAAACAAACAATAAACCCATATTAGAAGAAATCCAATAAATATTTACACTTGATCTTAGCCGATCAAAAGGCCGAGAAGCGATCCAATAAATATTTAAAGAGTTCTAATGCTACCATACCTAGCATACCTTTCAGGATTTGTAGGTTCTGACTCCAAGAAAAAAAACAGGAACTTGCCAGAGTTCCTTACCTCTTAGCCTTTGACCGGCTACCATTTGACAAGTCATATACCATCATCAACTTATGAGTGCCTTCCTAGACATCTTGAGTCACTACAGCCTTTTCTCAGAGTCTCAGGGTCTGAGAAAAGGATTTCTTCCCCACATGAATGATGTCAGAAACGCTGTTCACCCTCTGATGAGACTGCATCGACCAAAGGAATGTAGTTTCAACTTTACAGTTAATTATAAAAATGACCAAACCATACATATAGTAAGAGATGGTCACTTCCTGCAGGTGTAAGTGCTATCAGGAAAGCAGGGGAAGAGAGAGGATAGTGTCAACACTTTTACAAATAAAGTGTCTGCCTGAAGGTCCTTGTCTTCTCTTCAGGGAAGATGATTGTTTTAAATAGAGGGAGAATGTAAAGCATCTCCTGTATTTCTAGTATCGTAATATGGTGTAAAAAATACAATTATCTTTTTATGTGTGTACGAGTCCTCCATTAGATTGAGAGTTCCTTGAGGGAACCCAGTTTATTTATTAAATTTGTGCTCCCAAAGTCTGATACACACTGTCTGACACACACTTTGTAATCACTCAAAGCCTGTTTGTTGAATGAAAGGTAAACAAAGCTATGACAAAAAAGAAACAATGGTAATAAAAATCTGACTGAATCAAAGAAAGATGAAAAGGACAATGACACTGCAAAGGACCATTCCTGTGGGCATCTCAAGTTAAACAATGACTTGATCGTCATATTAACTACTGTATTTCAAATTAACAGGGGCTTTAAGTTTTGAAAAGTGCAATATATAATTCTTCTTCTATGATAGATGTATAAAGCCAATTTGAAATCCTTAGTATTTCATGCCACTTTTTCTGTTAATTCCAACCACTTGCCTAAAAGAGGTTACAATCAAACTTTCTATTTTATCTTAAACTGCCTTTTGGAAACTGACTTCAGTCAGTCATACTTGAGTTAACTCATACTTGAGTTAACAAGTACTTGAAGCTTTGGCTGATGGCACTGCCCATGAAATAATCTATACACAGTATTTTTTTTTTTTTATGTCTGAACAGCAGTGCTTCTTTTACTACAGTGGAACTAAACTGTGATCCACTAAACCATGTAGGAACCTCAGGAGACACTGAGGGGGAGGTTTAGAAAAGCAACTTGGCTTACTTTCACCAGAGAAGTTGTCAATCAGAAAACAATGGGCTTCCAGGAAAGATCTCCCTTGAAGAGTTCCACAGTTGTTAAGTTTGAAAATCATTTGTCTTATTCTATTTTGCCTTTTTTTTCCACTATGACAAAATTAAAGTCTTCACAACAATAAAAAGTGAAGGTCTCACTGCAGCAAAGGAAGACATCATTAGGTGTTCCAAAAGCAGACGCTGTGAACCTCAACATTATGCTTCCTAGATTTATAGCAGTCAGCAATGTTAAACTACCAAGAAAAAAGTTGAATGAAATTATGGAAATACATATTTGAAGACTATCTAAGGGTCAAAATCTATAAAGTTTTTTAGCTCTCTGCGAAAGGAAGGTACTTATACATCATATTTGACTTCTGAACACATTTTTGGAATCACATAATATACCAAAATAGGGCACTTTCTAAACTTTCCCCATAATTAGAAAATTGTAACTATGAAACAGGTGCAATATTCTGTATAACTGGCAATTTGCAGCCATGCGTTTTTTTCATTCCACTAAATCCTAAAACTCTACCTAGAATTAACTACTGCTACAAAAATATTTATTTTAGCCAGCTTGGTTTACTGTTTTTCTAAAGCCACAAGTTAAGTTCTCATACCCAATCCATCTTTTTCTCACTCCATAGTCACTGACGACCCCCCAAGAAGTAAAACAGGTGTTCTGGACTGTTTTGAAATCCTGGGGTTTTCCTTTTCATACCCTAAGGCAGAACACCTTATAGAACTTGCACTATCCATGGATAGTGTAACACTTCCAACTATCATAAATAAATCCTGAAGCCGTGCGATCAGGGGTTGGACGCATCTATATATAAGCGAGATAAAATAGGTTCTTCCTATTTAACCGGGGCAAGTTGAAGTCTCTGTAAGTGCTGAGCTGCCCTGGACAACAGGGTCTGCTGCATCACTTTTAACCGCGGGGCGGGGGAGTGGGGAGGGGGGGGACACAAGACTCAACCAGCTCTAGAGGGAGCTGGAAGTTCTGTGTCATCAACTCCGCAATTGCTCAATTAGTTCGGTCTCCAGAGAACCCCAGGCTCCTCCCTATTCCTGTGCCCGGCAAGGGGAACGGTCCTCTTTCGGGGTCCCCAACCTCAGGTGGGCTGGGGACACTCCCCTGGCAGCTAGGGACGCGCCGAGGTTGCCCCCAGAAAAATCCCGGCTGCCAGGCAGCGGCGACGCCGCACCCTCCTCCCGCTTTGCTAGGCTTTCCAGTCCCCGGAGTCGCCACCGCCCACTTTCTAGCACAACAAACAACGGCTTGGCGCCCCGACCCAGCACTTACCCACATCTTGCTCGAAGTGGTTGGCGGTGAACAGAGGCATCTCGCCGGCGCCCGAGCCCGAGTTGCTGCGGTCAGGATGAGTCTCTGCAGCTGCTCCGGGCTGGGGTACCCACAGCCCCGGCTTCCTAGACGGCTCGGCTCCAGTCGCGTCCGGCACTTCCGCCACCGCACCTGCCCCACTCCTGCCTGACGGACCAGCTCCAGGTCCGCGCTCCGCCCTTGCGCTCCGCCCCGACCTCTCCTTCCGGTATGAGGTCCCACCAGCCGCGGGCATCTTCTCAGCGGCCCTGTAGCCGCCGCCCTCCGGGAGGAGGCGGCAACCCGGATCCGAAGCCCCCGTAGGGGTCAGGCGGCCGCCGAGGCCACCTTTCCATCGCTAGGACCCCGGCAAGCCATGGAGGGGGGCCCTTCAAGGCCGGAAGTTGTCGAGCCTATAACTTGGCGACGCCACAGGACCGGAAGCTGCAATGCCGGCGGCAGTTCTGCAGGGGGCGAGGTGTTCTGGGATTCCCTGCGTAGGGCTGCTGGTTCCGACGGCCAAGTTCCCTCCAGTTTAGTTTCTTCCTAAGATATGGGCTAGTCCCACGCGGCTGAGGGCCCGCGGCTACGTTCGCGTCACAGTCCCGTTGCCCTGGAAACGGATGGAGCCTCACTGGTTTCGAGAGTCGGCGAAGGATTTGGCTCCGCTCCTGGCGGTTCTGGGGTTACACTCTCCTCGGCGCCTAAACCCCGCCAGAATAATCACCGTGGAAATCGGGACTCCTCACTTTTCGCTTTCCATCGTGCTCTTACACTGAAAACACTGCTCTACTGTCCCTGCCTTCAAGTTGCTGACAGTTTTATGGGGACAGTGTATAGCATATACGTGACAGTACATGACGGTTCTGATATGCAATCGCGGTCACAAACTCAAATTCCCATCGGAGACAGCCAGGTATTGAAATGAGTGTGTAAGTGCAAGCACCCTTCCCACCCACACGCTCCCAAACCCTCTTAACCCTGTTTTATTTTTCTATGGCATTTATCACTTCCTAATATAGAATTATGTTTTCTGTCTCTCCTCTTTAGACTATAAACTCCATGATTATTTTTGTTCACTGCTGTACCCCCAGCATCTAAAACAGTGTCCAGCAAGTAATAGGTGCTCAGTAAATACTTTTCAAATCCAACCAAACAGTGCATGGCACCTACCAGTAAACTTAAGCTATTTGTTGAAGTGTGGGCTCTACTAGAGTTTCAAGTTTTTCAATGATTTTTTTTTTTTTTTTTTTTGCGGTACGCGTGCCTCTCACCGCTGTGGCTCTCCCGTCGCGGAGCACAGGCTCCGGACGCGCAGGCTCAGCGGCTATGGCTCACGGGCCCACACGCTCCGCGGCATGTGGGATCTTCCCGGACCGGGGCACGAACCTGTGTCCCCTGCATCGGCAGGCGGACTCTCAACCACTGCGCCACCAGGGAAGCCCTCAATGATTTTTTTTAATGTTAAGAATTACTTCAACATTTTTAATAATGGGCTAAACAAGACCATTTTACAACCTCTGTGTAAAGACTTGATACAAAAGAGAGAGAACCATTATACATGGAATAGTTCAGAAAGGTTGCTGCATTTTATATCATAAAGATAGGTTCACAAATAAGGAGGAAACATCAGCAGGTGAAAGGAGCTGATTTTCAAAAACCATTGAACCTAGGATGTTCAGGATATGTTTGGAGACTTTCTAGGTGAATTTGTCTAGGATTAAGGCTTAGTGTTGGAATGGAAAACAAGGGTAGATAGAGATAGGAGGAAACATTGGGAAGAGCCTTAAGGAGCAAGCTAAGAATTTTTAATTTTATCACATAAGGCACTAGATAATCATTTAAAGATTTTGAGCAGCAGAGGAGTATACAAAAAAGAGTTTCCAGATAGTAATCTGACAGCAGTGTGCATGACATATATTAAGAAGCAGACCAGGCAGTGGAACAGTTTAGGAGTTACGTAGTATTTGAAGAAGAGATATTGTAGAGGAGATTGTACTGAGATAAGAGCAAAGGTCTGAGGATTTGTCTTTGGAAACTATTCACATTTTAAAGAGATTCCTTTAGCTCCTCCACATCTTTAATAGCAAGCATGTTCAAGAATCTATGGGTTGGGCTTCCCTGGTGGCGCAGTGGTTGAGAGTCCGCCTGCCGATGCAAGGGACACGGGTTCGTGCCCCGGTCCGGGAGGATCCCACATGCCGCGGAGCAGCTGGGCCCGTGAGCCATGGCCGCTGGGCCTGCGCATCTGGAGCCTGTGCTCCGCAACGGGGGAGGCCACAGCAGTGAGAGGCCCACGTACTGCAAAAAAAAAAAAAAAGAATCTATGGGTATTTACTCATCTGTGCATATACTCAGTCTCTTGGTGAATCCAGTTAACAAAATTTTTAATAGTCACTAAGAGCCAGGCCCTGTGTTAGAAACAAGAAGATACAAAGACTGTTCATTGTTACTTCACCTAATGAAGTTATTGAAGAAGTAAAAGATATGTCAATGGCAGCCCACAAGTTCTGGTGTGCAAAATTTCTGTTGTACAACCTCTTATGAGCCCCAGTCTCCCTGATAACAAAATAATCTCATCAATTTCAGTTAAATTCTGTCTCTTTAGGTGCTTTTGTTGTTGTTATTATTATTTTGGGTTTATACTCAACAAATCTACATCCTTACCTCACACCACTTGCTCTGAACATACACCAAGATCCATCCTCAGGTATGTTCTTCCAACTCTGCCAGTCCGTATTTGGTGAATAACCCTTTTTATTCCAAAACAGGGACAGTGCTTCCCCAGTCAAGACATGATGAAACTTGACTCTAGTTATTGGTCTAGAAAAACTGAAGGGGGTTGTGGGAAATCTTTTTTTCTTTTTCTCCCTCGCAAAAGATTAATGAACATGACCTCCTCCCAATACTTAAGTGAATAAGGATTGAGGTCAGCAGGGAAAACAGTGGTTTGGTTATTTCTGGATCAAAAGGGAAATCTTGAAAGGGAAAGTAGCATTTTGGAAGGCATCTTCCTCAGATGAGGCTTCTCCATGGTCTTCGGGCAAAGGGAGGTCACTATTCTCTAGCAGGGGCAAGCACACCACTTCTGTCAGTCCAGAGGATTGAGGTGAATCTATCAGCTCAAAGTTCTCAAGAGTATCCACCCAGATATCCCCATCATCCTAGGTCTCAGGGTCTCCTTCTTTCCCCTGCAGAGTCCTGACTTTACATTATGCTATGGGTTATGAATTCAACCTTCTTTTAAATTCTGCTACTCTCACAATCAGGTCCTGAGTCTGATTTTTGATTTTAATTGTAATCCGTCCCTCTGGCCCCCCCTCTGGCCATAGCAAATAAAGCTAGCTAGCTTTCTCTCTCTCTCTCTCTCCTTCTCTCATTTTTCTCTTTGTATTTCAGTTTGGATAATTTCTCTATGTGTCTTTAGGATGAGTGGTATGTTATTTTTCATTAATTTCCAAAGCATTCAGTTTGAGTGTTTTTTAAATAAACTTTTTATTTTGGAATAATTTTAGATTTACAAGGAAGTTACAAAGATAGTACAGAGAGGTCTCATTTACCCCTCAGCCCTTTTTCCCACTGTTAACATCTTACATTTCCATGGTATGTTTGTCAAAACTAAGAAACTAACATTAGTTCATTGCTATTAACTAAACCACAGATTTATTTGGATTTTACCAATGTTTACGTTAATGGCCTCCTTTTTTTTTCCAGGATCCAATCCAGGTGTGCCAGGTGTCCCCAAGGTCACCCCCAGTTTCAATGATTCATTGGGACTCATAGGACTCAGCATATAGTCATCCTCATGACTATATTTTATTACAACTAAAGGATACAAAACAAAATCAGCAAAGGGAAAAGGCACATAGGGTAAAGTCTGGAGGTGCGAGCTTCTAAGAGTTCTCTCTCAAGGAAGGCACACAGGACATGCTTAAATCCTCCAACAATGAGTCGTACAACAATGTCATCTACCAGGTAAGCTCATTGCAAATTCAATGCCCAGGGTTTTTACCGGAGTCTAGTCACACAGGCACCCTCTACCTAACATGCACCCATGTATCCAGACTCTCAGAAGGAAAGCAGGTGGTCAGCATAAACCACATTGTTTGTACAGTTTAGACACCATGAGCCATTCTTATCAGGGAAATTGTGGGAACTCTCCCAAAATCTAAGTTCCCAGATGCCAGTCAAGGGCCAACTTTGCAAGCAGGACTTTCCTTCTTTTTTTTTAATTTATTTTTTATTGAAGTATAGTTGAATTACAATGTCATGTTAATTACTGCTATACAGCAAAGTGACTCAGTTATACATATATATACATTCTTTTTCATATTCTTTTCCACTATGGTTTATCACATGATATTGAATATAGTTCCCTGTGCTATACAGTAGGACCTAGCTGTTTATTCATTCTATATATACCAGTTTGCGTCTTCTAATCCCAAAGTCCCAATCCAACCTTCTCCCACCGCCCCCCAACATGGCAACCACCAGTCTATTCTCTATGTCCCTGATTCTGTTTCTGTTTCATTGATAGGTTCATTTGTGTTGTATTTTAGATTCCACATGTAAGTGATATCATATGGTATTTGTCTTTCTATTTCTGACTTACTTCACTTAGTATGATCATTTCTGATTGCTTTTTTAAATTTAACTATAATTGATTTACAATACTGTGTTAGTTTCAGGTGTACAGCTTCAGGTTCTTTTCCATTATAGATTATGACAAAATATTGAATATGGCTACCTGTGCTATACAGTAAATCCTTGTTGATTTACTTTATATATAGTGGTGTGGCAAGCAGGCCTTTCTAAGGATAGTGGTCTCAAGCCTGCTATGTTAGCCCTTTTCTGCATACCAGAGTATCACAATTCATTTGGTTGTCATGTCTCCCTAGTCTCCTCTGGTTTGTGACAGTTTCTCAGTCTTTCCTTGTTTTTCATGACCTTTACAGTCTTGAGGAGTGCTGACCAGATATGCTGTAGATTGTCTCTGAATCTAAGTTTGTCTGATGTCTTTCTCATGCTTAGATGGGTGTTGTAGGATTTTGGAAAGTATATCACAGAGGTAGAGTGTCCTTATCACATTATTGTAAGGAGTACATGATATCTGGTGATGGTAACTTTTAGCACTTAGTAAATGTAGCATTTGCCAAGTTCCTCCACTTAAAAGTTAATATTTTTCCCTTTCCCTACTCTGTTCTTAGGAAGCAGGTCACTGAGTCTAGCCCACCCTCAAGGGGAAGGGAGGGCATTAAGCTTTACCTTCTGTAGAGGGGAATATCTAAGTATATTATTGGAATTTTTCTATAAGGAAAATTTGTCTCTTTTATCCTATTTACCCATTTATTAAATTGTTTATAGCAGTACGAACTCATGTATATTTATCTTATACTTTGAGTTGTAACCCAATAATAGTTTTTTTTTTGCTCTTTTCTTGTTTGCGTTTGCTCAAAGTGTTCCATCTTTGGTCAATGGGAGTTCTTTCAGTTGACTTCTATGTCCCTTTGATGTGTTACTATTTTTTTTAGCATTTCTTTACTTTCCTGGTACTATAAGATGCTCTAGGCTCATCTTGTGTATTCTCTGCTGCATTCTTAGAATCAACCGTTTCTCGAAGGCAACCTGGTTCTGACGTTCTCTTTAAAGGCTGCCATAGAAGATTCCTAGCCTTCATGAGGCCTTAAGTAGAGAACTGGCTAACCTGAGCTTGTTATTTCCTTCCTGAAGCACATTAACAGTAATTAACAACAGCTATCCAATTCCACAGTTTTTATAACTGTCTTCGCCTCTCTCAAATGCTAGAGCTATTATAGAAGCCAGTGCATGCCCTTCTACCTGTACCCAACTCCAATTTACCATGATCTTAGTAATTGTGATGCTACGGAAGTAGTTCTCAACATTTGGCATCAGAACCACCTGGAGGACTTGCTAAAAACACAGATTGCTGGACCCCACTGCAGAGTTTCTGATTTAGTAAATCTTGTGTGGAGCACAACTTAAACCCTACCCAGGTAAACATAAAACTTCACACAAAAGGCCTATTCTCCTCAGTTCCTTTTACCCAGTATATCATGTCTGGCTTTTAACCAAAACTCACAAAGCATACTAAAAACCAAAACAAAACAGTTTGAAGAGCAAGCATCAGAACTAGATTCAGACATGGCAGGGATGTTAGACATTTCTTCAACCTGGCTTAATTTCTGCCAGGTTGGTTAGGCTCTGGTGAAACCCTACTTAGTTAGGCTCTGGTAAAACCCTAGTTTAGGCTAGAATCTAGGGTTTTACCAGATTCTAAAATAATAATTTCTCTTGAGGTCAGTCCTCCTTAAAAAGAATAGAATGCTCTGGGCTTATTTCAGAATGGCTACTTTCCTCCTCCCCCTGCCAGAAGCACAAGGGGATTTTCTCTGATCTTCCTTGTGGGAACTTGATAGGGCTCCTAGAGGTAAAACTTACAATAATGGGGGGGCCTCCCTGTTACTGGGTCCTCATGAAGTGTTTAACTCTCAGACTTATCCACAGTGAGCCTCCAGCAGTTCATCAATCACAGTTCAGGTTTCCCTACCCCAGTACTTGTTCCAGCAGAGGCTTCTGCTCTAATAAGTTGTGATTCTCTATATCTTCCTGTCTGTCTCTCCAACTTTGGGGGCAGCAGTTTGCCCTGTGACCTCAGATCTCTGAGGGAGCTAAAAAGAGTTGTTGATTTTCAGGTCAGCTTTTTTTTCTTATTGTGTGGACCAGAGTGACAACTCCTAAGCTTCTTGGATTCTAGACCAGAAACCAGAAGTTGGCTCTCTTTTTTTCTCTTTTCTATCATAGGCATTACAGTGTTTTGGACCTACATACTAGAAACCTTAGAATAAGCTCTAACTCTGCTTCTATTTTTCCAGTTTTTAAAAACCTAATTGTTTCACTTCTTTCTTCAAACTTTCTTTTTGCTGTCCACCCACCCCCTCCCTTTGGCATCGCCTCTATTGTATCCCACGCTCTCTTTTCCTCCACGGCTTCTAATTCTTCCTTTTGAGAAAGGGCACCCAATAGAAGGGGCTGGGATCTACTTCATGCTCTGTTAACTGAATCATGAGCCCATAAGACTACGTCTCTCCCAGAGAGGGAGACTTTTTCTTTTAAAGACATCATATGGGCTAGCCTATCCCTGCCCACAAAACAACTTAATTATCCTGAAACACCACCTTTATGGTTTTGTTCCCTCAAGAACCTACTGGATTTGCCTGCCACAGAAAGTTCAATCTGGGCTGTCACTGTCTGTGGTAAATAACTCATTTTTCCCTACCCAATAACCTTATTTTCCATGGCTTAAAGCATCAGTTTTTGAAGTCAGGTGAATTTTCACAGCCTTGCCACTGACTATGTGACTTTGGGAAAATACTTAAGTTCTAGGAACCTCAGTTTTCTTATTTGTAAGTATAACTTCATAAGTTTGCTATGAAGATTCAATGGGATCATGAGAGCTTTTCATATAGTATGTGCTCGGTAGCATTTACAGCATTTACAAAAGGAAGTTTTGCAATGATAGATGTGTTTTCTATTTGCACTGTTCAATATAGTAGCCACTAGGCATCTGTGGCTATTGCTCACTTGAAATGTGTCTGAATTTTAAATTTTATTTCATTTAATTAATTTAAACTTAAATAGCCACATGTAGCTAGTGGCTAGCATTTAAGACGGAGCTAGCACTAGTAAACATTGTGAAAATCAGTTGAAGGAAATAGAAGTGTCTTTTGTCTGTATTACTTGTGTCTCACGACACTTCTCTTTCCAGAAATGCGTGCTTTCTTCATTCACCTATCTTCATCTTTTACCTCTTTTCATTTTTCACATCTGTAAATTTAAGACCCAATTCAACACCCATCTTCTCAAGAAGCATTCCTCAGTTGGTCACAATTCACGTCTTTCACTTCTCTGAAACTTTTGTTGAACAGATGGTCAACACTGCACTACTTAGCACTTAATATTCTTCTGACCTATCTTGTGCAATAGTTGTAACTCCCCAAGAGCAAAATATAAGGATCTGTGTGGTTTTTGATTCTGTGCCCCTCTAAGACAAATAGCCCATTACTTAAAATATGTAAACACTGCATTATGGACTGAATGTTTGTGTCTCCCCCAAATTCATATGTTGAAATCTAGTCACCAATGTGATGATATTTTGAGGTGGGACCACTGGCAGGTAATTAAGTCATGAGAGTGTGGCCCTCACTAATGAGATTAGTGCCCTTATAAGAAGAGGCCAGAGAGTCTAGCACACTCTCTTTCTGCCATGTGAATGTACAATAAGTCAGTAGTCTGCAACCCAGAAGAAGATCCTCCCCAGAACCTGACCATGCTGGCACCCAGATCTCAGACTTCCAGCCTCCTGAACTGTGAGAAATAAGTTTCTGTTGTTTATAAGCTACCCACTCTCTGATACTTTGTTTTAGCAGCATGAACTAAGACACACTGAGTAACCCTGTTTGATTTTTTACTTGTCCTTTACCTCTCTGATTCATTCTTCTCACCTTCCAATTCCTGCTACCAATTTGGCTGAAAGAAGTGCCCAAATATCCAATAAAATACTTACTTATCTTTTTCTATTCTACCTTTGTGTTACTTTATTCTCCCCACTCCTGCAAAATGAATAAAAGCATATTTTCAGGTACGTTACATTTTTCCCATTTAATTTAGTTAAACATTGGGTGCCTACTATTTACAAAATATTAGTGGTAGGGACAAGAATTGATGATGGAGACTTCCCTGATGGCACAGTGGTTAAGAATCTGCCTGCTGGGGCTTCCTTGGTGGTGCAGTGGTTAAGAACCCACCTGCTTGGGCTTCCCTGGTGGCGCAGTGGTTGAGAGTCTGCCTGCCGATGCAGGGGACACAGGTTCATGCCCCGGTCCAGGAAGATCCCACACGCCGCACAGTGGCTGGGCCCATGAGCCATGGCCACTGAGCCTGCACGTCTGGAGCCTGTGCTCTGCAACGGGAAAGGCCACAACAGTGAGAGGCCCGCGTACGGAAAAGAAAAAAGAATCTGCCTGCCAATGCAGGGGTCACGAGTTCGAGCGCTCGTCCAGGAAGATCCCACGTGCTGCGGAGCAACTAAGCCCATGCACCACAACTACTGAGCCTGTGCTCTAGAGCCCGCAAAGCCACCGCAATGAGAAGCCCACGCTCCGCAACAAAGAGTAGCCCCCGCTGCCACACCTAGCAGCAACAAAGCCTGCATGCAGCAACAAAGACCCAATGCAGCCAAAAATAAATTTAAAAAAAAATGACATGGGTTCGACCCTGGTCCAGGAAGATCCCACATGCCACGGAGCAACTAAGCCCATGCACCACTACCAAGCCTGTGCTCTAGAGCCCACGAGCCACAACTTCTGAAGCCCACATGCCTACAGCCCGTGCTCTGCAACAAGAGAAGCCACCACAATGAGAAGCCCGTGCACAGCAAGAAAGATCCAATGCAGCCAAAAAACAAACAAACAAATAAATTAAAAAAAAAAGAGTTGATGATGGGGGCATGAAAATGATATAACTGCTCTCGAATGAGTTATATTTAGAAGGGGAGAGTGATTTATGAAAACGATTGATTAATGGAAGAGAATACACAGGAAAAAGGGAATTACCAGCTGTTGGTGGAATATAGACCAATGGTATTTTGGTATGTAGCTATTTAAAATATTTTAGTTGCCTAGTTGAGGGTAGTTAGCCTAACAAATTTTGGTGTCTGGGATGCTTCCAATTGTAATTAAGAAATTTTATCTTGAACTAAACTCTCACAAATTGGATAGGTTGAATCCTTAGCAAAATAAAGAGAAACTATGTATGGACAGTATAGAAAAAAATCATTTTGAAAATCAGCTTATGAAAAAGATAACATGGTCCACTATACTGTATATAAATAAATAAATAAACATAAATAAATTTTAAAAATAAAAATTTGTCACTAGAAAAAAATTTATTAAGCTTAAAAAAAGAAAAAGATAACCTGGAAAAGTCAGGGATAAACAAATGATAATAACATTAAAATCATGTTAAAAGGGTTGGAGAAGAAAAACAGAGGTACAAATTCAGGAAATTCTGTGTGTGCACGTGTGTATGTTTTTTTAAGAAAAATACTAAGGAGGTTTATCTTAAAAGCCCATGGCAAACATTTAGAGAAGAGCTAACACCTATCCTTCTCGAACTCTTCCAAAATATAGCAGAGGGAGAAACACTCCCAAACTCATTCTATGAGGCCACCATCAACCTGACACCAAAACCAGATAAAGATGACACAAAAAAGGAAAACTACAGGCCAATATCACTGATGAACATAGATGCAAAAATCCTCAACAAAATACTAGCAGACAGAATCCAGCAGCACATTAAAAGGATCATACACCATGATCAAGTGGGGTTTATCCCAGGAATGCAAGGATTCAATATATGCAAATCAATCAATGTGATACACCATATTAACAAATTGAAGAAGAAAAACCATATGATCATCTCAATAGATACAGAAAAAGCTTTTGACAAAATTCAACACCCATTTATATTAAAAACTCTCCAGAAAGTAGGCATAGAGGGAACATGCCTCAACATAATAAAGGCCATATATGACAAATCCACAGCCAACATCGTTCTCAATGGTCAACAACTGAAAACATTTCCACTAAGGTCAGGAACAAGACAGGGTTGCCTACTCTCACCACTATTGTTCAACATAGTTTTGGAAGCTTTAGCCAGAGCAATCAGAGAAGAAAAAGAAGTAAAAGGAATCCAAATCAGAAAAGAAGTAAAACTGTCACTGTTTGCAGACGACATGATACTATACATAGAGAACCCTAAAGATGCTACCAGAAAACTACTAGAGCTCATCAATGAATTTGGTACAGTAGCAGGATGCAAAATTAATGCACAGAAATCTCTTGCATTCCTATACACTAATGATGAAAAATCTGAAAGGGAAAATAAGGAAACACTCCCATTTACCATTGCAACAAAAAGAATAAAATACCTAGGAATAAACCTACCAAAGGAGACAAAAGACCTGTATGCAGAAAACTATAAAACACTAATGAAAGAAATTAAAGATGATACAAACAGATGGAGAGATATACCATGTTCTTGGATTGGAAGCATCAACCTTGTGAAAATGACTATACTACCCAAAGCAATCTACAGATTCAGTGCAATCCCTATCAAACTACCAATGGCATTTTTCACAGAACTAGAAGAAAAAAATTCACAATTAGTATGGAAACACAAAAGACCCCGAATAGCCAAAGCAATCTTGAGAAAGAAAAATGGAGCTGGAGGAATCAGGCTCCCTGACTTCAGACTATACTACAAAGCTACAGTAATCAAGACAGTATGGTACTGGCACAAAAACAGAAATGTAGATCAATGGAACAGGATAGCAAGCCCAGAGATAAACTCACGCACATATGGTCATCTTACCTCTGATAAAGGAGGCAAGAATATACAATGGAGAAAAGACAGCCTTTTCAATAAGTGGTGCTGGGAAAACTGGACAGCTACATGTAAAAGAATGAAATTAGAATACTCCCTAACACCATACACAAAAATAAACTCAAAATGGATTAAAGACCTAAATGTAAGGCCATTCACTATAAAACTCTTAGAGGAAAACATAAGCAGAACACTCTGTGACATAAATCACAGCAAGATCCTTTTTGACCCACCTCCTGGAGAAATGGAAATAAAAACAAAAATAAACAAATGGGACCTAATGAAACTTCAAAGTTTTTGCACAGCAAAGGAAACCATAAGCAAAATGAAAAGGCAACCCTCAGAATGGGAGAAAATATTTGCAAATGAAGCAAGTGACAAAGGATTAATCTCCAAAATATACAAGCAGCTCATGCATCTCAATATCAAAAGAACAAAAAACCGAATCCAAAAATGGGCACTAGACCTAAATAGACATTTCTCCAAAGAAGATAAACAGGTTGCCAACAAACACATGAAAGGATGCCCAACATCACTAATCATTAGAGAAATGCAAATCAAAACTACAATGAGGTATCACCTCACACCAGTCAGAATGGCCATCATCAAAAAATCTACAAATAATAAATGCTGGAGAGGGTGTGGAGAAAAGGGAACCCTCTTGCACTGTTGATGGGAATGTAAATTGATACAGCCACTATGGAGAACAGTATGGAGGTTCCTTAAAAAATTAAAAATAGAACTACCATATGACCCAGCAATCCCACTACTGGGCATATACCCTGAGAAAACCGTAATTCAAAACGAGTCATGTACCACAATGTTCATTGCAGCACTATTTACAATAGCCAGGACATGGAAGCAACCTAAGTGTCCATCAACAGATGAATGGATAAAGAAGATGTGGCACATATATACAATGGAATATTACTCAGCCATAAAAAGAAACAAAACTGAGTTATTTGTAGTGAGGTGGATGGACCTAGAGTCTGTCATACAGAATGAAGTCAAAAAGAGAAAAAATAATACTGTATGCTAACACATATATATGGAATCTTAAAAAAAAAAAAATGTTCTGAGGAACCTAGGGGCAGGACAGGAATAAAGACGCAGATGTAGAGAATGGACTTGAGGACACGGAGAGGGAGAAGGGTAAGTTGGGACGAAGTGAGAGAGTGACATTGACATGTATACACTACCAAATGTAAAATAGATAGCTAGTGGGAAGCAACTGCATAGCACAGGGAGATCAGCTCAGTGCTTTGTGACCACCTAGTGGGGTGGGATAGGGAGGGTGGGAGGGAGATGCAACAGGGAGGGGATATATGTATACGTATAGTTGATTCACTTTGTTATACAGCAGAAACTAAGACAACAATGTAAAGCAATTATACTCCAATAAAATGTTAAAAAATAAGTAAATAAAATTTAAAAGCAAAAAAAAAAAGGCCCATGGCCATAAAGGCCTAGCTCACAGGACTCTCAGCAGGATTGGTTGATTCTATTCAGTAATATTGCTTATTGAAAATACAGTTGAAGAGTGGTATAATGTAATTACACCAAAAATTAGCTTTTTACTTCATAACTAACTTAAAACTGGAGAATTAAAAAAAAAAAAAACAAAAAAAAAACTGGAGAATTATTTATTTCTCCTTTTATCATCTTTATTCATGCCCTGCACAGTAGGTGGCGGCATTGTTTAACTTCCTATCAACAGAATGGCCTTAACTACAAAATACAGAAGCAAATATTGAAACAAATTGCAGGAACCCAATTTGGCCAATTTAAAACATTGCCCTTTCTATCTACCATAAAAAGTTATATGCTGCCTGCCGATGCAGGGATGCAGGGTTCGTGCCCCGGTCCGGGAAGATCCCACATTCCGGGGAGCGGCTGGGCCTGTGAGCCATGGCTGCTGAGCCTGCGCGTCCGGAGCGAAAGGTCACAACAGTGAGAGGCCCGCGTAACGCAAAAAAAAAAAAAAAAAAAAAAAGTTATATGAATAATACCTCATTATAGTATACCAAATTTGTATATTTCCTACATTGAGTTTAATAAAAAGTATTGCTGACAAATTCATTTTGCCAATGAATGTCAATAAACCAGGATGTGCTGTTTTAAATATCAATATTTACTTATTCTTCATCACGAGACTGTAACAAATTAATTCCTTTTTAGTTTTAATGTAAAGATAGTATTTATTTTGTACTTAATTTCATTTGTGCTAGTCATTCAGCAATGTTTATTATGCCTACAATGACCAGCACTCCATGAAGCTCTGCAGAGGTAGTCAGAAGAGCAGTTATCTGGGTTGGGCACTAAAGACAGGTAAAATCTCAACGTGCATTTGAGGTTTAAAACGTCACTTTCAGGCAATATACAGCCATAATTTATGCATGCTATGGAGTAGTTGGGTTTTTTTTTTTAATTTTTATTGGAGTATAATTGATTTACAAGGTTGTGTTAGTTTCAGGTGTACAGCAAAGTGAATCAGTTATACATATACATATATCCACTCTTTTTTTAAAAAGATTCTTTTCCCATATAAGCCATTTACAGAGCATTGAGTAGAGTTCCCTGTGCTATACAGTAGATTCTTATTAGTTATCTATTTTATATATAGTAGTGTGTATATGTCAATCCCATTCTCCCAATTTATCCCTCCCCCCCTTACCCACTGGTAACCATAAGTTTGCTTTCTACATCTATGACTCTACTTCTGTTTTGTAAATAAGTTCATCTGTACCCTTTTTTTAGATTTCACATCTAAGTGCTATCATATGATATTTGCCTTTCTCTGTCTGACATACTTCACTCAGTATGTGGAGTAGCCGTTTTTAGTTATTCTAAAATTTACCTCTTTTAGCTTTAAAGGGTGCAGCCTAATTTTAGTATTCAGAATTTATTCTGAATTTATTATTTTTATGTCCTCCTAAGATCCTATATTTTTAAATCTTTCTTTTTCTAAAATAAGAGATTTTTTAAAAAAAACTGTCTTTGTCTCTTGTCCCATTTGGGTTCCCTTTTTGATCCTTTCCATAATCACTGTAGTGTTACTTAAAGTGAAACATTCCAAGTAGAGATATACCAGGTAGGATTATATTTTCATTTTTGGTTTCCAATAATTTCTTGAGGATCTTGAGCATGAACAAACAGCTTTAGGAAGCCAACTTCAAAATTCTAAGATCTCTTTCTTGGTCATAATTAATACATGCCTTTTAACCTAGCATGCAGCAGCTTAGATTGCTTTTTCCCAAATGTCTTATTTTATTCTTACTTTAGTCAAAGTTATCTAGTCTTTCTAGTCAAGGGAAATTTTCAATTCAAGGACATTTCAGAGATTTATGTAAAGAACAAGAAATCACGTTTGTTGCAGGGAGTCACCATATTGTCCACAAGTATATTCACATTTTTAATAAGATATTTTATAGATCTCAGATTAAGCATAGAGACAGATGTCCTAAAAAAACCTTCTTTTGTTTGCACCAAAAAAAAGTTGTATGTAATATAAAATAATAGCTCTTTAATGTGTTAAGAGCTACAACTTAGTATTCATTGTATCACCTGCACCTGGCTCAGCGGATGTGCAAACAACTGTTGGCTGAACAAATGCACCTGAACAGTCTCAGTGTCCTGAATCTCTCAATTCCACCCACAGGCAGGGCCTCAGACGTCCTACTGGAATCCCCGTGGCTATCGTTAAGCCTCTTGAGGAATCTTTCTTGGCGTCTCCCTCCTGCTTTCTCTTATGAACCCGCTTGTTGTACTCAGTGTCTCTGATTCCAACGTGTGCCTCATTCCCAGCATCCTCCTCTCTGCTGTGTCCCTTCTAACTGTCCCTTCAGTTAACAACAAGTAAATTCAACACTCATATCAGTTCAACTCTCTCCCAGGCTTGCTCCAGCTTTGCTGTCAGTTCTGTGTTTCAGATCTTCCTGGACATCAAATTCTGTTACCCTCACACATTAAACCAGCCCTGGCTCATCAAGCCCCCCAACTTAATCTGGGAGGGAAATTTAGGCAAATGTATAAACGCAGGTGTGAACTAACACATTTTAAACAATGTAGATTATTTCAGTAGCTGAAGTCATTGGACTAGAAATAAAAAGGAATTCTATAAAGATGATGGGCCCAATTTAAGAAAAAATAAGGGAAGAAGTTGTAATTATTATAGGGTCAATATAACAAAGGAGGGCACATCCAAGCTTACTGTAGGTCTCCCTCCTAGAGATACCAGTGCAATCCTATGGGAGAAGATCAGGGGCAAGAATTGAAAGGAGTTTTCTGAGGAGGGAGGGGGACATTTTACTATTTCTATTTATCACTCTACTAGGCTAAATTGCTTTATTCAACAAATTGAATAATAAATTTAAACATTATTGGATGCTAAAGTAGAAGTGCCATAAAGAGCAAGTGACATTGTTGAGCTTACATGACAAGCAAATGTAGTGGTGGATGACCCTCCGCTGTGTAAGTTATTTAAGATTTTTAAATGGAGAAGACATTCAGAAATAATGCAGAAAACATCTACTTACTTTTTTATAAAACCATACTCTAATAGCTGTGGAAATATGTTTTATGGTTCTAGTTATGTGGCACTTCACGAATATAATGACTCTCGAAAATATCCAGAAAGGAATCACCAGAGTGATAAACTATATGAGGTCTACTATCTGAAAACCAGCCAAATGAGTAAGGCTATAATTTAAGAAAAATAGACGTTAAGAAGGAATATGGTCAGAGTTCATAAACTGTAGTTCATATGTACATGGCATCATTTTTCAAAAATGCTGTCATGCAATACTTCATTTGCTTATAAAAATTTAGTAAAAATTAAGCATTATAATATTCATTTAAAAAGTAAACAGCAGGGGGACTTCCGTAGTGGCTTAGTGGTTAAGGATCCGCCTGCCAATGCAGGGGACACGGGTTCGAGCCCTGGTCCAGGAAGATCCCATGTGCCGCGGAGCAACTAAGCCCGTGCACCACAACTACTGAGCCTGTGCTCTAGAGCCCGTGAGCCACAAATACTGAGCCCATGTGCCACAACTACTGAAGCCCATGCACCTAGAGCCCATGCTCAACAAGAAGAGAAGCCACTGTAAAGAGAAGCCTGCGCACTGCCAGGAAGAGTAGCCCCCGCTCACTACCACTAGAGAAAGCCCGCGTGCAGCAACAAAGACCCAACATAGCCATAAATAAATAAATAAATAAATACTTAAAATTAAAAAAAATAAACAGCATGTAAAACCATGAAGGAGTTGATAAAGTGACAATATACCTCTTAACTAAATATTAATGTATTGTAAGTGGGTAAGATTTCTTTGTAGTTTATAAGAGGTACATTTAATGAGCATAATTTGACAAAATACCGTAATACAGTGGACAATAAACTTGAGACACTTTAAAAAAAAATTTAGGCTGGTAAAGTCCTCAAAGTTAAGTGGTTCCAAAGAAGATTAAGATCAATTTGTAGATTATATATCCATAATGAGTTGTTAGGAGAAAATAGAGGACAATGTTCTTCCAAAAACATCCCCATGGTCTAAGATTCAAATCTTAGGTGCTGAAAACTAATATCACACAAAAATCAAGTAAATTGCTCTATTCTTCTTAATACACTGTATGGGAGTCTTAACCTACTACCAAATTACTATTTTAGGACTAACCTTTAGTCGTACGATTAACATCTTCCATATTCCAGTTAATATGAAATAACCTTTGCTTCCCAAATTCATTAGCACATTAGCAGAATCTAGGCATATCACTTATTAAAGAAATGTCAAAAGGAAACCCTAAGTGTAACAAATGAATGACTTTACCACTTTAACACTCAACACATGTTCCCTATTCTTGCCCCCATTAGAAAATAAAATGTTCATGATCTTTGTGTTCATAAAAGGATCTAGAGGTTTAAACAAAGACAAATGAAAAATACATCTTTTTCTTTAGGTAGTCTCTAAATACCTTTAATTTTTTTTTTTTTGGCTTATTGACTATACCTATAAGATAGGCTTATAGTCTGTCTGTAAGTATAAATCAGGTTGTGATATTGAGTTAGAGCTAAAGAAAGGAAAATATAGTTCCTAGATACTCCACCATAGTGCTTGTGCTGCGAACACAAGCACTCCTTTGATATTCAAACCAATCAATCCCTAGTCCGTACCCACTTCAGCCTCCTTTCATCACGGGTTCGTGCCCCGGTCCGGGAGGATCCCACATGCCGCGGAGCGACTGGGCCCGTGAGCCATGGCCGCTGAGCCTGCACGTCCGGAGCCTGTGCTCGGCAACGGGAGAGGCCACAACAGTGAGAGGCCCGCGTATCGCAAAAACAAATAAACAAACCTTTTGTCCATGCTTTCCCCGCGCTTGTCTTGCCTCCTGACTGACCGTGGTGCTTCCTGTGGCCCTCCATGGCGTGGCGTGCCCCCTCCTCTTGGGAATTGTAAGTAACAAACTATCTTTTCAATGGCAGTTGTCTCCTGATCTGTTGGACCCACTCTACCAGAATAAAAACCAAAATCCTGGGTATGTTTTAAAAACAAGAGATGCAGAATGAAAAGGGCTTATGTAGAACTTGGTCTCAGAGTGCAGTTTGAGGAACTCTGGGTTGCCTGAGACCTTTCAGGGAGTCTGAGAGATCAAAATCATGAACAAGTAAAAGATCTTCTCAAAGTGCAAAAGCCCAATGGATTCTAATGTAACCAAGTATGAAAAGACTGTGGATATGGTTTCAGATTCCTCACTGTAGCTAATCTTTGAGAAACTACCACTGGTTGAATATTAGTATTGTATCATAGAGGAATATCTACAATTATCTGTAAAGCTTTTAAAATACTTCTCCCTTTTCCAACTACGTGTCTGCATGAAGCCAGATTTTCTTCATATACTTGAACCAAAGCAACATATTGAATGTAGAAACAGATATCAGAATGCAGCTGTCCTCTATTAAGCCAGATACTAAAGAGATTTGCAACAATGAAAAAGTGATATTCTTTTCAAAAAATTTGTTTAATTTGGAAAATACATTTATTTTCATAAAACTGTTATTAATAACATGTAATGTGCTTATTATTGTTATTTTTAATGAATCAGTAAGTAAATCTTTTCAATGTTCCTCAGTTTTAATTTCAAATATGGTAAATATCAATAGATAACGTACTGTTAAGAAGGAAAGGGGGTTATGAGATCAAATTTTGAGAACCACTGGTGTAAAAGAAAAGAGACAGATGAAACTGGAGAGACAGTGAAGAGCCAAGCTGTGAAGCAACTTGAATTGCAGGCTAAAGTGGGTATTTTTATCATGGAGGTAATGGAGTTTTGAGCAGAGGGATAATATGATGAAAGGAACTTTTTACAAAGAGAACTCATATATATGCTTATGTGTGTAAGACAGTTTGAAAAAGGTGTGTATCTGTTTAGTGTGTTTTGGCAGAGCGGGAGGCAGTGTCTGAGGCAGAGAAACCAGGCAGGAAGCTGATGGAAAATCCTAGGCACAAGGTAGCCAAGGTCTTAATGAGGAGTATCATGAGGGAATGCAAATAATAACTAGCGTTGCTAAAATGTATTGAGTGCTTACTATATGCCAGGCACTGTGGAAAATACTTGGTGTAGGTTATCTCATTCTCTCCTCACAGTCTTCTAATGGTTAACTTTATAAATTACATTTTAAAGATGAGAATACTGAGGCACAAAGAGGCTGCTGTAAGATGGCAAATAAGAGATGAAGCTGAGGTTTGAACACAGGCAGTCTGACTGCAGAGTTGAATAGCAGAGTCAGCGCAGCATAGAGGAAGAAGCCTTTCAGGCATTGGGCAAGGGTGGCAGATGCTTTGGTTCCTCCCTGATCTCTTTACTGGGCAGCATACGCGTCCCCAGCTAACGTGAATATTGGCTGCTCCTGGCTCACAGCTGCACCCTTTGGGGGAGGGTTACCCTTGGCTGACAGGAGATGACTAGGAGGCCTGGGAGGCTGGCGGTGGTGGCTCCTGGCCCTCAGAGGCTGTGCAGGTGTGCGGAAGGCCTCTGTGGCACATGCCTACTCCTGTGAGAATGCTTCATGTAGGGGCAGGAAAGGCGGAGGCTAGACCTCTTCTGAACTACACGTTTGTCTGACTTCTTCCCCTGCCCTCTCCTGCTACCCTCCCTCCCTTATAGTGTCTCAGGAAAGCATTCTCCCAATCAACCAATTGAATGAATCCCAGTCTCAGGCTCTGCTTCTCAGAACCTGTCTGAAACACTGAGGAAATTTGTTTTAAAATAACTTTTGGAACCTATAATGGAAAATAATCTTTAAAATATATATATATATATAAAACTTTAAAAATAAACTAGTCTGAATTAAAAGAAATACGTTTTGGAATTCCATTCTTTTTGTGGGCCTCAGACTTTAGAGCAGTCTCTGAGATGGATCTATAATGTGGTCCCTCATTAACTTGACTACTTTTTTAATATATATCCAGACAACTTGAGAAACTCATTAAGACTTTAGACACATTCATTGCATATCACACTCCAACTAGAACCTTTTGCTTTTTTTCTAATCAAGCTACTCTGGGCACTCTGCTCTTCCCTTAGCAGGACAGGAGCCTCTATGTTTATTCATCTTTATATCCCACCAGCAGCTAGCATGGTGTTCTTTACTTAGGAGATACACAGTGAATGTATTAGATAAAAAGAAAAAAATTCTCAGAATTTGTTACATCATTTTACTGGCACCCTTATGTTGAAAAATATCCTCCTGAGTATCTAATGTAGTTGTTTTCTTTCATGCGCGTGAGAATCATCTGGGGGAGCTTGACACAAATGCAAATCCAAGGGTCCCATTGCTCCTATCCTCCCTACTTGTGATTTTCATTCTCTAGGGCTAAAATAAGGTTACGAATTTGCATTTCTAGCAACACCACAGGAGATTTTAATGCAGGAGGTTATTGGGCCATATTTTGAGAAACACTCCTTTAAAATACTTAGACATGACATGAAGCTACCTGTTAAAAAAAAGAACCACCAACAACAAGATTTCAGATCTAAAGGGCACGACCTTCTTTTTTTTTTTTTTGCGATATGCGGGCCTCTCACTGTTGTGGCCCCTCCCGTTGCAGAGCACAGGCTCTGGACGCGCAGGCTCAGAGGCCATGGCTCACGGGCCCAGCTGCTCCGCGGCATGTGGGATCTTCCCAGACTGGGGAATGAACCCATGTCCCCTGCATTGGCAGGCGGACTCTCAACCACTGTGCCACCAGGGAAGCCCGCACAATGTTCTTTACAATCATGAACATTATCTCTTACCCATAACTATCATTACAAGATGTACAGGCCGATTTGAGGATCTTGGAACATTTTCAGACTTGCCAAGTTTTACTGAGATGACTTCGTTCGTAAACATGGGACCAATGAAAAAAAAATGTTTCTGACAAGTTTGGTATTTAAATATATGTCCAACATCCTATACAGTCTATCATTAGATGCCTTCTAACATGCTATTAGTACTCCTAGGGGCCTTGGTTATCCTACCATACATTAACCACAGTGATTTGTACAGCTTTCAGGCAATTTGCACTTCCATCCTTCAAAAAAAAATACACCAGTGAATGCTTTTGAGCGGTCTCTGAGGTAAATGACCTTTGCCACCTAGAAAGCACTATTAAAGTGATGTCTACTTTGGGAAATTGTTGCTGAAACATTGTAAATCCATCAGTGACCAGGATGACCATGAAAAAAGCCAGAGTTTCTGGGCTGGTCTCAGAGGAATTCAGTTCTCCATACTGAAAGTCAGTGATTTACAATAAACCATGCTGTGAGGGATATCTGAAAGGATTATGATAGAATCATCCCCAGTTTATTCACGGTCATTCTTGCCTTTAGGAACAACCCTAAAAAGACAGTGACTAGATTGGCCAGCTGTGGCATTGCTACAACAGTGGGCAAAAGCACTTTTACCCTCTCATCAATAAATGTGTAGTGGTGTGCCAGGGCATATTTAGCATTTCTTCTTAAAACATGACTTGGTAACTTAAGATATGGAAAAGTTTCTCTCCTGGCACCGAGGAATAAACTCCTAATAGACTGAAACTCCCACCAAATAACAAAATATAGAAACTAACTACCTGAGAGCTCTGCAGAGTGAACAAAAAACAGCAAGTTTGGGAGAGAAATTAAAATTTGGAAAAGATGACTGGCCTGGGGTAAATTTCCTGCTTTTTTATAGCTTGCCTCCAGGGGTAACTACAGATGAAGCATGCTGTGAGCAGCTAGACTCTCACAGAAAGTCAACCATCTTTCTGTCCTGAGCAGCCAGGGGATAGAACCCCAAGTAAGAAGGGCTTCGAGAAAGTGAGACAAAAATCCCAGAAAAGAGAGAGCCTAAGAAGGGGACCCCAAATTCCTGTGTATAAACTCTGCCCAAGGCCGGCCTCTGAACAACACCTACATATGGCAGACTGCAAGCAGTTCCCCTAAAATAGAAGATCTGAACTGAGATTTGAGCTTCCAGCCACTCTAGGCAAGGAAGAGCTTGCAGTTTAAGTATAACCAATTAGTATCCTGCTATAACAAAATATCAATACTCTCTGGAGAAATATGAAAGAATCCACAGTCCTGAATCCCACAGCACAACATTGACAATATCCAGGATACAATCCAAATTTTCTTGACATTTGAAGGATTAAAGAAATGTAAGAGAAAAGATAATCAAAGAAGGATGATCCCAGATGACCCAGATGTTGGAAATACCAGAGACTTTGAAGCAGCTATTGTAACTATGCTCAGTGAGGTAAAGGAAGATATTATTGGAATGAAACGATAACAAATCTCGGCAGAGAAATAGAAACTATAAAAACAGATAAAATAGAAATTCTAGAACTCAAGAATTCAATATATGAAATAAAAATGTCACTGGGTCAACTTAAAGCAGAATGGAAATGACAGGGGAAAGAGTGAGAGAACTTGGAGACAGATCAATGGAAATTATTCAGTCTGAAGAACAGAGAGAAAAAAGAGTTAAAAATAAAAAGACCAGGAATAATATCAAGCAGTCTAACATGTGTAATTCATAAATAAAAGTTGAAAAAATTAAAGGGAGAAATAGACAATTCCACAATTATAGTTGAAGATTTTAACACAATTACCATTTGAGAGATCTTTCAGAAATTGATAAAACTGGAAAAAAAATCAGCAAAGACATAATGATTATGAGCATTGTTAACCACTGTGACCTAATTGGTAGTGTTGAATGTTTATGTTTGAAAAGAAGAAAAGTCTGAAATCACCAAAGAAGCTGGAAAAAAAAAATTAAGTAGAAAGAAAGAAAAACTTAAAAAACAGTGTGAGAAAGAAAATTTACAAGTCAATACTATTCATGAATTGAAATAGAAAAACCCTAAGACTATTAAAAAATCAAATCCAGCTAAAAAAGATAAAACATCCTCACAAAATTGGGTTTAACTTCAGGAATACAAGGTTAAATTTACCACTTTAACAATTTAATGGAGAAAAATCATATGATTATCTTCAAAAATGCAAAAAATGTGTTTGATAAAACATTTGTGATAAAACTCTTAGAAAACTAGAAACAGAACTTTCTAAATTTGACAAAGGGTGTGCATAAAATAAAACATCAAATTTTTATTTCTGAAACAGTGAAAGCTTACTCTTGACATCAGGCAAATGGCAACGATAGCCACAATAACTATTTCATTCAACAGTGTACTGGGTATCCTAGACAACACAGAAAGGCATAAAGAAAAGGAATAGAGATGAAAAGAAAGAAACAAAAAGTCCATTATTTTGCAGGTAGTATGATTGTTCCAAAGTAATAGAACTCATAGTAATCTACGGATTAATTATTAGAATTAATTTCAAAATATAGCATGTTCCTAAATACATCAATATCAGTGCATTGCATTTGTATAAACTATCAACATATGGTTCAAAAATGAATTTAAAAATTTACTATATATATAAAATACCAAACCGAAGACATTTGTTGCTCAGCGATAAAATCACTGGTGGGATTATTTAAACACTTCAGTTTTGTTTTTTTTTTTAAATAATAGACATGGTTTTAAATTTTACTATATGTATAGCTACAGGATGAAATTAGTTAAATATTAAAAGAGTTACTGGGCTTCCCTGCTGGCGCAGTGGTTGGGAGTCCGCCTGCTCATGCAGGGGACACGGGTTCGTGCCCCGGTCCGGGAAGATCCCACATGCCGCGGTGCAGCTAGGCCCATGAGCCATGGCCTCTGAGCCTGCGCGTCCAGAGCCTGTGCTCCGCAACGGGAGAGGCCACAACAGTGAGAGGCCCGGGTACCACAAAAAAAAAAAAAAAGAAGAGTTACTTATGTTGTGATCATTAATGTGTCCTTTGTTCCTGAATAAAAATATAAATAAATAAATCACATATTGGGGAAATTTTTTAAAATTATTATAACGGCATCAAAAATATTAAGTACCTAGCAATAAATATTAGAGGTATAAACTATAAGATAAATTTATAAAATTTTATTTAAATACATTAAAAAACCCCTAAACTATTAGAGAGAAGCCATGTTAATTAATAAAAGACTCAATATTATAATGATGTCTTTTCTCCTAAAACTGCTGTGTAGGTTTAATAAAATTCCAATCAGTATTTCAGGGTACTTTTTTGTTGAATTCGAGCAAACTAATCCTAAAATTTAAATTGAAAGAGCAAAGATTGGTAATAACCAAAACCCTCTTGAAGAAGATGAATGAAGTGGAGCAATTTGACCTACCAGTTATAAAATTAATTAATAAAGTTATAGTATTTAAAATGGTGTGTTATTTGCACAGTGACAGGAAAAAAGAACAGTGAGCAGAATTGAGAGCCCAGATGTGGATGTTTGATACTTGACTGAGATTATTAAATCTTGCAGTTGAGCAAGGAAATATATTGGCTTTGCAATAAATGGTGCTGGGACAATTGGATAACCATAGAAGAGGGGGATGAAATTACCCCCCACCTCTCACCACACACAGAAAGAAGGATTACAAACCTCACAGATAAGCAATACAATAAAACCTTTAGAAGACAGTATTGGATAATATCTTTATACCACTAGAGTGGGAAAAGATTTCTTAAAACAGAGAAGTATAAAAAATAATCAACGAACTACATTCAAATTTAGAACTTTTCTTCATCAAAGACATATTAGGGGGCTTCCCTGGTGGCGCAGTGGTTGAGAGTCCTCCTGCCGATGCAGGGGACACGGGTTCGTGTCCCGGTCCGGGAAGATCCCACATGCCGCGGAGCGGCTGGGCCCGTGAGCCATGGCCACTGAGCCTGCACGTCGTCCGGAGCCTGTGCTCCGCAACGGGAGAGGCCACAACAGTGAGAGGCCCACGTACCGCAAAAAAAAAAAAAAAAAGACATATTAGGAGAGTGAAAAAATGGACCATAAACTGAGAGAAGACAATTTCAACACATATAACCGACAAAGGAGTTGTCCAAAATGTTTAAAGAATTGGTATGACTAAATAAGAAAAATACAAATGCTCCAGTAGAAAGATGGCCTATAGAAAGAAACAGAAATTTCACCAAGATGAATCAAAACTGGCTCACAAATATATGAAAAGATGTTAAATCTTTGTTGGTAATGTGGACATTCAAAATAAAACCAGAGTGTGAAACCATTTCACACACCAGATTGGAAAACACAGATCACTAACCTAATTTATTTTCTCCCCATATCCACTCCTTGTGATTCAACTGATTTGATTTTCATGAGAAATTCAACATTGTCTTCTCCTCCCTTCCTAATGAGTAAGTGGGAAGAAACTCACTTCACTTAGTGCCCTGTTCTTGATTGCTAAGTGGAAAAAGTGTTGGCAATGTACCATGATAACTTTTTTCTTTCTACTTTTAACCGTATCTCTGTGCTATCTTTATTTCTAGGCTTGTTTAATCACTCAACAGCTATATCAAAATAAACATTTAATAGGTTTATTGCTTAATTGTGATTCTTTTATTATGTGGGGTGATGAACTAATTAACTTCTTAAGCAGAATTTATGTGCCAAGATTTTACCTGAAATACGTTCCTCATGTAAGTCTGAAGTTGTATTTTTTCTATGGAAGGGGACTGCTTTTTTTTTTTTTTTTTTTTTGCGGTACGCGGGCCTCTCTCTGTTGTGGCCTCTCCCGTTGCGGAGCACAGGCTCCAGACGCGCTGGCTCAGCGGCCATGGCTCACGGGCCCAGCCACTCCGCGGCATGTGGGATCTTCCCGGACCGGGGCACGAACCCGTGTCGCCTGCATCGGCAGGCGGACTCTCAACCACTGCGCCACCAGGGAAGTCCCGGGACTGATTTTTTAAAAATACAAAGATCTCTAGATGGGAAACTTCAGGTCATTGGCATCTTAATGTGAATTCATTTGTCAGAGGTTCTCCTCCAAAACAGAGAGCATGAAGTCTAAAATGGATGTGAGGTCAAGGAGGTGTAGGCAATAAAAGGAGGGAAAGGGAATCAGGAAGTATGTGTGGAAACTACAGCAGAGCACAAACTTTACAGTTTGCTTAGCCCTACTGTCATATCCTAATTTCAGGTGCCACTTTGTCTTGCCTAATAATCACCATGAAAATATTCCATATGAAATCAGTTAAAAGACATTTAAGTGGTAAGTTGGGAAAATAGAAGTGGGTTGCCAGGTTATAGGAATTTCCAGGCATTATTCTTCCACAAAATTTTTGATATTATTTTATGTTTAATCATGTAGCACACCAGTGTTCTCAATGAAAATAATTCCTGGTCTTCATTAGCCAAAGATTATCCAAATTCTATTCTATGGAGAAACCTCTTCCTGATGTAAAGCACTCAATATGAAGCAGTAAACAATTTTGGCACTAGATAATGATTTTAGTAGCATGTACACATGATGATACACTAAGATCCTAAAAAAGAACCTTGATTCAGGTCCCTTGAAAGAGATTATTCCTGATAGATCAAGGAATCCTGATTATAGATTCCAAGTTCCTATAAAGCCTGTTGTTCTGGCTCTTAAAAAAAGTTACTTTCTTCATACCTACTTAGGTTCTCCAAATGATAGATGAATTGATTTCCGTTTTACAAATTTATTTTTAAATATCAAAACCTACATCACACAACTGGATGTGAAAAATCAGACCAGGATCTTATAATATAAAAAATATCACTAAAACTCCATATTTACTTCATATCACATGCCAATGAATCAAAGTTAAAATGCTATCATTTTCAAAGAAGCATTCAAGTCTATTTCTATATTGCTTTCAAAACAAAAAATACAAGGTTTATGATTTGACCTATCCACAGCAAGTCATAATATTGAAAACTAAGTTTCAGTGCTTTATGCTAGTTTTGTAGCTATGTTGGAAGAAAGTCTGAATGCATTACCAAGAAGATGTCTCTTAGTGTTCATACCTATGACAATCTGGTTTTGACCCTGGTTATTAGAGAGACATGTTTCCAAACCTCTGAGAATATCTTGTTTTCTAGGTTAAGATTTGCATGATATACATTCAGCTAAACTAAGTGTATATAAGCAGCAAAAATCACTAACCTGTTTTCTATTGCTAAGTACATAGGCAATAAAGTAATTTAAATTAAAGCTCTTTTTACTGAAATTCATGTATTCCCCTTCCTTAAGTGCAATCTCAAGAAAGTACAGATTCTCCTCACCTTGGTTTTCTAGATTTTTCCTTATTTAGACTAATTTTCAAGACATATTACATTTACCATTATCACTTCCTGCTCAAAAGTTGTTGACCTGACCTTGCCACATTTAACATCTAAATTTTTTTGGTGACAGCTTTATTAAGATATAGTCACATACAGTTCACCAATTTAAAGTGAATATAATTCAGTGGTTTTTAGTATATCATGGATATATGCAATCATTATCAGAATCAATTTTAGAATATTTTCACTGCCCTAAAAAGAAACGCTCTCTCCTTTAGCTACCACCCCTCAATCCTCCTACCCCATACCCTTACTGTAGGCAGCCACTAATCTACTTTTTGCCTCTATAGATTTGACTATATTGGACATTTCATATAAATGAAACATATATGGTCCTTTACAACTGGCTTCTTTCACTTAGCATAATGTTTTCAAGGTTCATCAAAGTTGTAACATGTATTAATTAGTATTCCTTTTTATGGCCAAGTAATATTCATTGTGTTCCATTGTATAGATAGACCACAGTACCACATTTTGTTTATCCATTCATTATTTAATGGACATTTGGGTCATTTCCACCTTTTGGCTATTGTGAATAATACTGCTATAAATATTCAAGTGTTTGTGTGGATATGTTTTCATTTTTCTTGGCTATATATTTAGAAGTGGAATTGCTCCATGTTTAACTTTTGAGAAATTATCAGACTGTTTTCCAAAGTAACCACACCATTTTCCATTCTCATCAGTGGTTTATAAGGGTTCTGATTTCTCCACATCCTTACCAACATTTTTCATCATCTGTCTCTTTGATTACAGCCTTTCAAGTAGGTGTGAGTTGGTATCTCATTGTTGTTTTGATTTGCGTTTCCTTGATGATTAATGATGTTGAGCATCCTTTCATGTGCTTTTTGGCCATTTGTATATCTTCTTTGGAGACATGTCTATTCAGATCTTTTGCCCATTTTTAAATTGGGTTATTTATCTTTTTATTATTGAGAGTTATGTGTACTTTATATATTCTAGATACAAGTTCTTGTCCAATATATGAATTGCTAATATTTTCCTCTCATCCCATGAGTTGTTTTTTAACTTTCTTGATAGTATCATTTGACACACAAATGTTTTTAATTTTGGGGAAGTCCAATTTATCTATTTTGCTGTTGTTGCTGTTGTTGCTTGTGCTTTTGGTGTCATATCTAAAACAACAGTGCTAAATCCAAGGTCATGAAGATTTAATCTTGTCTTTTCTAATATTTTATTATTTTAGCTTGTACAAACTGGATGTTTGATCCATTTTGAGTTAATTTATTTATATAGTGTGAGTTAGGGGTCCAAAATAATTATTTTGCATGTGGCTATCCAGTTGTCCTAGCACCATTTGTTGAAAAGACTATTCTCTCCCGACTGAATTATTTTGACATACTTGCAGGAAATAAATTAAGTATAAATGTGGGGGGTTGTTTTTGGTTTCTCAATTCTATTCCATTGATCTATATGTCCATCCTTATGTCAGCACCATACTGTTGATTACTGTTTCTTGTAGTAAGTTTTGAAATGAGGGCTTCCCTGGTGGCGCAGTGGTTGAGAGTCCACCTGCTGATGCAAGGGACACGGGTTCGTGCCCCGGTCCGGGAAGATCCCACATGCTGCAGAGCAGCTGGGCCCCTGAGCCATGGCCACTGGCCTGCGCGTCCAGAGCCTGTGCTCCGCAACGGGAGAGGCCACAGCAGTGAGAGGCCCGCGTACCGCCAAAAAAAAAAAAAAAAAAAGATTGTTTTAGCTATTCTGGGTCTCTTGAGTTTCCATGTGAATTTTAGGATCAGCTTGTTAATTTCTACAAAGCAGTCACTTTTGGATTCTGAGAGTAACTGTATTAAATCTATGGATCAATTTGGAGATTAATGCTATCATAACAATATTAAGTTTCCTATCCATGAACATGAGCTGTCTTTTCATTTATCTAAATCCTTAATTTCTTTCAAATATATTTCAGAATATATTTTTCACTTCTTTTGTTAAATTCATTCCTAAGTATTTTATTTTTGATGCTATTGTAAATGAATTTTTTTAAATTTCATTTTCAGATTGTTTATTGCAAGTGTATAGAAGCGCAGTTGACCTTTTCCAACTGATCCTGTATTCCACAACCTTGCTGAACTCATACATCAGACATAGATTTTTTAGTGGATTCTTTAGGACTTTCTTACAATATCTTGTCATCTGCAAAGAGAGTTAGTTCTTTTCTAGTCTTCCCTGGCTGGAAACTTCAATACAGTGTTAAATACAAGTGGCAAGAGTAAACATCCTTGTCTTCTTCCTTATCATATGGGGAAAGCATCTAGTCTTTCACCATTAAATTTGTCGTTAGCTGTGGGGTTTTTTATAGATGCTCTTTGTGAGGTTAAGGAAGTTCCTTAAACTAATCCTAGTTTGTTGGGTGTTTTAATCGTAAAACTGTTTTGGATTTTCTCAAATACTTTTACTATGTTTATTGAAATGATCATACTTTTTCCTTTATTCCATTCATATGGTGTATTATACTGATTAATTTTCATATGTTGAACCAACCTGCGTTCCCGGGATAAATCCCACTTGGTCATGGTGTAATACCCTTTTTATATGCTGCTGGATTCAGTTTTCTAGTATTTTATTGAAGAGAATCTTTCGTCAATATTCATATGGTATACTGGCAAATATATTACATTTCAATACATTATAGGCATATGTATATACACATACAATTATATATATAATATTTATACATCATTATTATATGTGATATATAATATTTTATTTTTTTAAAAAAAGATTTATTTATCTATTTATTATTTATTTATTTATTTTGGCCGGGTCGGGTCTTAGTTGCATTGCAGCACATGGGATCTTGGTTGAGGCATGCAGGATCTTTTCGTTGTGGTGTGTGGGCTTCTCTCTACTTGTGGCAGTGCGAGTCTTCTCTTCCCTAGTTGTGGTGTGCAGGCTCCAGGACGTGTGAGCTCTGTAGTTTGCGGCACATGGGCTCTCTCATTGAGGCACGTGAGCTCAGTAGTTGTGGCACGCAGACTTAGTTGCTCTGCAGCATGTGGGATCTTAGTTCCTTGACCAGGGATCGAACCTGCGTCCCCTGCATTGGAAGGCAGATTATTTACCACTGGACCACCAGGGAAGTCCCAATATATAATATTTTAAAACAATTATGTATTTTATTTTATTTTTATTGAAGTATAGTTGATTTACAATATTGCATTCGTTTCATGTGTACAGCATAGTGACTCAGTTTTTTTTATTTTTTGCAGATCATATTCCACTAGAGGTTATTACAAGATATTGTATATAATTCCCTGTGTTATATAGTAAATCCTTGTTGCTTATCTATTTTATGCATAGTAGTTTATATTAACCCCATATTTCTAATTTGTTCCCCCTCCTCTTTGGTCACCATAACTTTGTTTTCTATGTCTGTGAGTCTGTTTCTGTTTTGTGTATAGATTCATTTGTATAGATTCCACATATGAGTGCTATCATATAGTATTTGTCTTTGTCTCAATTATTTCATTAGGCATATTCTCTGGATCCATCCATGTTGCTGCAAATGGCAATATTTCATTCTTTTTTATGGCTGAGTAATATTCCATTGTGAATATATATCACATCTCCTTAAGCCAGTCCTCTGTTGATGGGCTTGTGGGTTGTTTCCATGTCTTGGCTATTGTAAATAGTGCTGCTATGAACATTGAGGTGCATGTATCTTTTTAATTAGAGTTTTTGTTTTTTCCAGATATATACCCAGGAATGGAATTGCTAGATCATATGGTAGCTCTATTGGTAGTTTTTTTTAAGGAAATTCCATACTGTTTTCCATAGTGGCTGCACCAATTTATATTCCCACCAACAGTGTAGGAGGGTTCCCTTTTCTCCACATCCTCTCCAGCATTTATTATTTGTAAACTTTTTGATGATAGCCATTCTGACCAGTGTAAGGTGATCTCTCACTGTGGTTTTGATCTGCTTATCTCTAATAATTAGTGATGTTAAGCATCTTTTCATGTGCCTATTGGCCATCTGTATGTCTTCTTTGGAAAAATGTCTGTTTAGGTCTTCTGCCCATTTTTTCATTGGGTTGTTTGTTTTTTCATTATTGAGTTGTATGGCAATAATGTACTGAGTTGTATGACAACTATATATACACACTATATATATAAAATATACACTATATATATATTTGTGTGTGGTGTATTTTAAAAGAAGAAAGAAGAAGCAAAGAACACATTTAATATTTTGTGGTATTTTCTTTGAATTTCCTACTGACAGTTCAGAAAGATATTTAGACCAATTTTCTTTTAGATTATTATGGTTTATTTCCACCATTAACTCTGATCCTGAGAATTCATTTCAGTATTTGGTCAGAAGCAATGACATTGTTTTTTCAAATTATTCAGCAAATATCCCCAATAATTCATTGTATAATTCTTCCTTTCCCTACTTTCATCATGTAATAAAGTAATACATGTAAAAAGCCCTGTTTCTCTACCATATTGTTTGTATTTGTGTCATGTTCTCTTTCTTATTTCCCCTCAGGATTCAGTGCAGTCTCTATCAAAATATCAATAGCATTTTTCACAGAAATAGAACAAATAAGTCAAAAATTTGTATGGAAACACAAAAGAACCCAAATAGCCAAAACAATCTTGAGAAAAAAGAACAAAGCTGAAGCCATTACATTCCCTGATTTCAAACTATACTTAAAGCTAGAGTAATCAAAACAGTATGGTACTGTTACAAATACAGACACATAGTTCAGTAGAACAGAATTGAGAGCCCAGAAATAACCTGTCACTTAAATGGTCAATTAATCTATGACAAAGGAGGTAAGAATATACAATGGGGAAAAGACAGCCTCTTCAACAAAAGGTGTTGGGAAAACTGAATAGCTACTCATACTATATACAAAAATAAACTCAAAATAGGTTAAAGAGCTAAATGTAAGACCAGAAACCATGAAACTCCTAGTAGAAAATAAATATAGGCAGTATACCTTTTGACCTCAGTCTTAGCAATATTTTTTTGGATATGTCTTCTCAGGCAAGGAAAACAAAAGCAAAAATAAACAAATGGGACTTTATCAAACTAAAAAGCTTTTGCACAGTGAAGGAAATTATCAATAAAATGAAAAAGCAGCCTACTCGAGGGAGAAGATATTCCCAAATTATATATATGACAAGGGGTTAATATCCAAAATATACAAAAACACATACAACTAAACAACAACAACAAACCCCCCCAAAAAACAAAACAAACAAACCCACACAACCCAATTAAACAATGGGCAGAGGACCTGAACAGACATTTTTCCAAAAACGACATACAGATGACCAAGAGATACATGAAAAGATACTCAACATCACTAATCATCAGGGAAATGCAAATCAAAACTATAATGACCTCATATCTGTCAGAATGACTAACATCAAAGAGACAACAAATAACAAGTGTTGGTGAGGATGTGGAGAAAATGAAAACCTCGTGCACTATCAGTGGATTGTAAACTGGTGCAACCACTATGGAAAACAGTATGGAGTTTCCTTAAAAAATTAAATATAGAACTGCCGTGTGATCCAGCCATTTCACTTCTGGGTATTTACTCGAAGAAAATAAAAAAACACTAGTTGGAAAAGATATATACACTCTAATGTTGATTGCAGCATTATTTACAATAGACAAGATATGGAAGCAATGTAAATGTCCACTGACAGATGAATGGATAAAGAAGATGTTAAATTAAAAATTAAATGAAAACAGACTCATAGGTACAGAGAACAAATGGGTTGTTGCCAGAAGGAAGGAAGGTGGGGGGTAAGAGAAGTAAGTGTAGGAATTTAAAGGTACAAACCTCCAGGTGTATAATAAATAAGTCATGGGAATGTAACATACAGTATAAGAAATGTGGTCAATAATATTTGTGATAACTTTGTGTGGGAACAGATGGTTACTAGACTTATTGTGGGGATCATTTCAAAATATACACAAATGTCATATCATTACATAGTACACCTGAAACTAATAAAATACTGTACCTCAACTATATTTCAATTAAAAAAAGAATATAGAGGAAATGATTTTACTAAAAATCTGAAAACTTTCTAAATAATGTGATGAATGTTACTATGTTATTAGAAAAAAATAAAAAAGTTCTGAGAGGATATGGCCCAACTGTTACAATAGTTATCTCTTCATCTTGGTTATTTAGGATGGAGGGTAGGGGAGAAGATGTGTGGAATAAAAGGAATTTTCACTTAAAAAATTTATTCTCTCATTTGTTATTATCTAATGTAATTTCATTGGTATCTGATAAATACCAAAATTATCTCCATGACAAATATTCTTTGGTATTTGTTATTTAGTTTAGTTTGCAAGTTAATGATCAATTTTTAAACTGTTATTTATGTACTTGAAAAGACTATATATTATGTATTTGATGGATATAACAGTATGTTATATACATACACACATACATATATGCGTATGTCCAGTAGAGAAAGAATATTAATTGTGCTTTCACATTTTTTATGCTTTACTAATTTTTTGTCTGCATAGTATCTTAAATATGAAGAGAAGTATGTTTACATCTCTCCTATTTGAATGTATTTATCCTTCTCTTCTTGTAATTTTCTCCATTTATGCCTTTTTTTATTTTCTTTTGTGATGCACGGGCCTCTCACTGCTGTGGCCTCTCCTTGTAGCGGAGCAAAGGCTCCGGACGCGCAGGCTCAGTGGCCATGGCTCACGGGCCCAGCCGCTCCGCGGCATGTGGGATCTTCCCGGACTAGGGCACGAACCCATGTCCCCTGCATCGGCAGGCGGACCCTCAACCACTGCGCCACCAGGGAAGCCCCATTTTTGCCTTTTTAATGATAATATAATTAGATACCTACAGGTTAAGAATTTTTATACTTTCTTAATGGATTGTTCATATCATCATGATGTAATGACCATATTGTGCCTAATAGTGTTTATCTTAAAGTGTACTTTGTCTGATACTAATATTGTGGCACCAGTTTTTGGGGCATTGTATTTCCTGGGTACATTTTTTTTCTGTCTTTTTACTTTCAAACTTTTTGTGTCTTTATATTTTAGGTGTACTTCAATATACAGCATATACTTGGATTTTTAAAGATACAATTTACCAAGATAAAAATAAATTCACCATGCAGTATGCTAATATTATTGTAAGCATCAAATTATTTCTATAAGCATTTTTTAAACTGAAGTATAGTTGATTTATAAAATTAGTTTCAGGTGTACAACATAGTGATTCAATATTTTTATAGGTTATAAAATCTATAAAAATTAAAAGTTATTGTAAAATATTGGCTACATTCCCTGTGCTGTACAATATATCCTCGTAGCTTATTTATATTATATAGGAGTTTTTACCTCTTAATCCCCTTCCCCAACCTTGCCCTTCCCTGCTTCCCTCTCCCCACTGGTAACTACTAGTTTGTTCTCCATACGTGTGAGTCTGTTTCTGTTTTGTTATATTCACTCGTTTGATTATTTTTTAGATTCCACATATAAGTGATGACATATACAGTATTTGTCTTTCTATGACTGACGTATTTCACTAAACATGATACACTCAAGTCTATCCATGTTGTTGCAAATGGCAAAATTTCTTTTTGGAGAAAAGGGAAACCTGGTACACTGCTAATGGAAATGTAAATTTGTGAAGCCACTGTGGAAAACAGTATGGTATATATACATATATATATGGTATATATACATATATATTGGTGTATATACATAGAGTGGTATATGTACATATATATTGTACTATATATGTATATACACATATGTGTGTGTATATATATAAAATATATGTATATATGTATATATATGTATATATATAGCATAGTACCCTCAGGTCCATCTATGTTGTTGCAAATGGCAAAATTTCTGTTTTGGAGGAAATATGTATTACTCAGCCCCTCCCACCAAGGGAGGAAATATATATATATTTGGGGGAATATATATATATAATATATATTATATATATATATTACTCAGCCCCTCCCCCAAAAAGAAATTTTGCCATTTGCAACAACATGGATGGACCTGAGGATATTATGCTATATATTATATATATATATGTATATATACCATTCTCCTTTATCCAGTCATTTGTTGATGAACCCTTAGGTTGTTTCCATATCTTGGCTATGGTAAAGAGTGCTGTTATGAGGATTGGGGTGCATGTATCTTTTTTAATTAGTGTTTTCATTTTCTTTGGATATATACCCATGAGTAGAATTGCTGATCATATGGTAGTTCTATTTTTAGTTTTTTGAGGAACCATCATACTGTTTTCCATACTGGCTTCACCAATTCACATTTCCATCAACAGTGTACCAGGTTTCCCTTTTCTCCAGATCTTTGTCAACATTTGTTTTTTTTTCAACATTTGTTATTGAAGATATCCATTGTGATAGGTGTGAGGTGATATTGTGGTTTTGATTTGCATTTCTATGATGATTAGAGAGCATCTCTTCATCCTCCTGTTGGCCGTTTGTGTGTCTTCTTTGGAAAATATGTTTATTCAGGTCTTTTGCCCATTTAAAAATCATGTTGTTTGTTTTTTGGTATTGAGTTGTATGAACTGTTTATATATTTTGAATATTAAGCCCTTATCGATCATATAATTTGTAAATATTTTTTCCCATTTAGTAGGTTGTATTTATATTTTGTCATAGTTTCCTTTGCTGTGCAAAAGCTTTTAAGTTTAATTAGGTCCCTTTTGTTGATTTTTGCTTTTGTTTCCCTTGCCTTAGGAGATAGATTTTAAAAATTGCTATGATTTATGTCAAAGAGTTTTTTGCCTATGTTTTTTTCTAGGAGTTTTATAGTTTCCATTCTTACATTTAGATCTTTAATCCATTTTGGGTTTTTTTTGTATTTGGTGTTAGAGAATGTTCTAATTTCATTCTTTTACATGTAGCTGTTCAGTTTTCCCAGCATCATTTTGAAGAGACTATCTATTCCCCATTTTATATTCTTGCCTCCTTTGTCATAGATTAATTGATCATGGGTGCATGGGTTTATTTCTGGGCTCTGTATTCTGTTCCATTGATCAACTGATCAATGTGTCTGGTTTTGTGCCAGTACCATACTGTGTTGATTACTGTAGCTTTGTAATATGGTCTGAAGTTTGGGAACATAATACCTCTAGCTTTGTTCCTTCTTCTCAGGTTTCATTTGGCTATTCAGGATTATTGTGGTTCCATGTAAAATTTAGAATTATTTGTTCTAATTCTGTGAAAAATATTACGGGTATTTTGATATGGATTGCATTAAATCTGTAGATTTCTTTGGGTTGTAGGGGCATTTTAACAATATTAATTCCTCCAATCCATGAAAATGGGATAGCTTTCCATTTCTTTGTATCACCTTCAGTTTTCTTCATCAATGTCTTATAGTTTTCAGAGTATAGGTATTTTACCTCCTTGGTTAAGTTTATTCCTAGTTATTTTATTCTTTTTTTTTTTTTTTTTTTTTGCGGTACGCGGGCCTCTCACTGTCGTGGCCTCTCCTGTTGCGGAGCACAGGCTCCAGACGCACAGACTCAGCAGCCATGGCTCACGGGCCTAGCCGCTCCGCGGCATGTGGGATCTTCCCGGACCAGGGCATGAACCCATGTCCCCTGCATCGGCAGGTGGAGTCTCAACCACTGTGCCACCAGGGAAGCCCTATTTTATTCTTTTTAGTGTGATTTTAAACTGGTTTGTTTTCTTGCTTTCTCTTTCTGATAGTTCATTATTAGTGTACAGAAAAGCAACAGATTTCTGTAGATTAATCTTGTATCCTGCAACTTTACTAAATTCATGTATTAGTTCTAATAATAGCTTTTGGTTGGAGACTTTAGCGTTTTCTATATATAGGATCATGTTGTCTGCAAACAGTGACAGTTTTATTTACCCCCTTCCAATTTGGATGCCTTTTACTACTTTTTTTGTCTGATTGCTGTGGCTAGGACTTCCAATACTATGTTAGGTAGAAGTGGTGAGAATGAGCATCCCTATCTTGTTCCTGATTTTAGAGGAAAATCTTTCAGCTTTTCACCATTGAGTATTATGTTAGCGGTGGGTTTGTCATATATGGCCTTTATTATGTTAAGATATAGTCCCTGGTTTAACAGCTCTGATGAGAGTTTGTATCATGAATAGATGTTGAATTTTGTCAAAAGCTTTTCTAGCTTCTATTGAGATGATAGTGTGATTTTTATCTGTCTTTTTGTTAATGTGGTGTATCACATTGGTTTATTTGAAGATATTGAATCATCCTTATATCCCTGTAATGAATCCCACTTGATCATGGTGTATGATCCTTTTATATACTGTTGAATTTGGTTTGCTAATATTTTGTTGAGGCATTTTGCATCTGTATTCATCAGAGACATTGGCCTGTAATTTTCTTTTTTTTGTAGTGTCATGGTCTGACTTTGGTATCAGGGTAATGGAGCCTTTGTAGAATGAATTTGGGAGTGTTCCCTTTTCTTCAATTTTTTTGGAATAGTTTGAGAAGAATAGGTATTAGCTCTTCTTTATATGTTTGGTGGAATTCCTCTGTGAAGCTGTCTAGTCCTGGACTATTGTTTGTTGGGAGTTTTTTGATTACTGATTCAATTTGGTTACTGGTAAACAATCTGTTCATATTGTCTATTTCTTCCTGATTCAGTCTTGGAGATTGTATGTTTTCAGAAATGTATCCATTTCTTCTAGGTTATCCAGTTTGTTGACATATAACTGTTCATAGTATTCCCTTATTTATTTATTATTTTTGGCTGTGCCATGCAGCATGCAGGATCTTAGTTCCCCAACCAGTGATAAAACCCGTGCCCCCTGCACTGGGAGCACAAAGTCTTAACCACTGGACCACCAGTGAAGTCCCCCCTTATGATTTTTTTAATGTCTGTGATATCAGTTGTAATTTCTTCTTTCATTTCTTGTTTTGTTTATTTGGGTCCTTTCTCTTTTTTTCTTAATGTGCCTGGCTAAAGGCTTATTAATTTTGTTTAGCTTTTCAGAAAAACAGCTCTTATTTTCATTGATGTTTTGTTTTTTTTGGGGGGGTCTCTATTTCTTATTTCTTTTCTGATCTTCATTATTTCCTTCCTTCTGCTGACTTTGGACTTTGTTCTTCTTTTTCTAATTCCTTTAGATGGTATGTTAGGTTGTTTGAGATTTTTCTTGTTTCTTGGTGTGGGCCTGTATCACTATAAACTTCCCTTTTAGGACTGCTTTTGCATAGACCCATATATTTTGGAAAGTTGTGTTTTTATTTTCATTTGTCTGGAGGTATTTTCTGACTTCCTCTTTGATTTTTTCATTGACCCATTGGTTTTTAGTAGCATGTTGTTTAGTCTCCATGTGTTTGTGTTTTTCCCATTTTTCTTCCTGTAATTTATTTCTAGTTTCATACCATTGTGGTTGGAACAATTGCTCAATATAATTTCTAATTTGTTGAGGCTTGTTTTGTGGCCTAGCATGTGATCTATTCTGGAGAATGTTCCATGTACACTTGAAAAGGATGTATATTCTACTGTTTCTGAATGTAATGTCCTGTAGATATATACTAAGTCCAACTTGACTATTGTGTCATTTAAGACCACTGTTTCCTTATTGATTTTCTGTCTGGATGATCTGTCATGTAAATGAGGTGTTATGTAAATGAGGTGTTAAATTTCTCAATTATTATTGTATTATTGTCAATTTCTTTCTTTATGTTTGTTAATATGTGCTTTATATATTTAGTGCTCCTATATTAGGTGCATATATGTTAATGCACATATATGTTAAATATAATCTCTTCTGGTATTAATCCCTTTCTCATTATATAATGCCCTTCTTTATCTTTTGTTATAGACTTTGTTTTAAAAATCTACTTTGTCTGATAGGAGTATTGCTACTGTAGCTTTCTTGTCATTTCCATTTGTATGGAATATATTTTTCCATCCCCTCACTTTCAGTCTGTGTGTCTTTAGTTCTGAAGTGAGTCTCCTATAAGCTGCATATAGATGGATGTTTTTTTATCTAATCAGCCACCCTATGTCTTTTGTTGGAGCATTTAGTCCATTGACATTTAAAGTGATTATTGATAGGTATGTACTTATGGCCATCTTGTTACTTGTTTTCTGGTTATTTTTGTAGTTCTTCTCTCTTCTTTTCTTCTTCTTTTAGTTTCCTCCCTTGTGATTTGATGATTTTTTTTGGTGCTATGCTTCTGTTCCTCTCTCTCTAGTTTTTGTGTATCTGTGGTAGGTTTTTGATTTGTGGTAACCATAGAGTTCATATATGCTGACCTATAACTATTCTACTTGTTGTAAATTGATACTCATTTAAGTTCAAACATGTTCTAAATGATCTACATTTTTTACTCCCCTCCCTATTTTTGTGTTCTTCATGTCCTATTTTATAACGTCATGTTTATCCCTTAAATGTTTGTTGTAGTTATAGGTGATTTTATAATTTTTGTCTTTTAACACATTATTGACGGGGGGATTTTTGCAGAAACTAACACCAGTGGCTGTAATCTGTCTCCAGTCAAAAATGTGTTAATCTTGGGCTTCCCTGGTAGCGCAGTGGTTGAGAGTCCACCTGCCATTGCAGGGGACACAGGTTCGTGTCCTGGTCCAGGAAGATCCCACATGCCACGGAGCGGCTGGGCCCGTGAGCCATGGCTGCTGAGCCTGCACATCCGGAGCCTGTGCTCCGCAACGGGAGAGGCCACAGCAGTGAGAGGCCTGCGTACCACAAAAAAAAAAAAAAAAAGTGTTAATCTTTATACTCTCTTATTTAAGTGGTTGATCCACAGCCTTTACTATATATTTGCCTGTACTAGTGGGATTTCTCCTTTTCCATAAATTCTTACTTCTTGTTGTAGCGTTTTCTTTTCTACTTAAAGATGACACTTTAACATTTCTCTTAGGGTTGGTTTAGTATTGATGAACTCTTTTAATTTTCACATGTCTGAAAAGTTCTTTATGTCTCCTTCAATTCCGAATGATAACCTTGCTGGGCAGAATTTCCTAGATTGTACCTTTTTTCCTTTCAGCACTTTAAATATACCATGTCACTCCCTTCTGGCCTTCAAAGCTTCTGCAGAAAAATCATTTGATAGCTTTATGGGGGGATCCCTTGTATGTGACTCTTTGTTTTCTCTTGCCATTTAGTATATTCTCTTTAACTTTTACCATTTTAATTATGATATGTCTTGGTGTATGCCTCTTTGGATTCATCTTGTTTGTGACTCTGTGTACTTTCTGTACCTATATACCTGTTTCCTTCTTCAGGTTTGGGAAGTTTTCAGCCATATATTCATCAAATACATTTTCAATCCCTTTCTCTTTCTCTTCTCCTTCTGGTACCCCTATAATGTGAATGTTAGTATGCTTGATTGTTCTAGTGGTCGCTTAAATGGTTCTCTTTCTTTTTGCTGTTCTGTTAGGTGATATCTATTTTCCTATCTTCAGATCCCTTTTGTGTTCTGTATCAGCTAGTCTGTAGGTAATTCATTTTAGTGTGTTTTTCATTTCAGTTATTGTATTCTTCAGCTCTGTTTTATTTTTAGTTTTCTAGTTTCTAGTTTAAATTCTCACTGTGGTCATTTATTCTTTTCCCTAGTTCAGTTAACATTCTTATTACTAATGTTTTGAACTCTTTATTTGGTAAATTATTTATCTCTGTTTCCTTAGTTGTTTATTCAGGAGTTTTCTCTTGTTCTTTCAAGTGAAACAAATCCATATGTCTTCTCACTTTGTTTAATTTTCTCTGTCTCTATGAAATTAGGTGAAACAGTTACCTATCCGAGTCTTGAAGGGGTGTCCTTATGTGGGAGCATTCCTATGCAGTCTATGTGTGTCTGGTTACTTTGGTGGGAGAGCTGGATCTGAAGTGAGCACTGGCCATATCTTCCCCCTTGTGTGCTGGCAGCTATCACCTTGGTATGAGGTGGCACTGGAGATGGAGTGGCTAGAGCTAGAGCTAGGTGTGAGCTGGGCCTTCTCCTATGTTCAGTGGCTGTTACTGACCTATCAGGGCTGTGGTCGTGTCCCAAGGTGCTAATGCAGAAACCCTGAGATTTGGGTCCAAGCTAGTTTTGTTCCCTCTAACTGTGCACTCTCCCCTCCCCCAGCAATGGTACCTTCACCCCAGAAGGAAGCAGCACTGGAGCAAAAAGGTCCAGAGTGGGCACTCAGTGTGGGCCAGGACATGCATTGCCAGTCCCAGCACACCAGCCATAGCTTGAGGCTGCTTTGTATTTGTCACTTCTGCAAACACCAGTAATGACCACCCTTGCCTTGTTTGGATGCCGTACCAGGTCTGAGCCAACTCTGTCCCCACAACTGCATACTCTCCTTAGCAACAGCAGCCTTCTCGCTAGTGTGGAGCTGCTCCAGAGCCAGAGGTTAGGGTTAGAGCAGGTGCTGTAGTGGGCTGGGTTGCTTGCTGGGGTGGTCTTGGGGACCTGGCACAAGTCCCAGGCAATTTCAGTCTGCTTCCTCTGCCTTATTCTTGGGAGTAAGCAAGCACATGTGTACTCTTCATGAGTAGAGCCTGGGTTTCTTATAGCCCTCCTATTAAGCCCACTGGTTTCAAATCGGCTAAGGGGACTCATCTTACCAGTGTCAAACCTTAGGGCTGGGGTGCCCAATATGTGATTCGAACTGCTCACTCCCCAGGGATGATCTCTGAACCTGTGTAATCCTCCTCCTCTTTGTGTCTCCTTCCAGGGATACAGGTCCTAACCTGATCACTTTTCTTCCATTCCTACCCCATCTTTCCTACAGCCTTGGTTGTACAAGAGTCTTTCTGCCAGTCTCCAGTTTGTTTTCAGTAAGAATTGTTCCATATAGATTTTTTCCTTTTTTTTTTTAACACTTTTCTTTTTAAAAAATATTTATTTCTTTATTTTTATTTTTGGCTGTGTCAAGTCCTTGTTGCGATGCATGGGCTTCTCTCTAGTTGTGGCATGTGGGTTTTCTCTCTCTAGTTGTGGCATGTGGGTTTTCTCTCTCTAGTTGTGATGTGCAGGCTCCAGGGTGCATGGGCACTCTAGTTGAGGTGTGTGAGCTCAGTAGTTGTGGTGCGTGGGCTTAGTTGCCCCATTGCATGTGGGATCTTAGTTCCCTGACCAGGGATCGAACCCAGGGCCCCTGCATTGGAAGGCATATTCTTTACCACTGGACCACCAGGGAAGTCCCTAGATGTATTTTTGATGTGTTTATGGGGAGAGGGGTCAGCTTAGCATTCTCCTACTCCACCATCTTGATCAACTCCCCTCTATAAGTGTTTTCAAGTACAATGTCTAGCACACAATAAAAAATAACCAGGTACCCAAGGAAACATGACAACATAACTGAGAACCAGCAGGAACAATAGAGAACAGAAACAGGCCCTAGGTCCATTAGGTTTATCAGAATAGACTTTAAAATAAATATGTTTACCATATTCAAGAAGGTAAAAGACAATATTGAAATTTTTTGGAGATACAGAACAAAAAATACTTGAAAATGTTACCAAATATAACCTAGAAATGAAAAATGAATAGCTGGAATTAAAACTCAGATTAGACACATTAGAACAAAAGAAACTATTGAGAATAAAGCACAAAGAGTCAAAAGGATTGAAATTATAGGTGAAAGGGTAAGAATCATAAAGGTTGATTTGTGAAGAAAACCCATGTATATGTACAGTTGAATCCCAGAAGTAGAGGAGAGAAACTAAGAGACATATTGGAAGAGGTAATAGCTGAGAATTGTTCAAAAACTGATGAAAGATAAGTTTAAAATTCATAACTTCCTACAAACTCTTAACAGGATAAACCAAAAGAAATGCACAGCCAGGTCCATCACAGAAAATTTTCTGAAAAGGAAAGAGAAAAGAATTTTTAAATTAGCCAGGGGTGTGGAGGAAACAGCCAGAGGAGGACAGATTGCTTTCAAAGGACCAATGACTAGCCTAAGAGCCAACAGCTAACTTCTAAACAGAAACAATGGAAGGCAGGCTTCCCTGGTAGTACAGTGGTTAAGAACCCTCCTGCCAATGCAGGGGACACGGGTTCAAGCCCTGGTCCGGGAAGATCCCACATGCCGTGGAGCAACTAAGCCCATGTGCCACAACCACTGAGCCTGAGCTCTAGAGCCCACGTGCCACAACTACTGAAGCCTGTGCGCCTAGAGCCCATGCAGAAGCCACAGCAGTGAGAAGCCCGTGCACCACAGTGAAGAATAGCCCCCGTCACCACAACTAGAGGAAGTCTGGGCACAGCAACAAAGACAAGGCAGCCAAAAAAAAGAAAAAAAGAAAAACAATGGAAGGCAGAAGACAATGGTATAATAAGTTCAAGGCACTGAAAGAAAATAACAACCAAACTAGACATTCATATGCAGTGAAAGCATTCTTCCATAATTAAGGGGAAATAAAGACATATAAATAAAGACAAATAAAGACAAAAACTGAGAGGGCTTCCCTGGTTGCGCAGTGGTTGAGAGTCCGCCTGCTGATGCAGGGGACAGGTGTTCGTGCCCCGCTCCGGGAGGATCCCACATGCCGCGGAGCAGCTGGGCCCGTGAGCCATGGCCGATGAGCCTGCGCGTCCGGAGCCTGTGCTCCGCAACGGGAGAGGCCACAACAGTGAGAGGACCGCGTACCAAAAAAAAAAAAAAAAAAAAAAAACTGAGAGAATTAGTCACAAGCACATCTACACTAAAGGGAATACTATAGGGTATTCTTTGGGTAGAAAAAAATGATCCCAATTGGAAATGTAGATAGCAGTGAAAGCAAAGAGATTTAAACATTTGGGTAAATATAAACGAGTATTTACTGCATAAACAGTAATAATAAAGACTTCTGGTCTTTATAGTATGCAGAAAAATACACAACAATAGTATATTAGGAGAGATAAAATATTGATAAATTGTTCTAAGATTCTAGCATTTTCTGGGAATAGAGTAAAAGTAGCCATAAATATCAGATTTTGATAAATCACAAATGTAATAAATGTTAACCTCTAAGAGTCTGTTAAAATAGTAAGTAATTCCCGAGGTAATCATGGGTCAAGGATAGAGTGATTGAATTCATCTAATAATTGGAAATTTGACTAAGCTAGATAAATTTTAATGAAATATATACTTCACAAGACATAGCCCCATTTTAGGTAATTAAAATTTGAATAATTGGAACTTATTTAGGGTTCTATCACTTATGGCTATTTTACCTTTTTACTATAATTTTTAAGAAGCCAATGGTTTCCCAAAGGATTTGTTTAAAAATGTTAAATATTATGTGTTTAATTCTTAACCAAAAATAAAATGTTATTAAACATATGCAAAATAGCTGAATGTCAAGTAACCAGTTATACAGCCAGCTCATTTACACTGAATTAGTAATTTGCTCAAACAGTCTGCAATTTATGTTAAGTAAAGATTATCTTATGTTATACATTCGCATAATGACATAAATGTCTCATTCTCTTCTCTGTAAATGTTATTATTATCTTAAATTTCAGTTCTTTTCCACTGTTAGCCTCTTAGAGTAATTCCATATAAGGCTGTAGTTTTCATTATACTTTTGCTGGCACTGTCATTGAGAGAATATTCAACCTAAAAATTAAATAAGTATTAAAAAATACATATTTTGGAGCAGGGGTTGGAAAACTATGGTGCATGGGTCAAAACTGGCCTGCTTCTGTTTTTTATGTGTCCTGCAGCTACGAATGGTTTCTGCATTTTTAAATGGATGGAGAGAAACAAATCAAAGACCAATATTTCATAGCATGTGAAAATTATGTGAAATTCAAATATCAGTGTCCATGAATAAAACTTTATGAGAACATAGCTGTACTCATCTGTTTACATATTATCTATGGCTGCTTTGAGTGTTTGCAACAGAGATTGTAAGCCCTGCAAAGCCTAAAATATTTATTTTCTGGTCCTTTTCAGAAGAAGTTTGCCAACCCCTGTTTTAGAACATGAGAAAACGTGAAGGTCTTCAGAGATTGAGTTAGTATATCTAATTGAAACAGGAACTTTATGTTTTGGCTTTGAGCATTGGTTTGTAATGTTGACTTAATAAACTCTTATGTGCAGTTTATAAAAAAAAACACATAGGATTCTCTTGGCTTCAACAAGCTGTGTAATACTCTGCATAAAATATGACAAGCACTGTGATAAACTTATTTATTTTTTTTTGCGGTACGCAGGCCTCTCACTGTTGTGGCCTCTCCCGTTGCGGAGCACAGGCTCCAGACGCGCAGGCTCAGCGGCCATGGCTCACGGGAGCAGCCGCTCCGCGGCATGTGGGATCTTCCCGGACCAGGGCACGAACCCGTGTCCCCTGCATTGGCAAACGGACTCTCAACCACTGCGCCACCAGGGAAGCCCGATAAACTTATTTTTAAATATAAAAAGGCTCTTGTGCATTATAAATTTTTATATCTCTTTAATGTATTATGCCTTTATAAAATCTTAATACCAAATATTTATGAAATATGTCAGATACTAGTTTTCCTATATTGTAGACACTAAACAGTAGCCTGGTTGAATGCATTTGTTCTGAATCTCTGTCTAGCCAATTACTTTTATATTCCACTTTTATATTTCCACATTCATCAAATAATTTTCAACTCTCTGAAATAAGTAAAGACTTAAATTTTAGTTCCATCTTGGCCACTGATTTGCTTTGTCAACTCAATGTACTTCTCTAGGCTTCTCAGTTTTCCTTTTAGTAACCTGTCCTTGTCCGTATTGTGTATTAGAGTATTTGATCTCTTGGTAGAAAAGAATTTCTGCAAATCCAGTGTTTTTGTTATCCTTCATTGGAATATTCACATATAAAGTTTTCAATTAAAAAAAATATTCAGCAGTTTCCCTGAGCATATTAAGGGCCTCATCACAAATCTAGGCTAAACACAAAGCATGTGTAAAACCCAGCAGCCTCTCTAAGTACAGTGAGTCTGTGGTGTTTGCCGTCCTACTGTTCATTGTTTCCTGAACTTGTTGCCTATAAGAGGCTGCTTTTGCAGTATTCCCCACTAACATTTGTTTCTGCTGTCATGGCATCTTTCCACCCAACATTTTCTTGTTTACTGTGAGTCAGAAAATTATCTGCAATAGAGAACTTAGCTTATCCCACTAGAGACTTCAGGCTCAGCTGAAGTACTAAGGAGATTCTGGAGCAAAGTCTAGACATGAGTAACTGCTAAGAGACATCAATATGTTTGTTCTGTTATGCCCAAAGGCTTAGGTGACTGCTCCCTGAGCAATGAAGAGATCTGGCTCTGTATAAGAGCTGAATTTGCAGAAACTGGAGGTGAATTAATTGTTAAAAGTTGTTGAATTCAAATAATATCACTAAATTAGGAGCATATGTAAATCACTAAAGTGTGAGTCTTACAGCACTGTCAGAAGAATCTTTAATAGTAAAAACTGAATTTTTCTCAGTAAGAAAAGAGGAGGGTCAGATCAATAAAGAAAGTCATAGAAACAGGACTATAAATGATAGAAATAAAGAAAAAAACAACATAGGCATTAGGCCTAGGAAAAGGTCAGATTTGTGCTGTGTGTCTATGACATGAAAAAAAAAATCCTGCAAATGGGACTTTAACTTTGGTCTTGATATTTATTGTTAGAAAGTGCCAGGATAAGAAATATTGTATGTACAATTACACCATCAGGCCTGGAAAAGTATTCTAATAGAGTAGAGAGGAAAGGAGGGCTTGAGGAAACAGAAAATGGAATCAATTGACTTTACATTAAAAAAAAGAAAGATATCAAAAGAAAAAAGAATAAAGGACAGAAATTTTAGAGAAGTAAACATATATAAGTATACTGACAAGAAATGTGCATTCATCTTAGTGATTTTGCAGTGTTATTGCTGATATGGTTTATAAGATGCTTTGAACAAGGATCAAGTCATAGAATTTCACCTTCTATAATGTCTGTTTATGGAAGAAGGAGTTTGCAAAGTAAGCATGGGTCAGCTCGCAGCATACTACCAAAGATATCATGATTTCTCCAAGTTAGAGTACTCACAAGATTAAGCCATAGCCTGGAGATGCTTCTGTCTGAGAGAAACAAAGGTGATAGGGCTTCCCTGCTGGGATTACTATCCTAATTATCAGAGAATCATTGTTTCTCTCTGCTCCTGGGCATCAAATACACTGACCCCCTCAACTTCAAATAACCTCCCAGCAGTACTGAGAGCATTCTCTGGCTCGTGCTCGCCTTCTCTAAAACCAAAGGCACTTGGCCGTAAGCCAGTTCTTAGTATTACAGTCCTTGGCACATTTCCATCAGCACTGAACTTTAACACACACACACTCACATCTCAACACAATTTGCAAGCTCGATTCACTTTTTTTTAGCATTGAAAAAGAAAATTTCTAGTATACCTTTTAATGACAATTTCTATCTCTTGTCACTGAACTATCTTATAAGAAAAGCCTCATGTTGGCTTTTTGAAAATGGAAATTCTTTAAGGATAGGAATCAAAAAAAGAACTCACTTTCAAACAAATCACATCATTACAAAATATGAGCGTATAAGGACTATTCTTAGCCAAATTTCTTAGGATAGACCTTTATCCTAAAATTTTATCAAATAATTCTAATAAATTTATGAGGTGTACATGCATTTATTTTCCTTGGCTTTGTTTGAATGGGACCTACCTCCCTCTTTCTCCTTTTAAGCAATATTAAACTCCCTTATGAAAAAGAGTTACAATTCTAGATATTTGCCCACTGGGAATAGAATTGCATCAACCATTGGGATATTTGCATTTTATACTTTTGATAATTTATTTACCACCCACTTTGTTTTTCCTCTTTTTAGTACAGCTGTGTTCCCTCCGCACCCAAATATGGCCTGAGTCCTGATCCACAGAGTAAACTAACTTCATTACAGCCGTTGTCTGGTCAAATCTTTCCTCTTCCACCAGGCTCCAACCTTCTCAGGGATCTTGGGTCATGGCTGAAGCAGTGAGGAGTAGCAAAGAGAGAACTAGAAGTCTGGAGCCTCAGATTCTGGCCTACTGAGACTAAGTGGCTGTTACCTAATTAAAGTGAGTCACACCTGTGGGCCTCATACAGTAACCAGGTTAGACTGTCATTTAACATTTCCCCTTCTAAATTCTCTGATTTTCATGCTATTTTCTGGTTCCACTGTTTCTAGAAGGGGGGAGAAATCTAAAAATCTGAACAATGGCTTTCTGAAAACAGACCATCTAGCAAGAGAATTATAATCTTATTATTCATTCATTGCTCAGTGAATGTTTATTGAGCACTTACTGTCACTCAGGCTCTCTGCTGACTAGGCACTGAGTGATAATTATTCTTACTTTTGTTCATTCTCAAATGGTTTTTATAGAGGTACAATTCACATAACATAAAATTAAGCATTTTAGAGTAAACAGTAGTGCATTTAGTATATTCATAATGTTGTACAACCACTACCTCTTAGTTCTAAAATATGTTCACCCCTCCAGAAAGAAACCCCATGCCTGTTAAGTCATCAGTCTGAATTGTCTTCTCTCCCTACCCCTATTAACCACTAATCTGATTTCTGTGTCTATGGATTTATCTATTTTGGACATTTCATATAAAATGTGACCTTTTTCATCTAGCTTCTTTCGCTTATCATAATACTTTTCAGGTTTATCCACATGGTAGCATGTACCAGTATTTCACTCCTTTTTCTGGCTAAATAATATTCCACTGTATATACCTACCACAATTTGTTTACTCATTTACCTATTGATGGACATTTGGGCTGTTTTCTCCTTTTGGCTGTTGTGAATAGTGCTGCTGTTCACTGAACATACATGTATATCAAGCAGTTTTTAATACCTAGTAAATATGGCTCAAATACACAGTTTATGGTCAGGACTCTTATAAATACTTTTGGAAGCAGTTAACTGTCTTCCTGAACTGGATTCAATCAAAGCCACTACTTTGTCATCTAATCTCTGACTTCTCTCATTTCTTTGTTCCTGGTTTTACTACTCAATAAATTGAGAAAATATATAGAGTATCTCCTAATACTTGATGTGTTCCTATAAATGTATAAGTATAAAACTAGAATCCAACAAATGTCCTTATAATCAATGCCACATACAGTCATATAAACAAGGAGCCATTAACATCAGAAAAAGAAAAGACCATGTTTTACAAAATGTTTCCAACTGACCAATTACTTACTGGAAAAGGGAGTAATATGAAAGTGCCAGGTTATTGCTATTCAGATCAGTTAGGGCAGCAAAGATGTACTGTATATATTTTTCTTCTTTAAATTACAACTTGTGGGAAACTTTTCTTTTCTTCACTATACAATAATTTAATAAGAACTGGGTTTATTTTTACTTTTATTTTTGTTTTTCTGTCCAGAGGCCAAATCACAAAATCACTCAAACTGATGGTGTAATTTTTAGATATAGCTTAATAAATACTTCATGCCAATTCCTGGTCCTTGATATCCAAGACATCTGTGGTTTTATTCCATTTTCTCTGCTTACCAGTCTTAGTGATCCGTGTACTGTTTCTATTGATTTATTGGCTCAGTGTAACTTTGTAGGACCTACAGTGCTTGGCAAAAACCAGTCCTCACATTAACACACACACAGATATTCACACTCGCACTCAGTGCTCCCTTATTTTCTTCATCAGCCTAGATTTTAGCTTCATATGGTTCACAAATTTTGAGCTATTTGTTTTTAATATCTTACTATAAGTTCTGGCTTGGACTACCTATAGGCTTAAAATTGATATAAAGAAATTTTGCATACTAACAAAGAGATATTGCCTTGGTGAGTCCTAAAATCTTTTATTTTTCCAAAATAGAAATTATTAATTATTCCTAGTGTGGTACATTAACTGCTCTGGCCAGTGTTAATTCTTTCAGTCCAATAATAAACGCACACTCTCTTTACATACACAAAATGCTGCAGCTGCCATTTATCCACTCAGTAGAGAAAAAACAGTCAAATTAGTTCTTTGAATTGAATTCTGTTAAGACTTTAGATCAGATAGACAGAAACTGAATCTAGGTATTAAATAGAATTTGACTGGACATATGACTTACATTTATGGTAAATTATTGGCATAGAGTTTTATGAGGTATTTGTGCTCATGAGAAGCCACGCATTAAATGTAATTTTTTTTTTTTTTTTTTTTGCGGTACTCGGGCCTCTCACTGTTGTGGCCTCTCCCGTTGCGGAGCACAGGCTCCGGACGCGCAGGCTCAGCGGCCATGGCTTACGGGCCCAGCCACTCCGCGGCATGTGGGATCTTCCCGGACCGGGGCATGAACCCGTGATCCCTGCAGGCGGACTCTCAACCACTGCACCACCAGGGAAGCCCTAAATGTAATTTTTAAGTGTTGAATCACCTTAAATATATTAGTGGATACAATAACTGAAGAAATATCATCTTGACATCTCTTATAAAGCAAAGAATCATCAAGAAAAGTATATTATTTCTTAATTATTGATCTATTTTGCAAAGTTAGATTTTCACATTGAGTTTGTTTCAAAAGCAAGGTGCTAATATCTTCATAAAACTTCCCATTTACATAGTTCTTTACTTTCCAAACATTTTCTCACCTATTTTACTCATGCAGTTGTACTGTGTAATAATAAGTACAACTGCTTTTATCTACACACAAGTCAGATATCCTAAGGTCTTGCTGCTCTAAGTGTGATCTGAGAACCAGCATCATCATCAAATGAGTCTGTTAGAAATGCAGAATCACCACCCTAGACCTACTGAATTAGAATATGATTAAGAGATATTGAGTGGTTTGCCCTGGGTTTTTTGATAGTAAATCTGGGGCTGGAACTCAGATATTCTACTGATCCGCAGCTCAGAAATCTGTCATCTGACTGTTCTAAATTATAATGAACAAGTAACATGAGTGTGAGAGAATGCCCTTCCAGTAAAAATTAGTCTGGCATTTCTATTGTGTCCATGATATATAAGTCATCAGTTACATTAAACAATAAAACATGTAGGATCCAGGAAACAAGGCCTGGCTGCAGATAGAAAGATTTGATGGGTCTTAGGAGGACCGTCTGTTTTCTTTGTCAGATTTTTCACCATCAATTTTATTAGCACTGAGAATGATATAACTAACTTTGCTTTCTTTAACATACAAATAGAATAGGAATTAACACTAAACCAGAAGTTAAAAAGGAATAAAATGCACGCTAAGTTTAACAAACAGCTCTCAGTATACTACGTTGTAGCATTTTCCATGGACACATTAATGCCTTTTACAAAGATAATGTTTTCTTTCCTTAGTTTCTCATTACCATGAGTAAAATATTAATGAGACCTACCTTTTTGAACAAAAATAATCTTCCCCTCTGGCTTACCAAGTGTTTTTATGATAAGATCTTATCTCAGGAAAGTATCTTTTTTTTTAAATTGCAAATATGAGTGTTGATATATTAATATGATAATAAATGGTAATTGGGTTTGCTGGGGTTTGTCTATCTGATTGGGATAGAACAGGGCCCTCTAGAAATAATTCCCAATTCCAGGGGTTTATAAATGTACATCAGGTAGTCAGTAGTGGAAGGAGTCACACAGAGCAGAAAGGTGAAATGTTAGGGGCATACCTGGGGACCGTATAAACAAGACATTAAAATCCTATAATGCTTTACACTTGCAGGGTGTTTTCTCTTGTTTGTTTTTCATGGTAATGAGATCTCTGGGTTCACAGTGAAGGTAGGGGAGACCAAAAGAGGCAGGAAAAGCCTGAGAGGGCAGATGCTTGAGCCCAGCCAAGGGAGATGCCGCAAACTTGGAACAACCTTGGGATTCTGTCTAGGAAAGCTCTTTGGGATGACTGCCTGGCTCTGGAGCAACCGTGATAGGAAAGGGCCGTCCCTGAGGTGCAGTCCCATAAGATTTTGATCTACCTGCTCAAGATGGCTCTCTCTTAATTGGCTTAGGACAGTGAAATTCCCTAAGAGAATATCTTTTTTTCTTTGTTTTTTTTAAAGAAGAATGAATATTTTAAAGTCCTTTTAGGTCTCTTTTACTGTTTCTTCCTAGTTTACCCTAGAGAAGGGCTTCCTGAGAAAAAAGAACTTTAAGTACAGGAATGGATTACAAGGGAGGTTGTGAAATCATCATGACTGAGACATTTAAAAATAAAATAGCATCTAATGGCTTTGGGATGATTAGCTAGACATTGTCTAAAGGCAGGATGATGGAAGAAAAATTTCTTTAGTATTTTAGTTCAGCAACTCACAGGCATATGCAAGACTTGTGTTTAAAATTAGGCTTTAGGTCTTCCCTGGTGGCGCAGTGGTTGTGAGTCCTTCTGCCGATGTAGGGGACACGGGTTCGTGCCCCGGTCCGGGAAGATCCCACATGCCGCGAAGCGGCTGGGCCCGTGAGCCATGGCCGCTGCGCCTGCGCATCCGGAGCCTGTGCTCCGCGACGGGAGAGGCCACAACAGTGAAAGGCCCGCGTACCGCAAAAATAAATAAATAAATAAATAAATAAATAAATAAATAAAAATAAAATAAAATAAAATAAGGTTTTAGTGTTGAGTTTCTAAACATTTCAGAATTTTACAAAAGTATGTTTGAGATTTTGTGCTTGAAATAGTAGTTTGGCTTGCAAGAGCTACAGTGTAAAGATGCCTAACGAAACAATTATATTCATATATTCAAGATGAGTCTTAGGTATTATGTATTATCAGAAATCAATATTTACTTTTGTGTCTTTTAAAAAATTCAGTTACTCTGTGTGTGTGCTTCTATGGTGCTTCATACACTATGATTATAAATTATATTTATATCCAAAGTATAGACATCATATGGTAAAGATGGATGGAGTCTTAGTGAATTATACAGAAATGAGAAAAAAATTTTAACTTCTCTATCATTAAAGTCCTTTCTTGCTTCCTTTTTTTGCATGTTTTAGATAATTTAACTATGGAGAGTTATTCAAGTTAAGTTACTCTTAAGTTGGAAAGTATGCAAATTTAGCAGACTTCGGTCAAGGCTGTTTTACACATTTTGTAAATGATCCATTTATGATACTAAATGCAACTTAAGGAAAATACTTTCTAATATATTTAGAATGCATTTATAGCATTTTAAGAAGGTTCTATAATTCATTCATCCTGATTTTTGAATTATATTAATTAAAACAGTAAATAACAATATACCATTAGTGACATATTCCTTTTTATTAAAATTAAAGTGCTTACATGTTAAAAGAAACTTCTTAAAGTATCTTATATGTCACATCTGCCTAAGCTTTGTAATATATATTTCTATATATGACTTACTTATGTGAATAAGTAAATATTGAGAATTCTGTTTGGGACTAATGTATAAACTAATCAATTTATAGTTTCATATACAGCTATGTAGATATATGTATATAAATATTTTTAAAAAACAGTCTCCGTTTGCACATGATGTTTCAGCCCCCAACAGGGAAGAATAAACATTATTTTTACAATACTATAGTATGCATCTATTGAAAAAAATTCATGTATAAGTGGACCCATGTAGTTCAAACCCATGTTTTTCAAGGGTCAACTGTATATACACAATATAAGTAGATTTATAATGTACATTTGTATGTGTATCCATCCCCTAAAAACCCACAGATATACACACACCATACATATGCCAAAGAAAAGGAAATGTAATAAGACCATGAATCTTGGACTATTCTTCATCATTGCTTCCTTTAAAATAGAATCTATTCATTAATTTTAAAAATAAACTGAACAAAACTATTTAATCCAAGGAAGTGCTTACTGAGCATAGATCTGTGATAAGTTTGTACAAAATATGGGAATTCATATTAGATAAAGAAGCATTTATTAAGGACGGCTACCACTTTGGGTATGTCCAGCATTTGACTTAAAATCATAAAATAATTGTTTTGTACTTCAAAAGAGGCTCCAACTAGTGAATGTGTCAGTTGAACTTTCTTGGCCTATGTGACGTTATCCATTTCTCTGACATACTTGTGGAAGCAGTTATTTTATAGATTCAGCTTTTATATTGGTTTAGATTTTTTAAAAATATCTTTTTACATCACAAAGTGAAAAGGAGGTTTAGCACATCACCATGTTTTTTTAATTGAGATACACAAAAGAAGTGTCCATAATCCCACCATTTAAATTTTACCCCATCCCTATCCTCCTGCTCCCACCATTTATTAGCAGTCCAAGAAGAGCCCTCTGTTTATAATTTGGTGCTACAAATTCTTTTCAATTTTCCCTTTCATACAGCTATGTTAATCAGTCTATCTACACAAGCTTTACAGAAATGGATCAGGCTAGCCATATTGACCTATAACATAGGTTTTCCCCTTACTTATATATCTGGACATATTTCCATATCATCATACATAGATTTCCTCACTTTCAATAACTATTGCATTCCATTGTATGGGTGTATCATAATCTGTGTAGATATTTTCCATTGATATTTAAATTGTTAAATATAGATGTTTTTCTTTTACACTACTGAAAACACTATTTCAGGGAATAATATGTAGCTTTATGTGGTTGTGTAGCATGTATGTAAGATGTATCTCTCCACAGACTAGTTCTTGCTAAGGTCACCATAACCAGCATGACGCTGGAGCCAGTGGGACATTGGTTTTCTTTAGCACACTTTCGACCATCCTCTCTGTTCCTTGGAAGTTTCTCTGCTTTTCCTCCTACCTCTTTTGTTGTTCCTTCTAAATCTACTTCACCACCACCTCTTCTTCAATGCAAACTCCTCAAGCTCAGTCTAGGCACTTTTTTCTTTGCATATTATATTTTACCTCTAGACAACCTCATCAATGACCAAGGCTTTAATTACCATGTATACAGGAATGGCACCCATATTTATATCTTCACCCTTGACTCTCTGGATTCCAGAACCATGTATATTGCAACATGTTTATTACTTTCTAGATTACTTTTGATTTATTTTTCTACTCTATACCTCTCTTCATTATTCTAGACCCATGACTCCTACTGCCGCAAACTCATTTTATCTGAAATCAAACTCATAATTCCATCAAACATAGTCCTCCCCAGTAATTTCTATTTTATTGAATGGTACTGGCATCCAAAAAGTTGCACAATAGAAATAACTACGCATATATAATTCATCACCAAGCATGGTTTTACCCCTAAATGTTTCTTCAATTCATCAATTTCTCCCTATCTCCACTGCTACCCAACTAATTCATGCTACAACCATCTCTTGCCACTGTCATGTCTTCCTAATTAAGTTCTATCTTTATCTACATACTCTTGCCCCTCTCTAATCAAGTTTCCATTTATAGCCAGATTGACCTTCCCTCCTCACTTTCTGCCTTTCAGCCACACCAGCCTTCTTTCAATTCCTCCAGTGTTCTCCCATGTTCCCTCCATCTACAGAACATCTTTATATGTCAAGGCTCTGGGATGGACAGGCAAGGTTTCTGCTTCTAATGGTGCTTTCATTCTAGAGGAGTAAAGTGTGAGAAGGCACACCAAAAACACAAACATAAGCAAGACAGTTTATTAGATAGTGATAATTGTTAATTTCTATGCTGAGAATAAATTTAAGGTGATATAAAAGAGAATGACTAACTGGATGCTCCTTATTGGGTGGGCAGGGAAGGCCTCTCTAAAGGATTTCAAATAAAAGGTAGCCAACCATGCAGAGATCATGAGGAATAGCCTTCCAGGCCAAGGGAACAGAAACTGCAAAGACCCTAGTATGGAATGAGCTTGGCTTGTTGGACCAAGGTGGTAGGGTTGGGCATGGTGAAAAATGAACAAATTGAAGAAATTATTCTACATGCTGTTCTCTCTGCCTAGAATATTTTCCCTTCTTTTTACGCAGTTAACTCCTACTGTCCTCTCTTTTATTGAGTGTACTTCTATTCATTCTTTGATCTCCCTTCCTCAGGGAGGCCTTTCTTGCCCTGCAGACGTAGTTAGGTCCCCCATGTATATGCATCATGTACACTTACTTCCTAACATGCATCATAGTTGTGGTTTAGTAACATTCATCTCCTTGGTGATTTGATTAATTTATCTTTCTCCTTCATGAATACTTGCTCCATAAGGGTCAGGACTTGTCTGCTTTGCTCAGTATGGTTTTTGTTGCTTCTAACACAGATGAGCCACTAAATAAATATTTGTTAAAATGAGATTGTTGGGCTAAAGATATGCACCTTTTAAATTTCAATAGATATTGCCAAATTACTTTCCCCAAAATGCATACTCCTTGACATTTCCATTAATCTTACATGAAAGCACTCATTTCCCCTCATCCCTGTCAGCCCTGCATGTTAGCATTATGCTTAATTTCATTACTCTAATAAATGGCCATTTGCATTTTTCTTCTTGAGCATCTACATTTGAGACAAATCCAATTATATTAAATTCAGGTCACCACTAGACTTTTTAGGCCTAAATTAATTTGAGGTGGGGGGAACAGAGAAGCCTTTCTCCCATCTAACTCTCCAGTTTGCGTGTCTCACACTTATATCTCATACTCTTGTTTGGAAATTTCTGTGCTTACATCTGCTATTTTGGCAGTCATACTCTACACAGTCGGGAGAGATTGGACACAAGTGAAAGACAGGTAGGTTCTGGGCCTCCAAATGAGAAAAAGATAACAAATTAAGAGGAGAATCAGAGAAAGGGATGAGTCAGAGTTAGAACAGAGCAGAGTCTTGTAAAAACACTGGAGACAAGGTAGGATCTGATGGTGTAAAAGATCTTGGGTAAAGTGTACTTGAGGTCTTGATGGGACCTTAAGAACATGGTAAAGCCACTATTTCTTTAGGGGCCAGGTGAGTTTAGAGCAGAGACATAAAATGAAATAGGGAGAAGCCGGATTTGTTGAATAGTAAAGCAGAACAGGGCCTAAACCTGAAAAGACTTGGGCAAATATATCTAAAACCAAGGACCACAGAGACTACTTTATAGAGTTGGACCTAGATGTTTGTTACTGTACCCTAATAGGCCCTCACTCTTGTAGAAAAGTGGTGTTCTTGCAAAGAAACAGTACATTGTCTTTTAAGAAGGGACCTGGGAGACACTGGGGAAGAGATTTGCACCTTAGCCCATAAGTACAAGGCCCTGGGACCAAGGGTGATGACAGCAGGAAGAGCCAGCAAAAGTAGCTGTCATTACTTGGGACTTGGGCATAAGGCACACGTGATTGTGGCTGTCCACTTATGGCAATAAGGAACAGTGAGCAGGAATCCAAGAATCTGGACAACAAACCCCTGGGTGCAGCGGTAGTCACCGAGTCTCGAGAGCCCCAGCCTAATAATGGACTTAATGTTAAGTTCCATCAGATTGGGGGCAGGTGAAGGAGTGAGAGGGCAGGATGTTTGAATTAGCCTAGGGACTGAGACAAGACTGAAAGAAATTATGGACAGTGAAGCGGAGTTTAACAGTGGAAAAGCCCAGTGACTCATTATGGACTGCCTATGGAGCCTAAATTACTTAGATGTCTTCTACCACCTCCACCTTCATTATGTACCATAGCAACTTTACAATTAATTTCTGAAGATTTTTGGATTAAGTAGTTTCCTGTGTTGACATATGAATGGAAAGAAACGATTTCTTTAGGAATATTGTGTCCTAAAATGCTGAAATGAGGTGCACCACTGAGGGTTAGTCCATGTATTTCCCCTTTGGAGAGGATTTCACCCTACATTTTCTAGTGCAGTGTCCAGGCTGGCTTTCAATGCTTCATTTGATATGGATTTTTTTTTCTTAGCAGAACATACTTCACTATTAAATAAGTCTCACTGCTAGGAATTCAGATAGGCTTCCTACATTTTCCCATTTTATTTTACCTCATTATTTGTAACTCGTGACAGTAAATAATTCCTCTCTCAGTATGGCACTTTGAAATAAGCACCACTGTGTTTTCTCAAAGCTCTGTAAGATTTTCTATTGCATTCCAGTCCAATATTTTACCTACAAGCTCTCCTGGTTCCAATTATTACCTCCGATTTGAATCAGCACAATGAACTTGAGCACTCTCTGTTCTACCCGGATGAATGTTTGAAAATGTAGCACCTTTATTTTTTATTTATTTTTAAAATTTTTATTTATTTATTTATTGGCTGTGTTGGGTCTTCGTTGCTGCGCACGGGCTTTCTCTAGTTGTGGCGATAGGGGGCTACTCTTTGTTGCGGTGTGCGGGCTTCTCATTGCGGTGGTTTCTCTTGTTGCGGAGCACGGGTTCTAGGCGTGTGGGCTTCAGTAGTTGTGGCTCACGGGCACTAGAGCGCAGGCTCGGTAGTTGTGGTGCACGGGCTTAGTTGCTCCGCAGCATGTGGGATCTTCCTGGACCAGGGCTTGAACCCATATCCCCTGCACTGGCAGGCAGATTCTCAACCACTGCGCTACAAGGGAAGCCCTGTAGCACCTTTAGAATAGGATAAAATGCCTTTGAATATCTTTGTGGTTATTGGTGCTATAAATAAGGAGAAAAATCTGTATTTCATGAGATTGTTCTAGTGAATTTTGATCCTTTAAAAAATGCTAGCAACAAAAACAACAAATCTGAACAATAATAAATCAGCAATGGTTTCACTGTTCTGCTTTTATTCATGAAGACAAGTATAATCGACCTATCATATCTTCTGTTTAAATAATCGTCCTATCATATCTTCTGTTTAAATGAAGCCAGTGTAATGTTCAGGGTATTTTGGTAGCAGAAAGAGTATTTCACATATAACAACTAGTTTTTAAAGAAAGAATTAAGAGACAATATCTTCCTATGGGGAAAAGAGTCAGATTCCTAAAAATAACTAATTGTCAAGGCACAAAATCTGGCCAAATGCTGAACAAAAGCTTGCTGTTATCTAGGCAATTTATTTGGCAATCCTAGCACTACCCACTGTGTGTGTTTGTGTCCAGATGGCCAAAATGCCAAACAAATCCTGGAATCACAGGTGGTGCTGAGATGCTGATTCTGCATGGGAGATTGTGGGTGGGCACCTTCCTCAGCAGGTAGGCTCTTAAAGTGAGCCCTGGCAAGCCATAGGATCATTGCCATCCATGTGTGGGTGGTGATTGATGATACTGATTTAGGGGAGTCCCAGATATGAAACAAAGCAGCTGAATGAATGGGTGTTTTCTTTCCCTGAGTTGAGATAGTTTCTCAAGGTGTGGTCTGAGGGCCACTTGAATGAGGATCATTTGGGCATCTGTTAAAACTGCTTATGGGTCCCATCCCTGGCTTATTCAATAAATCTCTGGAGATAGAATTCAGGAGTCTAAATTTTTTTTAACAAGATACATTTCATCTTATTAAAAAAATTTTTTTTTCATTGGAGTATAGTTGCTTTACACTGCTGTGTCAGTTTCTGCTGTACAGCAAAGTGAATCAGCCATATGTATACATATCCCCTTTTCTGGATTTCATTCCCATTTAGGTCACCACAGAGCATCGAGTAGAGTTCCCTGTGCTATACAGCAGGTTCTCATTAGTTATCTATTTTATACACAGTAGTGTATATATGTCAATCCCAATCTCCCAATTCATCCTACCCCCCCTTCCCCCTTACCAAGATACATTTTAAAATAACCTCCCTGATTTTTCTGAGCCCTAAATTTGAGAACCATTGATTCAATATTAGTGAGATGATACTTAACATATGCAAACATATTGCTTTACAGAATTTAAAGAGAGCACAAAGGCCCATCTGTCCACTGGCACAGCTTCATGCTGGCAGTAACTGAGTGGCTAACCACACAGCTTTCTCTGACCCCTGGTGCTCTTTCCCAGTGAATTCCCTCAATACTCACATGTGTACAATGCAACTTATGGCAACCATGCAATTGCAATTTTCCAGGACAGTTCCAATAGTATGGACAGTTCCATACCATTTCATTCTTTTCAATAAATGTAGCCTATCTAAATGAATTAATCTTTTATACTTCTGTAGCAGAAAAATATTTTGATATTAAATCACGTATTTGGAAAAAAAACCCTCATTTACCCCTGCCCTTTCCACATCATTCAAGCAGCACTAAGAACATTCTATTTGCACTCTCCTCCAGATTGGGGTGACACACAGAGAGAGGAATTAGTGAAATTCTAGGCTTTAAGCTTTTAAGAAGACTTAAAAAAATTCGTGACAGAGGCAATAGTCTGAAATTAAAGCACCTTTGAGTTGTGTGAAACAGAATCAGAAAGAAGTGTGGTCTTTGTGAATTGCTTTTAATCCTACAAACTTGATTTTGAAGATCAAGAGCCAGGTTTGAGATAGAATAGTCTTTATAAAAGACCAGAGTGGCAAAGAAGGCATCATGATGGCAAGAATAAGCTTTTCACAGATAGAACAGGAAGTTCATTTTTTTTTCCTGCTAGTGGTGGGAAAGAAGCTAAATGAACATGACTAAGGTTTGCCATGGATTGTCTTTGAGAAAGGGCCTAAGGTCCTGGGCCAAGTTCTGAAGTGTGGAGTGGGGGTGGTTGACTGAAGAGAGAAACTCCTAGTAAATTGGGCAAGAGTTGAATCTTGGAGCAGAAGGACTATTACATGGCTTCCTGGGATATAGCCTGGGAGTTTGCAAACCTCACAGCAAAGCCCCCTGTGACACAAGAATGGCAGAATAACTGTGTAAGTGGATGAGCCTGAGCGTAGTCAGCTGACTTAGAGAGGCTCACTGATGGGTGGAGGATACAGTGTGACCTTGCTGGACCCAGAAGCCAGCAGAAAAGTGTCCCTAGAACCCTTCAGCCACTGAGGCCAATGAACAGACATGTGAAATGAATAACTCAAGGAAGGCACACAAAGACAAGCACATTTTCCTCCTCCATGCCAGGATATTACTTATGTGATATGCGTGTTGAGGTTTTAGGTCACCCTCAAGGAGATGGAAATGGAATGAAAGAATCTCAAGTTTGCTTGAGTGTTTTCAGACAGAAGACATGAAATATTAATCTGGAAGTCACTGCGTCATATAGTCTGTGAAACGTCAAATTTAATACACCTTCATGAGACTTCATATGAGCAAATTCACGAATTAGTAAAAGAATATTTTGTTAGACCACATGTCCTGATTTTTTTGACCTAGAAAATATGGTCATCCTATTTAGACTAGGCTATCCTACCTTATATTTTCCTAGAATTGTTCTTTGGATATTCTAGGCTGTATAACTTTCAACTCTCCAACTGATTTAAGAGGAACACGTCCTCTATTCTCCCTCTTACACCTTCTACATCTCTGAACATAGGAAAGTACAGAATGAATGGATGAATGAATGAATGGTCTGCTCAAATATGTATGGAATCCCAATTCTAATAAATTAGTTGCTGAGGAGGCATACTAATGAATAAAACAACAAGAAAAGTATACTTGGGATTTTTTTCCTTAAAAACAATTAAGGTGGCCCTTAATACGGGTACTTATACGACCTGAACATAAATAAATCTTGTTAAAACAACAATCTGTTAAAAGTGTCACTTGTCTCTTTTTTCCTGCTCTGGGCAACAGAATCTTGATAATGATAGTCAGCTCAGTACTACAAATCTAGATTTTGATCTAGAGCGTTCTTTATATTGGAAATAAAAAGATTATGGTTAGTAGAAGTAGTTGAACACCCACCAGGGGAAAAATGTATATACATTTTGCCATAGAATATATTATCCTTTTTTGTTGTTCATATCAGTTATTTGTCATTTTGGTTCTATACTTTTTTTTTTGCGGTACGCGGGCCTCTCATTGATGTGGCCTCTGCCGTTGCGTAGCACAGGCTCCGGACGCGCAGGCTCAGTGGCCATGGCTCACGGGCCGAGCCGCTCCGCAGCATGTGGGATCTTCCCGGACTGGGCACGAACCCGTGTCCCCTGCATCGGCAGGCGGACTCTCAACCACTGCGCCACCAGGGAAGCCCGGTTCTATACTTTTTGAGGCAGAGACTACTATCTAATTATCAAATGTTCTGGGCCCTTAGCTAGACCACTAACTCCCTTGCACTTAGGTTTGGCCATGTGTCTGATTTCTAGTTAATAGAATGTGATTGGAAGTGGAACCCAGCCTGGTTCCTAGAAGCTTCCCACATGTAATAATATTCTATAATCTTTCGCTGTCTGGTTCAATCTAAGTGAATATGGTGTCCTTGGAGGTTTTATGTTGAAGATGGCAAAATGACAAAGTGGAACAAGCCTGGATTCCTGAATCATCATTTGGAGAAGAGTTGTCCGGACCCAACAAGAAGCACCCATTTTGGGACACTGAGTGAGCAAGAAATAAACTATCACATTAAATCACTGAACTTTCAGGAATTTCTTATTTCAGTAGCATTAACTAATAATATATTTTACTTATAATTTCGTATAACATTCCACAAATATTATACAGTGAGGCTATGATGTAAATTTCCAGTTTCTCCCTCAATAAGAAATTGGTGAAAGCACTTAGATGAATAGACTCTTGTGTTACTCAAGCAAAAATATACAAAACAACTCAAATCGTTAGAGTATAATATAATTGCTACTTTATATTAAGAACCTACTACATTCTAGGCATGATAATAAGCACTTTGCATTTATCATCTCATTTAATACTTATTTATGGTTTTATATTTAGGTTCTAAGATTATAAACTCAGGGAGACTAAGTTACTAGACCAAGATCATACCATTGGTAGGTGGCAGTAACAAGATTCAAACCCAGACCTGTGATTCCAAACCTTAAGCTCTTGAACTCAGTGGTATGCCCTGCATCTTTTGCTTACTTTCTATTCCAGTGTGGTCTGTGGTAGGGTATTCTTTTCTTATGTCAGAGCCTTACTACTTTTTTTTTGTTTCCATCTGGAATTGTGCCAAATTCATTTTATGTATTGGATTTAAACATTTATAATTCTTTTTTTTTTTTTAAAGGTGTAAACTCTTAAAGATTCCCTGAAAATACTTTCCACAAGTCACATACTTTTCTTGCTGGTCCATAATGAGAGCCCTTTGTTTTCAGATGGGAAGGGTGGGGTTTTTGGTTTGTTTGTTTTTGCTCCTTTTGGAGGGAAGAGTAACTTCATGCTTGGAATCCAAATTGAAAGTGGATGCCCCCATTGGGTAAAACATGGATGCCCACTTTATTACAATCCCATCTGGCTGTAGCAGCTCAGCAATATTACTACAAACAATTTCATACCTCATGTTGTGAATGCTGTTCCAATTATCTGCTGCTATAGACGACTATCCAAATAATCAATGATTTTTAAAATAACTTGTTCTTATCTCTCCTAATTCTGTGGATTTACTGGGTTCAGCTGGGTGATTCTAATTTGGGGTCTCTAAGCAGTTAAAGTTAGATGTTGGCTGGAGCTGGAGTTTTCTGAGGACTCACCTGGATGTCCAAGGGAGTTTTTTCCATCCTGTTTGGTGCCTGAACTGAGGTGGCTTAAAGCTGAGGCCTCCCTGAGAATATCAATTCACATGGTCCCTCCATGTGGCTAGCCTGGGCTTCATGATAGTTTGAAGGTCTCAGGGAAATCCGAGTTCTTTTATGATAACAGTCTTTCCCTAGAGTGAACATTCTAAGAGACCAAGGTGAAAGTTGCAAGGCTTCTTCTGACCTAGCCTTGCAAGCCATGCAGCATCACTTTCACTGCAACCTGCTGATTCTGTGATAACCAATAGAATTCAAGAGAAGGAAGTACACACAGGCATGAGTACTAGGAGGCATGGTTCATTGGAAGACCCCTGGCTTACTTGGGAGAATCTTTCCATTGGCATTTGTATTATGGATTTTTTCTTTTTTTAGTGTAAAAAGATCATTTTATTTTATTTTAACATCTTTATTGGAGTATAATTGCTTTACAACGGTGCGTTAGTTTCTGCTTAATAACCAAGTGAGTCAGTTATACATATACATATGTCCCCATATCTCTTCTCTCTTGCGTCTCCCTCCCTCCCACCCTCCCTATCCCACCCCTCTAGGTGGTCACAAAGCACTGAGCTGATCTCCCTGTGCTATGCGGCTGCTTCCCACTAGCTATCTATTTTACGTTTGGTAGTGTATATATGTCCATGCCACTCTCTTACTTCGTCCCAGCTTACCCTTCCCCCTCCCCATATCCTCAAGTCCATTCTCTAGTAGGTCTGCGTCTTTATTCCCATCTTGCCCCTAGGTTCTTCATGACCAGTTTTTTTTTTTTTTAGATTCCATATATATGTGTTAGCATACGGTATTTGTTTTTCTCTTTCTGACTTACTTCACTCTGTATGACAGACTCTAGGTCCATCCACCTCACTACAAATGACTCAATTTCGTTTCTTTTTATGGCTGAGTGATATTCCATTCCATTGTATATATGTGCCACATCTTCTTTATCCATTCATCTGTTGATGGACACTTAGGTTGCTTCCATGTCCTGGCTATTGTAAATAGAGCTGCAATGAACATTTTGGTACATGACTCCTTTTGAATTATGGTTTTCTCAGGGTATATGCCCAGTAGTGGGATTGCTGGGTCATATGGTAGTTCTATTTTTAGTTTTTTAAGGAACTTCCATACTGTTCTCCATAGTGGCTGTACCAATTCACATTCCCACGAACAGTGCAAGAGGGTTCCCTTTTCTCCACACCCTCTCCAGCATTTATTGTTTGTAGACTTTTTGATGATGGCCTTTCTGACCGGTGTGAGATGATATCTCATTGTAGGTTTGATTTGCATTTCTCTAATGATTATGTATTATGGATTTTTGATTAGGTTCCCAAAAGGGTAGTTTAGTTCCCTCAAAATCTTATGGGTCCTTCCATCACTGTATTTTGGTCAAATTCCTCCAGGTCAAAGGGAATTTGGGTGGTATCATTCAGAGACACACTCAAAATTATCTCTACTCCTCATCATGAATCAGTGGCCTTCTGTTTCCTGGGATTCCACTATTGGTTATATGTTCCCTTCACTGCTTAACCCAACAGCTCTTTGATCAGAGGTGCTATGTGACAGAATTATTGAGGGGTGAGGGAGGCAGCAAATGTGCAACTTTCGTGATCCTAACTCCTTATTTTGCAGTGTTGGGCCTTTTAGGGGTCCAAACGGAGATAGCTAAGTTCAAACTATGTAAGAATGAAGGCACGGAGACAAACAGATGAAGATTAAAATGTCAAAACAGATGAAGATTAAAATGTCAGTTTTATAAGTAAATGTCAGTTTTATTACTGATTTGCAGCTCTGCTTTAGATCTGTAGCCAAAGCAATTGCTAAAAATCCCACACTCCACCTTCCCCAGAGGTTGAACTTTCCCCCTGCAGAAACCTGCCTGCTAAGGTTATCATATCATGGAGACAAACCAGAATGCAAGAGTCACGTGGCCAGGCTGGCTCCTCAAGAAATCCCAGAAGGGGTGAGCCCAGTGTAGCCAAAGTCACCGATGAAACAAGTCATTTCTCTAGGAGATAGAGTAAGTGAGGAGGTGGGGAGAGGCTGAAAATCTCCTCTTTCACTCATCTCTTTATGGAAAATATGAGACCAGGGGAATGTGTGCTTTCCCTTACTTAGTACTTGGACGCCTCCCCTCCCCCAGGGATGTTGGGGAGTAAGCACAGAGCACTCAGAAATTCCCAGCATTCACACTTCTCATTGCAAGGAGGGCTGTTGGTGGCTTGCAGTGGCTTGCCAGACTTCCTGAATTAGACACGTATATAAGTACCCCACCCACCTCTGAACCTTTTTATATTGCTTCAAAAATACCATTGTAATTACCAAACAAAATTGCATCTACATAAACGAGGTAGGAAGATAAGGACACATACAGCTTGGAATTTAGGTTTATGATCCAGAGCCTGATTATACTCTTCAACTATTACCTAGTAATTCCACAGGTTCTTCCTGAGATGTTTCATTTGAAGGACTGTTTGTCATTGTTTGGTACAAATGAAACGGGAATAAGTATCATATATTTTATATATAGATATATGAATATGTGGGTGTGAATATGTGTGTAAATTGTTCATGGTAGAATATACAAATATAAATGTGATGTGTATGTCTTCCTAACATAAATATTTCATTGGTTTCTGTTAGGAGTTTTGAAACTGGAGGTTTGGACCCTTGTGTGTTGCTGTTGAGATCCCTCTCACCCCTAATTTGCACATTAAACATGTATGTGTGCTTTTTTATAGATCTATAATTGTCACATTTACATAACATATGTGCTCAGTAGACAAACAGCTTATTTTCCTTTTAAATTAAAATTTCAAAAGTACGAATCCATCTTTGGAGGTGAGAACGCTGATCAAAGGATGCAATGATACTCATTAACACCAGGCGATGAAAGCCTGTTGTAATTATGGTGAGCAGTGAGTTCTGGTGGTGGGCATGGGGAACTACGCAATGGGCTTTACAAGTCACAACTCCACCACAGCGCTGCCTGACGAGCAGCTAGACCCTACCCTGGGTCTCCAGTAGTTACCCAACATCCCAAGAATGTTGTACATATTAGTTTCTATGAAACATTTTTTTAAGATCATGTAAGTAGATAAGGAGCAAAACAGAAGGTCTTTACCATCCCATTGCGTTTTATGTTGAATAAATACTTACGTAGCCCATATCAAGTATTGTTCTAGGCACTTGACACCCATTAGCTCATCCAGTCCTTATAGCCAACCTGTAAGTGAGAAACTCCTACTAGCCGTGTTTTAGAAAGGGGAAATGGAGGCAGAGAGAAGTTAAGTAGATCTCCTAAGGTAAACCAGCTGGACTTGAACCCAGGCAAGGCTGGTGTGAAAACCCATGCATTCAGTCACTCCACCTTGCTCCCTCTGGCCTGAGCCCATAGTGCCTGATAGTGTTCTGGTCCTAGCCATTGTACTGTTCACCTAACCTAAAGCAAATTTTGTCATCTTGCTGGGCTTCAAAGTCACCTTCCTTAAAAGATGATTGGTTTATAGCTATTCTTTATTAAACACATCCTAGTGGTAGGGTGGGAACGAAAGAAATAAACTATGAGCTTCTCAAAGTTTTTACCCTGATTCAATACAGAATTTTAAATGTCTGCAAGTCTTTTTGAGTATTTTAAGGTAAACTTATCAATTGTAGAAAATTGTAAACGAATGTCTGGCCTTGTTATGCTATTCTAATTGTAGCAAGTAAGATTTGAGGCAAATTGAATGAGTTGATCGACATAACATGAAAAGGCTTTGATAGAAAGTTTCCAAACTTGAAGCTCTATCCTCCCCAGGCTATTATTTAGCTTTATGAATTGCTTCCTCCATGTTCTATCAGATGCCTTCTTAGTAGTCTAGGTCCTGAAATGAATCCATCTACTCAGTTGTGTTCCCGTGTCCAGACCTTAAACTCTGGCCACCATTATTAACACTAATTGGTAGGCTCAGCAGAGAGGCTGAGGGCTGAATGAGCTCCAGGAACAAAAGTAGGTTCTCTTCTTAGAACTGTGTGAATGAAAAGGGTGGGAAAGGTCAGCTTGCTGCTGCCTGCCCTGAATCCACTGTGGAAGAAAGGACTTCATCTGGCATACCTCCCGGCAAACCCAATTTAAAAGAAATGCCACGAGGCAAAATTGTCTCTTTGGATTTATCAGATCATATAGATCCTAGTTATAGAGAAACAGACAAAAAAGAAACCAATCTGTTCCATACCCTCTTGGCCAAAATTAGATTATGTTTAGACAATGGCTTTGCGTGCTGTGAATGTTGCCTGTGGAGCCCTGGCCCTGTGACTTTCCTCTGCTTGGAGCTTCCATTACTGTTGAACTCAGCCAGTGACTCACTCCAGCATCCTAGGGAGGTCTGGCAGTCATGGTTCTAGGGCATTCTGTACCCATGGTGCCAAAGGACAGGAAGGGCAGGAGCAGGGGGCTCTCCAGTTTCGATTAAACAGAGGAGAGACTCTCGACAGCTGCTATGGGAAAAACACATGCAAGTTTCCTTTCATTGTGGCAGTGAAATTGTGAGATGGATAGTTTTTATTGGAGCACAAAGATAGGAGAAATTTCTGTGGGGATTTCTGCTCAGGTTTTTGGCTAATAGGAATGCATGAGTGAATTTAGGTAGAAGTAGAAAAGTAAATAAATACTTAATGGATTCCAAGACAATGCCTTTAGCTGGTGATCACTAGCTTCAAAATCTGGATAATCTGGGCTTCCCTGGTGGCGCAGTGGTTGGGAGTCCACCTGCCGATGCGGGGGACACGGGTTCGTGCCCCGGTCCAGGAGGATCCCACGTGCCGCGGAGCGGCTGTGCCCGTGAGCCATGGCCGCTGAGCCTGCGCGTCTGGAGCCTGTTGCTCCTCAGCGGGAGAGGCCGCAACAGTGAGAGGCCCGTGTACCGCAAAAAAAAAAAAATCTGGATAATCTGATTTCTGAAAAATTTCAAATGAAAACCACAAGTGGCTTTTCCCTCTGCTCAGAAGAGAGCTAGGTGTAAGAAGTTGGATAACATGTAGGCCATGGCACAATACTTTAATACAGCCTTTCATCAAATGAACTGACCTAGTGATGAAATTGAGTACAGGGTCATTCAACTCAATCATAATGTTCAAGTACACAGAAAACACATTGAAGACACAACTCATATCAATGATCAAAAACTCTCCAGTTTGTGACTGTTTTATTTTTTGTTTTTGTTTTTTTAATTAAGCTCATCAAACACTTGAAACAGACAAAAGTGTTTCAAAGGCCCTTTAGGTGTCAAAGCAAACTCGAATAACACCATAAACTCAATGAACATTCATGATCACTTTTTGATAATGAAAATGGAATTAATGATATAAACATCTAAAGAATTGCCAAATTTTTTTCTAAACCTATACTCCCATTTTCTAAATCTAGATTCTCCTTTTCCTTTGTAATTGATTTGGCTGGTCTTTCTTGATGCTTGGATGAGTTTATCAGCCCCTTCCCCATACAGATTTCCTCCATCCCTACAACCATGGAGAAACTCAAGGAAGAGTTGTGCCTTGGTTTACAGCTTCTCATGCCCTGACATGCTGAGTCACTGCTGCTGGTTAAAACAGAAAGACTCAGGCAAACTAAGATCTGTGTGAATGTTACAACTTTGGGATTCTTCTAAAATATATTTTATTTTTGTACCATGTACAGAATCACTGTAGTGGATATCTTTTTTTTTTTTTTTGTGGTACGCAGGCCTCTCACTGTTGTGGCCTCTCCCGTTGCAGAGCACAGGCTCCGGACGCGCAGGCTCAGCGGCTATGGCTCACGGGCCCAGCCGCTCCGCGGCATGTGGGATCTTCCCGGACCGGGGCACGAACCCGCGTCCCCTGCATCAGCAGGCGGACTCCCAACCACTACGCCACCAGGGAAGCCCTGTAGTGGATATCTTTTAATTGACCTGTATGAATGTATATAAAGTGTGACATAATCACAATACAAGGAATACACTTCTTTAACTGCTCCTTTAGTTCCTGGGTAAAAACAGCACAAAGGAATTTTCTGGAAGTGTTGGCAGCTAAGCAGTTAGATCA